>NC_132937.1:41888238-42212738 GCF_034638445.1 Ciconia boyciana
CAGACAAAGTTAACTCTGCTTTCCCTTAAAGTTTTGATGCTTCCTTCTAAAAAACATGCACAATTAAAAATGTAGAGATACTGGCCAAAAGTCAAACTATTCTGCTTAAACACATCAGATTGGTGTAATTGATGGGATCTCTTCCTTGATTTTTCTCCCCTGTGGGACTGGATTTGTTGGATGTGGCCTGTCTGAGCACTTCTGTCCTGTAGCCTCTTGCTCACCAGCTGGGAAGGAAGGGAGAGTAGCGCAACCTGAGATCTGTAGTCCAAGGAGGGAATGCCCCTCCTAGGAGGCATGGATGCATCGGTTTTGTATGTCTTGTTTACAGCTATAACAGTGGAACTTATTTGTTGGGTTAGGAGAGAAAACTTTAGTGCTGTCACTGATTTCTTCCTAGATCTCCTCATCCCACTTGGACAAGATTGGTAGGCAGCAGATAAACATGGAGGATTGTTCTTGGCAAAGAAACTTTTAAATGGCATCAGATGCTGCAGACCCGTATTTCAAAGCATGTTACAGCATCTCCAGCAGTGTGTCTCAAAGGGAAGGCTTTTAGTTTGTGAGGTTACCTTTTAATTTCCAAGCCCTCTTCCTAAGCTGTTTTTGGCTGGAGGTAGACCAAAGCGCTTAAATTAGGGAATTAATGAAAGAAACCACTAATTATGCACCGTGGTAGATAAGGCTGCACAGCTGTGTCTGGTTTTGTTATCTTTCTATCCAGGAACATTCCAGAAATAAGTAGTTAAGGGCAAAGATTTGCAGTCCTTTTCCTACTTGCACGTGTTGTTCAACCCTGTGACCACACATGCCAGTCCTCTATTGCTAATTTGCAGTTTTACATGTGCTGCACTTGGAGATGTGAAAATGTCTGTTGTGTTTATGAACGTAGCCTTGAATTGTCTCCTAGCCAAGACACAGCTGCTTGGCACAGGTGAGGAGCAACAGAGGGGCATGGCAAAGCCCTCCATCATCTCCCACTTTCCTCCTAGTTGACTGGTGTATGCTTGGGGGGCATCTGGCCTGCCGTGGTCTGCAAAGGACTGTGAGGCTCCAGGGCACTGTGGGGCGCAGCGAGGTGTGATCTGCTCCCATGGTCTTCTCACCTCCACTGATGCATGGGTCTTCTGCAAGGGGTCGACGCTTTTTGAGAGCTCCTCTAGGATGCTCTTGGCTGACCAGGCTTTGTGCCTCTTACGCTAATACAGTCTTTCATTCTTCATTAGATATTTATTGCACTGTTTGCAATATAGCCATTCCCTTGAGAGAAACATCAGAAAATGACATTGACATTCTGAAGCAAGTTATTTTGGGTACTTTGGAGTTGAATCTGTGCAGATGTTTGAGTAAAATTTAGAATATATTCTTGCCAGTCCAAATCTACTCCATTGTTCTGAAGACAAAATAGCGTAGCTAGTCGTTAGCCTACATAAGCAATTTTCTTATGGAGAGAAAGATTTAGGGAGGCCTTTTGTTCCAGTGCAAGCCAGTTCTGAGAATAAAGGGGTTTTTTACTGGTCCTCGCAATCTGGCCTGGTCAATAGAGAAAGTGTTAAGGAACGCATGTTCAAAACAGCAAGTAGCAAAAACTTCTTCTCAAGTATCTGGAAATAAAGGACCTCTGTTCACTCAGTGAGGGGTCCTCAAGGGCACAGAGGGATGAATGTTTGCATTCTCTTTTCTCTGCTGTAGTTGTAATTTATTACCATTGGTTGAAAGATTAGCATGCATACCCCACCGCTTTCATGTTTTTCTAACTTCCTCTTGGGTCAAACTTAGTGCTGACAACTCCGAAACCCTTCTGGTGGTCTGCGTGAGCTGCAGCCCGCTACATGAAATGAGAGATTTTCACAATCCCATTATTATCAGGACACTTTTTGGGGGTTATATTAAACCACTGGTTTAACAATGTTTACTACAGAGTGACTAGCATGAAGTCTCACTACTTTTGAGCTGCCTTATGGCTTTTGGGAGAATTCTGACTGTCTGCTAGAGGAACTTTTGGCGCTCATCTGTTGAGTGTAATACTAACCATTTTTGGACTACTCTCATAGTGATAGTTAAAAGTCTTTTATATCCTCAATATTAAAACTTGCACTGAAAAGGATAGTGGGCTGTGGGTGCCTTCCCCGGTATTTAAGATGCAGGACTTTGAGTTGCATGTACAGTTTAGCAAAAAAGGGGAAGACAGTTACCAACTGTTATGCTTTTTCTCCAGATGTTTCCTCTAAGACAAATATCTAGAGTTTTATTATAACGCAGTAAGAATGCACCAATAGGATGAGAATGGTTGGGGTTTTTTTTTTTGCTCTTTATTATCTGTTTGATCTAAATAGGCAGTCAATCAAATACTGTGGTAAATTGTCTGGTAGTTTAGATGGAACATGCCCGTGCTTGTAATGTGAGCTGCTCTCTTCTAAACAGTATTTAAATGCTTTATTCAAAATCCCTTTGGATGCAAACTAAAAATAAGATTATTTTAAAGTACTGATGTTCTAGAAAATATTATATGTGGTTGGGGGTTTTTTTGTTTACTTGAAAGACTTGTTCATACAAGAAGCAGCAGGCTTCAATTCTACTTTCCCTTAAATTGGTGGCAAAACCCATTTTGACTTCAGAAGGAACAGGATCAGACCTATAGTCAAAGTTTAGCGGCACTGGGACAAATCCCACAATTCTTACTCTCACTTCTCTCAGGCAAAATTCCCATTGCCTTTAGGGTTTGGAGCAGAAATGCTAGCACTGTTCTGACAAGATTCCAGTATACCAGGTTGCATATAATACGAATGTGCATAAAATACTACATGATAAACACTGATGTAAAGAACAGTGTCTGACTGTCCTTTCATGGATTTCAAAGGCACGGAAGGGAAACACTGTTACGATCATCTCTTCTGAGGTCCTGGGCTAATGCAGGGCATGGAACTTCACTCTCTAATTCCTGTATCGAACTCAAAACTTCTAGATAGATTTAAAGCATGTTCCTAATTAGTCCAAACTCCTTCCTTTACTACATACTTAATGTAGATGACTTAACATTTTAGCCCTTTGTGTGTCCATTATATAGTAAGAATTGCAAATTTAGGAGTAGAAATGTCTTCATTTGGGTGACACAAATAATTTAATTGTATTTGGTGATGACAGTGTAGACATTATTTTCACCAAGTTCTTTTCTTCCATTGTATTCAGTCCTCTTCACTAACACATATGAAAAATTTACTCCATGCTGCTAGATACTTTGGCAAGGCTGGTTTTTTTTCTTACGGCTGCCTATTTGTGTAACTGTGTGAAGGTAACAAAGGTTTCTTATAATTGAGGCAATGGTATGGTGACAGTTTTAATTGTATAATCTGTTATTGTAACAAATTATTACATTTACAATAAATACAGAGTTGTATTACCTTGATGCATATGCATGTATACAGTGAATTACACACTATAGTAGGAGAACATTGTTAAGATTGCAAAACTGTGCATCTAAAACTTGTGTTTGTACATGTAATTACACCTTCTTGTAGTGTGTGCCATCTGATATAGTTTTTAATTACATAGTTGCCTGACCACTTTTCCCACTTATCCTTGTTTTGTTCATTGTCGAGGTCTTCACTGAATGAGAATTGCTTCATTCTGGTTGTTTAGTTTGTGGTCTTAAGCCACCTTTTCTTCACAGCCTTCAGGCTTCTCTCTGGAAACAGGTTTCTTCATTGCCTCTTCTGCTGTTTCCAGTGATGTGGCTGATAACAGCTTCATAGAGCTTCATATTCACAAATACTAAGTCATCTTCAGGATACTGTTGTGAGCAAAGGTGGTATCATGATTGCTGTGAGGAATGAGGTAGACCAAAAAGACAAAAAACCCACCAAACTACTCTTAAGATAGTTTAGGGTTAATCTCTCTGTAATAAGGGAGGTCATGTGGAAAAACACTTCAAAAAGCTGAATCTGGGAACAGAACTCTTAACTTAAAGAACTCTTAACTCTAACACTTAAATGTTCATTGAGATAATAAAACCAGGAACCAAAACTGAGTTAGGTTTAACAGTGTAAGGCTTTATTTGTCACAAGGAGCGAGTACCATCTGCTCACTCCACGGCTGGCTTCAGTTACTGAGTACTGGGTGTCCAAGACAATTCCTTGCAGAACAAATCTTCCTGGCATACCTCTGCCTGCATCATCCAGCTTCACCAGCTGGAATCCAAATATAAGCATCGAAAGCAAAGGAATTATTAGAATGTGAGTGCACAAATTCAACAGATGTGGTGGCATAATTTAGTGTTGTCTCACTTGTTCCCAATCCTGAGAATTCAAAGTTTCAAGTTCTCAGTACTTTGTTGTACATGTAGAGCATGTCTTGCAATAGAAATACACATTTCAAGGACATGCATGTTTTAAGTACCTTTTGCTTTATGTTATTATGGTGCATCTCTAGTTGTTTTGCTTTTTTTTACTGTATCGTAGTTGTGATTCACAGTGCAGGAATTTTTGCAAATTATGACATTATATAGTAAATTACAGTCCTTGAAACCTGATTTTAGTTTTCTAGTACCAATCAGTAACTTGTTTGCTTGAAAGATGTTTCTGCTACCATCTTTATTCTGCCATGCTGTAAACTGCAACCTTATATAATCAAGAGGTGGGGCAGTGCAACTTCATCCTAGTGTGACAAAGATTTTTTTGCTGGATTACTCTGTTGCTAGCATCATACATTAAGTTTCTCTTTTGGGAAATACTAGTTTAGAAAGTAGAAATCAAGGTGGCTTCTGTATGGATGATAGATGAGTGATAGGGAGGTATGAAAAATACTCTTGACACCTGGAATGGTTATTCATTAACTTTACAGACACACTAGAAACATGGGAAGAGTGTTCTACTGTGGAGGAATCTGTGCTGTCTTGCACCAGACCTTTACACCAAATTGGGAGAAATTGAAGGATATGCTTACTCCGTATGAAGTTGTCTGCCCAACCTTGGTATTTTTAGGTTTTTCATATTTTGTGTCTTCTAGATACTGGTATGGAAATGGCAGGGTCATTGGGTTTGTATGTACAAACAAGACACAGGACTCTGAAGAACCATGGCACTTGATCTTTGAAAACCAAGACTGTACAAATGCTCGCTCCTATGAAAAGCCCGAATTGCAAAAATCGTTTGTAGTGGGCTAGAGAGGCATTTGACAGATTACGTGCAAGTACATACATGTGTGTTTCATTATTTGATTGCCTTAGGAGACTGGTGTTTAAGTTGGCAGATCTGCTTTATAAAAGCAAAGCTCTTTGGCTGGCAGGATTACAGAATGCTAGAAGGCGAAAGAGACCAAATGCCGAGAGAGAGACAACATGTAATGTGCAGAAAGCGTGAGTAAGCTATAAAGCCAGCAGGAAAAAGTAGACTTAAATGTGGTTCCAATTTGTTCTATTGAGCTCAAGTTGATAGCCATGCAGAAGTAAAAGCATGAAGTTCTCTCATTTCAATATGAATTTAATGTTTTGGAAAATATAGAGTTTTCTGTCATGTTAAGTATGGTTTGGTCACCTGTTTGCAGCCTGTTAGAAATCTTTAATCCATGCTTATTCTCCTGACTCAAGTTTAAAAAAAAAAAAAAAAAAAGCAGCTTGCTTTGAAGCTTGACAAAGTACTGTCAGACTGTGGCATAAGTGGATGCTCTGATAGGCTCTGAAACTTTGTTCTTAGTCCTGATTAGCTTGATGCAAGACTACAGTATTGACTCACAGTATATGTTAAATTTCTGCATGAAATTTGGTGATATGTAATTTGTAGCTATTTTGGGGAAAACAAAACAAAAACCAACCCAGTCTTTATACATAGTAGTTTAAAACTAAACTATCCTGCAAGGTTTTGGAAGCAGCAGCCAAAGAAGTTGTGTATGTGTGTCTAGAGAAGTCTACACCTGCGGCCTCGCACTTTCTTGCTCAAGTTGGGTCCCTTCGCAATCTCGGGCAGCACGGATTAGAATATTCACTTGGTCCTTTGCATTATTTATTCCTAGCTGAATGCCATTAGAATAATCAGCCACCTTGCTCTGTCTCCTAAGACTTCTCGATTTGAGAGCAAGGTTTGAAATGTGCGAAACTGACTGGTGGAAAGCTGACTGATGTAGCGGAACACAAGAAAAAGAGAAGCAGAAGGGCTGTCTCCCCTGAGAGATCAAGAAATATGCTATTTAAAAAAAAAAAAAAAAAACCAAAAAAACAAAAAGTGTTTCCCTTAGAACAAGACCTAGATTTAGATGATTGCTCATACTGATCTCTCTAAAAGAGGCTATTAGTGGAACATTTACCATGAAATATTAGAAACCTTTGGGAGGTGGCAGGCTCCTGCTTAGCAATTCTGAGTCCTGCAAGAATTAGGTACCTGTTGGTAGCATAGCAGAGCTTAGGTGAGTTACACCAGCTGTCTGCTGCATCTACCATTTTTTAGGAGCTTTATCTTGTAAAAGCCTCAGTAAAGTTCTCTGAAGGTGCCACGGCTGAGCTAATTAGGATACAAGTTTTTCTAGCTTCATGCACAAGTTTGGAGGGGTAAAATTAGAAGAAGAGATAGGCAGAAAGATGCTTGTTCTGATGCAGCAGGCACTTCATGTGAACTACGCTTAAAAACAGGGAGTCATAAGCCTGTTAGAAAAATCAGGTCAGCTTAAAATTAATGTATTCCTCTTCCTTCTGTTCTCGACAGGGAACTGTTTTTTTGGAATGATTCTCCATCTGGGGAGTCAAGTGAGACATCCTTTCCTTCTTGGCATGGCCCCCATTTAAATAAATAAATAAATTCCTTTAAAAAGGTAAAATGGAACAAGAAAGAGCTGTTCCCTTCTGGTAGGGTCAAATAAAGGTAACTCTGGTTCTTTCTTTTGGCAAGATGACCAAGGGGTTCATCTGAAGCACAATAACAAAAATAGACATGTAAGACTTCCTTTTTTTTCTTTTTTTTCTCTCTTTTTTTCCCCAGTAGGATGGCAGGAAAACAACCAGGATATACTTGGCCTTTTGACAGAATAGCAGCCAATTCCCAGTCCTTGCTGGCCAGTGTGGAAGAAGGCCTACTCCTTCCAGCCAGCAGCCTTTCAACCTTACAAACCTCCACTCATTTGCTAGGGTCATAGCTGGAAGACCTTTTCATGTGTTTGATCACATCTTGTGCAAGTCAGGGATGTATTTTTACACCTTTATTACATCCTATAATCAACTTTCTGAAACAACTGAGCGATTGTAGCTTTAAGCTCTGTTTGAACATATGTAGAAATAGAGATAGATGTATAGATAGATAGTGCCATTATAGTTTGATATGGATGGGTTAGTTAGAAGACTAGCTAACTTTCTTGGCAGGAGCAAGATGATGGAAAAACTGGTTTGGGTTTTTTGTGTGTGTGACCTGTAGAAGCTCTGTACACTTGCAGCACTTAAATATTCAACAGATTAGCATTTCTTGGCATGCTCATTTATACACTCAGTACTCCCGTAAGTTCAGAGGTAGTCAACTTGAGTGTTGATCCTGCTGCCCATGAATTTTCTACAGAGAAGTCGGAGAATGTCCACAGCACGTTCCTCTGTGCTGGAGTAGGCCGTTGTAGGGCAGCTGCCTGGTGGCAGAGGCAAGAAAGGGAAGCAGCAGGTCAGAGTGCTTTTTGTTCAACTCTTGAGTCTTTGCAGAGGACATAAAAAGAGCTTCTGCCTCCATGGCTTCTTCCCTGGAAGAGCAGCTTTCATTTGACCCACCGGAGTTAAAAATCACAGGGAACATGTCATCAATTCTTAACCAGATGTGTATGTATTTTTAGTTTGCACAGCCCCTCTGCAGTTTAGGCTTTCCAAGACCACTTACAAAATATTTTTTGAAGTTATTTCAGCCTCTTCTGCTCAGTCTCACTCTTTCACAGCACACTGCTTGTTTTCAAGAGGGACACATTTTTCTTTGTTTTAGACCCCAAGAAACTCTTTAACACTGTAGGGTTGCACGGAGGTTGCAAAAGGATTTCTCCAAGTTGAAGTGCTTAGAATTATGCTTGGGTTTTCTTAAAGAGAGGCTTTGCCTCTTGCTTTTAGTCTGTTTGCAAATGAATACTCCCAGTGCAGACTGAAATCCTGTTCCATACCTCCTTACCCTGACTTCAGTTAATCTTTGGCTTGCAGACAGTGATGTAAAAACATACCCAGTTTTTCATGCTAGCTTTGCATTAGCACCAACTTTGTTGTTATTTTCAATGCTTTTTTCACACTTCCTATAAACAGATTTTGCACTATATGAATTTCTGCAATACAGTATGCTAGACAGTACACGAGTGTCTTTGGTCGCAGTTAGCCAGCCAGTTGAGACCCTGACTGCTTTGTAAAGGTCCATGAAATTCATTCACCACCTTAACTGCTAAGGTCTAAATTAAAGTTACTTCAGCAGTGGAGTGTGAACAAACAGTGGCCTATAGAAGAGAGGTCTTTAAGTTCATGCATTAAGTACATGTACTCATATTCTGTGACGTCCTTTTTGTATAGCATCTTGATAGTGTGAAATCTATTGGAATGAGAAATCAATGCTGACATTGCTATGCAGAGAAATCTTGACAGGTGTATGATATGGGTCAAAAAATCTTATTACATACAGACTGAGAGTTTTCTTTTTCATCTGAAATTAAAGATGGTGGTGGGATTAACTCTGTCTAGATCCAGTTCAGGAATTTCCTAATAATGTTGTTGTTTCTGTATCTATGTCAGATCAGCCCATGGTTTAATGGCTGTAAGGATTAACCCAGTTTTACTTTCTTGTAAGATTGCCTTTCAGCATTGCTGTTGCTACAACTAGAGCCCAAACATTTTCTTCTTTCTCTCTTTTTTTTTTTTAAGAGGAAGAAAAAGGCTTGATTTGAAATACATTATTTTCCAGAATAAAAAAGTCCTTCTGATGCTGGATTGCTGTTACCATTGTTTGCATTTTTTTTTCTGGGTGACTGCTATACACTCATTATTTTTAACTTTCTGTGTACTTATAAATGTTTCCCATAATTCCCAAAAGATGAAGGAGTTGTTTTGGCTTTTATCTGTCAGCAGCTTCTGCCAGTACTTTTATGTAAATCTTCCAGATCTAAACAACTTGACTTCTCAAGCACAGTAATACACACTATCTTTTTCTTGCAGTAGTGAAGAGCTTATTCTTTTCCTCTACGTTGCTTGCCTGTGGTTAGTTTGAGGGTGATTTGTTGGCATTTTTCCCCCATTAGTTTCTCCACAGCAAAAAAGTAGCAAACCAAAGTATTCTTTCAGAGCAAAACAATGTACTGTCCTGAATTTTTATGTATTATGATTATTGAATAAAAAGAGAATGTTTTAAAGTATGCTTCTCAAGCAGAGCTGTTATCACAAACCAGTGATGGCCTTGCATAAGAAACTACCTCATGGTACCAAAAAAAAGGAAACAGCAGTGAGGAACAGGGATCCTTTACAGGTGGGACAGGTCATTCTGGAGAGTGTTCCAGCATCCCCAGTATCTCACAGTGAACGTCCATCCAGCAGTCCTATTGGTTACAAAGAGCAGTTGCTGCTGGAGCACCATTGCTAACCACCACCATGGTTATGTGGAAAGGCAGTTGAGGTTAGTAATCTCGGTAGGTTAGTGCCAAACTATTCAGAAGAAAATACATGTCACTGCTTTTTTAGATAAAAACGGTTCCAGCACAGGAACTTACTCTATCTGTGAAGTTTTACCTGATGGGAGTCATTGGAATATCTCATAATGACTCTCCACTGGCTGGCCAGAACCAAAATTTGAAGTGTCTCTTGAGATGGACCTCAGCATTCCTTCCCTTAAAAGATAGGGAGCTGTCTCTGTCTTATGTGGTGAAGTATTCCAAGAACAACCAAGTACGTATTTCCTTCCCCACTTGCTAGGAAGAACTTGTTCTCAAGTTGTGGAGCAAAGTACTTTTGCATGGGAAGCTGAGTTGAGATGACATAATATAAAATTCAGGTTTGATGAGGAAAGTAAACAGGAGAATATGAGCCTACTGGATGACCAGGTGTCCTTGTACAGTCTGGATAATGCTCCAGGTAATAAATACCTCAACTCTTTGTCTGGGTTCTGTCCCTTGAGAGTGCTAAGCTTTGTGTGCTGAAATGGGCAGAGTAATTTCATGGGAGGAATGCTGTGTCATTATGTGGAAAGACACGAAAGGAAGAACTGAAATTGCACTTGCAGCCTTAGTTCTTTGTTGTCTTAAGTTTTGAGTGCTTGACCTAGTGGTCTTGATGCTCTTTTAATGTAGTTTTGTTTATGTGTCTGTATAGTATAGCAGGCATCAGAGAGAGGGAGCTTTGCTGCTGATTCCTTGTAGAGTGACTGTAGTAAAGTACCATGTAAATGTATTAACTTACATATAGTCTCTTTAAAATAAAATACGATTTTACTAGAATTTCACTGTACCTTTTAAAAAAAAAAAAGTCTAGAGTGCAGAAGTTAATAGAATATCATGGCTTTAATATCCTTGGGAAAGATGAGGTAGAGTTTGTGGGAAGGCAGCTGGCATCAATTCTAAGAGATCGCTTAGTTAATCATAAGACCAGTAAGGGAGGTTTTGTTTGTAGAGAACTATCACAAGTTTGTTCTGATTCTGATAAGGGCTTCTAGGTACTACTACTGCAATCTGGATGTTTAATGACAACAATAACCCTGAACCCTGAAGGTTGCACTGGGAACCTGATAAGTAGGTCATAAGATGCAGCTGCCAGTGGAATGTGCTGTTTGTCCTCGCACCTGTGCTATCTGCACTACACTTGAATATTCAGCCTCATATATTTTCCCTCTTGATATCATGTATGGTTTCATGTCAAACCACTGACAGAAGCTGGAATGGTAAGTTTTTCGTTGCCGCTTAATATCTCTGAGGAGAACTGGGCAGAACTACTGAAATTCTTGCAGAGCTCAGCTCTTTTCTAGCCCTGGAGCAGCAATCCTGAAGGAGGAGGGGGGAATATGACAAGCCTCACTTGATGAAAAAGGCAATGTTTTGCACTTTGCTGGGTCCAGCTTCTTGGTTGACCCTGTCCTGTCCCTCCCTGTCACCTCTGTCATCATCTCGTTGCTTGTGGAGATGCAGTAACTTGATGCCCACACCACATTTTACCTCTCATCTTCTAATATCTCTCTGACTGAAAACTGCTGGCAGGGAATCTGCAGACATCAACAAGACAGGAAAAATAGGTGTTGGCTTATTAAAATATTTTCTTTCTCTGTCCTCAGAATCACACTCTGAGGACCATGCTGGCTCGTTCTGTTTAGAGACATTAACCTGCTCTTCCATGTAAAGTAATTCTCTTGGGGACTGCAAGAACACTGCTACCCGCTGTGCTCCTGCACATCACACAGGGCTTGGGGTGATCCCTGAGAATGAGGGGTAAGAGAGAATTACACATCAGTCTGCCACTTCTGAGAAAAGCGTGGGAAGCCTCTAGCCATGCCCTGTGCTCCAGACCATGGGAAGGAGGCGATGTGCACCTCTCCCGGAGACCAGCAGTAATGAAGCCCTGGTGCCAGCCTGCTTGGGGTTCAGCTCCAGCGGTGTCTGTCCTGGGCCCCCTCTGTGCTTCTCAGCTTATTGAGTGCCCTCCTCCACTTAGAAGCAGAAAGGCATCTTTTACTACATTCTTACTTATTTCTTATTTTACTGTTTCTGCGTATCTCACAGCTCTGAAAGAAGAGTTGAATAAGCAGGTGGTTTTCCCATCTCTTCCTTGGGTTTTTGGGAGGGTTTCTTTTGCAAAACAGTTTATGCATTATGTATGGCTTTGCAGTGCAGTGTACTGCATGCCAGAATATTGCACTTAGTTAATATTTTTTTCATAAGCCTTGCAATTTTTCCTCAGAACAGGGCTTCTCATTTCTCTAATTATGTTAATACTAATTGTAAATAGTTGCAGCCATTTCAAATCCTGAATTCAGTTCCAGTTTGAAAAGGAGTATTGCAAAAACTCACCCATAGAGGGAAGCAGAATACTGTCTTTACAACAGTCTTAACTACAGGCTGCTTTTAAAAAATTATCTGTGCTTCAGTTGAAGCCAACAAAGAACATCTGTTGTCTTATTTATAGCTCCTATTTCTAAGAAGTATATTCTGTAGCAGATGAGAAAAGTGCCTGACAGCTCATAATTCATAAAGTTACTGAGGTTTAATCTGATAGAATATTATGTACAGAATTCCTTCCCAGTACAGACAGTATCACTTCCCTTTCAACAGACGATAGAAATAGGGCTTTATGAAACATTAAATTAATAGGTGTGAAACATGATTAGCAGCCATTATTAAAAGTATTAAACTATTATAAAGGAATATAGTACTCTGCACTATGTTGCTTGGTGGTTTTATTTTTCTGCTTATTTGTGCAGCTAAACTTTCCTCAAGCCAGACACAGTCGTCTTTTTTTTTTTTCTTTTTTTGTTTTGTCTTGGAGGAATTCTTTGTTGATTAATGGAGCAGCTCTGTGACAAGCATTCATTTTTGTGTCAGAGAAGGCTAAAGAGACCCCAGATTTCTTTTGGGAGAATTTGTACATTATACATTATGACTTTCTATATAAAATCAAAGCTTTGTTCTGTCTAGTTCTGATATCTATTGTTTATAGATTATCTTCTTGCACTAATCTGTATTTGCCTGGGCTTGTTTCCCCTCTGTTCCCATAGTTGCCCCTTATTCTCCTTAGCCCTGAGAGTACAGCTGGTACAACTTTATAAATGGGGATGAAAAGAGGAATTAGTTCTCCCAGCCCCCCAAAATTCCTGCATAATCACTGTGCATATGATATTTTATCAATCAGATCACTGCTTGCATATATGTGCTGATAACCCTGGAAAGTATCTAGGCAAAGTATTTGACTTGTTTCAGTTACAGCATGGATTTATACAGGTGACTGTGTCTTTTTCCACATATTATGTGTAGCCAGGATAAAATGAAGTAACATTCAGTTTTTATCCCGATCCTCCTAGATTCAGTGGGTTGGACTATAAATGGCCCAATCTTAATATACATTTGTCCTCCTGGAAAAATGACTGCCTGGTGTTATTCTGTTAAGTGCCATGTATATTACAACAAGTTGTGTACATTTTTGTACAAAAGTCAGTTTGAATTGCCTATAACAAGCTTATAGGCAATGTTGTCAGTACCTACCTCACACAGAGGATTCTGGAGATGCTGGCTTTGCATTTTGAGCGGTACGCTGGGACTGACTGGAGTTCAGAAGGTCATGCTGGTGAGACCTTCTGCAGTCGTCATCCTTTGGAAGAATCCCCTTGGAAAAGTTCTTGTCACTCTGTACTACTGATGTAGGATCACAGCAGAAATATGGATGCTTTAAAAAGTCCTGCTATTTGAAGTCCAGAAGCGAATTAACAGAGTACTGTTTATCCGTGAGGGTTAAATGTTGTTATTGAGATGCCCTGGGAAAGGTGTTCTCCTTTATTCAGGTATTTCTCCACTGAAGATGAAGCAAAAAGAGGAGTGACTGCTGATGTGATAAACCATTTTTTCAGTACAGATCTGTATTTCCTTCTGTGGCTAAAATCTTCAGCGTACCATTAACAGAGAAGATCTGAATTAAGTTGTCACTTCATCCTCTAGTTCATACCAAACACCTGCTGACCAATGGAGGAAGTAGACTGTGCTGACCACACAATACTGAAGGATTTTAGAATTGGTGGTATTTCCATCCAGCTTCCCAGTTGTACTCCAGTCACATAAGGTCACCAGCAGGCATAATTTCCCTATTATTCCTTTTCATAGGTCTGCGGTCATTCATATCACAATAAATCTTGACTCGCAGACATTTTTCTGCCTCCATAAAAACGGGCTTCTTGTGAGCCTGAAGGCTGATAGTGTTGGTGGGCCAGACCATTCCTTTTTCTAGTGCTGGGATAGTCTTCACCTCTCTTCGTTTCTCGTGGATCTAGTCTCCTTTGCCTGCCAAGGCTTCTGTGGTATTCTGAGTCTGCAGTCTGCCTGATTGATGACATCTGATAAAAATAAAAGACAAGTAATAGTAGACAGACTTATTAAGTCACTTGTAACGATGTGTCAAATTCACTGAAGCTTAAATCTTTTTCATATTTTTCCATTAATAGTGTTGTCTTTTAAAATCTTTCTGATGAAACCAGTACTGGAGAAGATGGTTGAGCCCTGAACAGCCCTTCCTCCTGCCATTTTCAGTGATGCTTTCAGCCTCTAGGATAATTTAACTATAGCCAAACTAAATCATCTTGAGTCAGTAGGGTCTAAGGAGAGGTATTTTTCTCTTCCAACAGTTGCAGCTGAATTTACTATCTATTTCAGTCCTCGATTTATCTGAGACACAGTGACATCAACTTCTTTGTCTTCGCTCTCACCTTTTCTTTCATCCTTGCCCAGTGAAAACCTTCTGCTAATAGCAGTTAGGCAGTTCTGAATACTCGGTTTGCCTGTTCGTTTGCTAAATGCCATTAGGCTCTCTGAAATTACAAATGCCAAGGCAAGGTTAAAATCCTCAAATTTCAGAGTGAATTTCTCTCCGGTATTTATTTGTAATACCAGACTCCTCTTTTTCTGTCTTGGTCTGGCATTGAACCCAAAGCACAGATCTCTATGGAAACTTTCTCCATAGGGTTTAGGGTTTTTTTAATCTTGCATACTGCTCTACTGAAAGTTTCTGCAGGAACTTGATGCTTCTTAAGACTATAAAGAAACTTAAAATGGACTATGAAATGCCCTCTCACTAAAAGTTAGGAGTTTTGTGTCAATAAGAGTTGTTTCACTCTCTGACGGCTTGTGAGGTTCGTGTAGCCTTTTTTCCCCAGCTGATGAAAGCAGGTGCTGAGGGGGCCGTGACCGCTGAGGCTCTGCATCTGGACCAGCTGCCACCAGGGCCATGAGAAGCATCGGGCTGTGCCGTCACCCATGCGGAGGCACCTCCTGGTGCTTTCCAGTGTTACAGGATCTGAACACGTTTCCACAGGCATGGCTTTCAGTGCGTTCTCAGTGCAGTCTCCTGAAGCACTGCTGTCTCTGGTCTGGGGGTCACTAGCAGTCAGCACGCAGGAGTACACAGGACTGCCTCAATTCATACCACTGCCTTAAAGGCTGTGCAGGAATGCCAAACTGCCCTCGTTTCCAATGCATCTTCACTTGAATTTGACACCGTATACTGATGAGTGATTAAATTCAGCCATTATGGATCCTTATTGAAATTCAGGTTCTGTTTCAGGAAAGATGAGTGATAATAGTGGAACATTTTTTGAATTCTGTTTCCCCTATCTCGTAGAGTACATAACTGCTTAAATATCAGTTATGATATTTAACTTCAATCAAACTTCAATCAAGAAAGCAAGCTCCCACATTTCCCAGAATTTTCAATAGCAAGCATGGGTGCTGAACTTTGTGGAAAACCCTCCATTGTCCACACCTTGTCATGCATTATGCCACTGATGGTGCCACTGGCAAAAGTACTTTAGGTGCTTGATCAGCCACTGTTTCTTTATAGTTTGCTGGCTAATCTTGTTGGAGGCATTCTTACAACTTGCTTGACAATGACCCTTACTTTTGCATTCCTTCTTCTGCGTTAATTAATATACTTATGTTTATTACAGTTAATTTCAGTGCTGGTCAAACCATTCACAGTTGGACATATTGTATGATTTTCAAACAAGGATATGTGTAAATCTATGGATGCACAGTTCACTATGTTAGTGGATACAGTTGCATGCATAAAGAGTGTATCTCCATGCACATAAGCCAGTTATGATCATCTTAAGACCTCAGCTCTCAAATATTAGACTTTTATGTAGAGCTGTGTTGTCATCGAATGCAATATGTATGCACAAACTTTAATGCGATTTCTGAAACAAGAACATGCATGGAGTAATCTTCTTGACTCAAAGCTAAATTCAAGTAATGTTAATATATAGTTCCTGTAAAATACTTAGAAATTAAACTCCTTTCCATGGTGTGTATTGTTACATTTTAAGTTATATTCTTATTTTTTATATTCATTTTCATTCTTCTAGCAGTAACGAAAGATTTGGCTCAGAAGCATCTGAAGTCAAATTCCAGCTTTAAATTTCCACTTGTCGTTGCCAGGTACTAAATCTAAAATATCTCTTTTTACTGAGAACCCTTCCAAAAGGTGCAGCTGTGTGCTGGTTTCATCTTGCACTTTGTAGCTGTGTTGGCAACCCTCGAACATAAGGTATGCTCCCATCTCCCACACGTTGCTGTTGCCTTAGAGCTGTTCAGGCCTGTCTGTATCAGGGAGAGGGAAGAGTTTGCAGATTGGAGCGAACCCTAGCTTGTGGTTCATCTCATTGGTTCTCACTGTGGCAAGGTAAAAATAGAACTAGTGGAAAATCTAGCTTTTATCATGTGTCATCAGAAGCTTCTTTACTATCTGGAGACCCACTACCAGACTCGTGACTAGAAAGAAGACAGGAAAACCGTATGACAGCTTTTCAGAACCTTAATACTTTGGAAACTGTGGAATCTCAAAAAAATTACAGGAATTTTGGGGAAAAAATGATTGCTTTAAGTGAAAAACTGATACTGGATTGTAGCAAAGGGATCTACAAAGTTGCTCAGATTCTTAAGAGTGGATTTGGTTCTCCAAACCTCTATGCTGGGCTACAGCATGCTTCAAAGCAAAAGATACTTTTGAAATCAGGTACTAAATGCAGGTTGCATGTGGCTTTTGTTCTCTTCTCTTTTACTAAAACTGACCTATCTGAAAAGTTTTCCTTTCCCTCTGTAGATCTTAATATGCATGCTGAGTTTTCTTCTGGAACAGCTAATCTAGAATCAAGACTTCTTCAAGGATATCTTGTAGTCTGGCTCTGGGAGTCAAATTGTTTCTTTCCAAAATCAGGTGTAGTTTTCTTCAGTTTAGTATCTGCCATTTCCTCTCAGCATTTTGAAATTGAAGGGCACTGTTCTCAAATTTGACTGTCTTCTGTGTAAATGTTAAAAACTGGCTTCAGTTCTATAAGTACTTTGAAGTCTTTTTTTTTTTTTTCTGACAGATGTGTGTTTCATGAGGCCTTTCGCCTTTAAATGAACTCTATTTTGTGCAAAAGTTGGGGAGTTCAAAGTACAAGTCAGTATGATGCTATGAGTTAATTATATTGGAAGTGGCGCAATGAGTAGGAAATCCTAGAACAGGTGGGAGGTTAAATGATTTTAATTTGTTAATGCCATCTCCTACATGGTGATGAAGTTAATGCTTTTTTCAATGTTGCTGAGCACTATAACTGTGTGACTTAGATGTATTCTTCTGTCACTGCTGCATTGAAGGTAACTGCAGGTTTTGTATCTGCCATTGTGTGTGTCTTTTTGCTGTAGAGCTTAACTGTCTCACTATCGTGTGCATAGTATTAAAAGAGAGGTGAATATCCTGAGTTTTCAGTCAAATACACAAATATTTTACAGTTTATGTATTTATGGAATAGATTGTCATTATTTTAAAGGCTCTCTTCATATCTAAAAGATCAGTAATGTCTCTGGTAGATAGAAATTTCCAGTTTTGGAGAAAAGGAACGGGGTATAGGGAAGAGACATCAGAAATCCTCTGAACTCCTAAAATTGTAATATTTTTCCAATTGCGTATTTTAGGGTCGCAGAGGAGTGTTGGAAATCTTTCCTTTTGACCAATGTGATGTTTGCTTTACATACGTATTTTCTGTAGACATATTATAGATTTTGCGTAAATATAAAGGTAAACGGATAGCTTCCAGAGCCTTTCACTTTCACTAAGTGTATTATTGATCCAAGAATACTGTACAATGATGAGATTCTGTAACAGATCATGCTACAAACCTAGTTTGTAAGGTAAGATCCTGCTTAAAGTGTAGATGAAAAGCATGGAGCATCAGGTAGGTTGCAGGAAGAGGCACTCTGTGTTTAGGTAATCTGGGTAAGTTCTACATCCACCCCATTCTTTGTCCCATGGAGACAAACCGTAGTGTCTTTCTTCACCCTGCAAGGGCTTCTTCCCGTGAACTGAAGTCTTCCCCTGACATTGGGTTCTCATTTTTGCTTTGCTTGGACTCCATTGCTCATGTAGAAAATCTAAATCTAGTGGGAAATGGAATTCTTTTTCTAAATACACCTTGTTTATAGGTATTTGGAGTGTATCACTTGCCATCATTTCAAGGCACAGTTTGGTTAATGCAAGAAAGCATCATTCTCTGTTGCTCAGTAGCCTGGATAGACCATCCCTGAACTGCCGAGCTGTCACCTGCAATATTTCAAATGTCTGTCAGGTTTGACTTCCATCCTCTGTCTCTATTTCTCCTTCTTTGTCTCTCCTTTCTTTCCTCAGTATCAGTTTAGACTGTTGACTGTTGCTGCACTCTGCCTCCAGCTGGAATTAAGAGATGAGCATCTTCGTTCAGAGATGATGCAATTTCATTGCTGTTACGCAAGAGAGAGAAAGGTACTTAATGTAACTAGCTACATAAGGGAGCAGAAAGTTACTCTCATAAGTAAAAATATGTAAACTCTGTTCTTAAAACCTATTCTTCCTCGGCTACCATGTAAGGGATGCATTTTATGCCCTTAGCATTCTGTGAGTCTGTTAGTATCTCATAATTTGAGTATTTTCATAGCATACCCTTTGAGATGACTCTGATCTGATTTTTCATTTATTCTTTCAATAGATTTACCCTCATCATGAGATAGATTCATAGTTTGGGGTCGAAAGGAACTATTCGATCTGAATATTACAAATCAAATGGTCTGTATTTCAGCATGCTTCAGCAGAGGCTGCTTGGAGTGCAGCATCTTCCATTTGAGGCCAACTTATGTTTGATAAAGCAGATATGATGTTAAGCTAAAAGAGGTGTTGCAATGGAACCTGAAAGTGGTTTGAAGATGTAAAGAGATGAAAAGTCTATTCCTTCCTTGAGTAGCTTGTTCTGCATTAATAACTATACTTGGAGATCTGCTGGTTAGCTACACCTATATAACATGTGCTTTCTTTGAATTTAGCTTTTAATCAGTGTTATACTAAGTCAACTATCTGACAAAACTTCAGAGTTTATGATGTCTACTCATTTGCATTTTCCAGCTAACTATCGTGCCACCAAGGAAGGAAGTAGTGTGGTTTTTAACAGAACCTATCCTCTAAAAAGCTATGCAGACAATCCTTAGTTACAGTGCTGTCTTTTATTGCTTTATCGTATGAATCTAGTATCAGGTTTTCCTTTATTTTGCCCAGGACTGATAATGTAACTAGCATGTAGTCATCTTACTTGTCCTTTCAGAGTGCGGATCGGGCATTAGAACTCTTTTGATCCCCAGGAATTGCTCTGATTTTCCACGAGTCTTTAAAAAGTAACATCAGCAGGCCAGAGATCTTCTTAGGCAACTCTTTTGGGACTCCTGAATGCTCATTTTCTGGGCCTCCTAAGTTAAACTGTTATGACTAACAGATGTTTTTCTAATGTCCTTCTCAGTTATGAATGGACTAGAAAGTATTCCATCATTATCATATTATCATTCTGCTTATTTTTGCAGGGGACATGTCTCAGTGTCCCAGTATGCTCCACTTCCATTACTAGTTCATAAATAATTATTATTTATTGTCTTTCATTTCTCTCCTCAGTTTTCTGCACTTCTAAACTTCTTCTGTACCTTCCTTGCTGTCTTACCACTTTTAAATTGCTTGCATTTTTAGGAAGTTATATAATTGTTGCTTCCAAAATAGGGTGAATTCTCAGCCAAAATTGTCTGCTTTCTCTTTCTCAGTTGTGTTATATTTAATTTTTTTGCTTTCTCAACATTTTTCATTAAAAACTCCGTATTCATATTTTGCTGTTGTGTTTTTTTTCTTTTTCTCCTACTTCGTTCTCCTGATAAATTTATTCAGTTTCAGTCTTCTAGAAATAATGGTGTGTGCATTTGCGTTTAAGAATTGCTCTCTGTTTGTCCATGGTGAGTTTAATTGGGCAGAGATCACCATCGCTTAGGCAACTGGCAACTTTTACTTCAGTGATTAAGCTTTGTTTATCAATCGTGATCCATCAAACTATGCCAGATGTTTATGGCAGTAGTTTAATAATATCTTTATGTAAACATTCTTGCTTTCCAAGAGTTAAACAGGACCACTCTAAAACTTTTGAATTACTCTTTTGGCAAAAATAGTGCATTTAGAGTTAGATCATCCCTCACATCACAGAGCCAGAACATTCCTTTATACAGTATGTTCTCTCCGTGAAGAAACTGGATTGCATGAAAACTGACTTTGTATAAAATCTGTATGCAGGTTGGTTTGAATCTGCAAAATGTCCCTTTCTGATTATACTGCTATTTATTCTTAACCAGTCATTGTAGAAAAGAAAATTCTTGCTTCAAGAAAACTATACTGTTAATAGTATGCTTGAAAATTGAAAGCAAACAGAAGTTATCAGACTTTTGTATGAGTGTGAAATACTTGTTTCTACTGCTATTTCAGGCCTTTGTAAGTCTGTTTTACCCAGGGGATCAGCAACTCCCAGATGGTGATGTGTTTAGCTCCCTCATCTGGTGCACACTGGATGTAAATGTTTCAAACCAAAAGATTTTTTCTTTCTTGCATTGTATTTCTGCCCATCCATAGATTGCAAAATTTTATTGTGTTTTCTTTTCCTAGGCAATATGGAGAGTGATTCTAAGACTGACTGAGGTCCCTAAAAGAAAATGCTATAAAAATGCAATTGTCATCATTTTTATTCAGCTTTCTGATTACTTGTGGAGTGTTCTCATTTAGGCCTGACAATTGGGATGTTTGTTTCATACTTAAAAATTAACTGGTTGCATTATGTGTCATGACTTCCATAAACAGAAATTGCATTCAACTATAGCTTGGCTTATTTTTCTTCTTTTTCTTTTACAGCTTTTTCACTTCCAGACCTTACGGAGCAGTTTGCACCTCCTGATGTTGCTCCACCAATTCTTATCAAGATAGTGGAGACAATTGAAAAAAAAGGTAGGCTGAAGAATGATCTACCAAGGTTTTTTGTTACCTATGTGAGCCAAGACTGCAGAATCAGATCCAGAGCTGGAATCTCCTCTTTCTAGAGCTGCTAATGCATCACATTACTCAACAGATATAAAATAATCTAATTTAAGGTTTGTTGCATTGGTTTCTGCTCAGTAGAGGCTACTTGGACTGTAGGAGCAAAAACAAAGCTAACCTCAAATGACATGTAATAACTCAACTAATATAAGTATTATTGAAAGGTAAGGCAGAAGGGTTTGGTATTGCTTTGCTTTTTCTAACCGATAAGCACCTTAGGTTGGTTATGGAAATGCCATTGTAACCATGTATGTTACGATGCCATGTATCCAAATTGGATACACAGCCAAACAAGCAATGTTTTGCCCCAAAGAGGGAAAAAAAAAGAAGAATTAAATATGAAAAGTTACAAGACCTGTTTTTATGCTTCAGGAGCCAGTTCTTTATTGCTGCTGTATGCTGAGCAGCCAGTGTTATTTTTATGGGTTTTTGCTCTCCTGCTTTCCTCTGTTGATGTCTTTCCATCCTTTTGAGGCCTTCCCCTTTCTTCTACTATGTCTTGCCTCTTTTGCCCTATTTCTTTCCTCCTGGCTCTTCCTCTGATGTCACCTTCATAGTCCTGGTGAGGTAAGGAGCAGCTCAATGGGTCCTTCTCATTCAGTGGCCTTACAGCTGGGGAGCGAGAGGAAAAGTGGTATCCTGATCGAACTCAGGCCACTGTCCTTGGGGACACAGGTTCTCACATACTGCTCTGGCATTTTAAAAGAACATAAGCCTTTCCTCAATGAGTAGGAGCTTGCTAGTATCAATGAGAAGGGCCGGTATTTAGCAACAGTTTGCACAAGCAACCACTGCTTCCAGGAAACACCACTGATACTATTAAATTGTTGGCGCTCTGCATCCCTGCGTATGGTCTCTTTCCTTGCATCTTCTCTATTTTCTCTAAAGTAGGAAAGTTGTAAACAGTATCTTTCACATGAAAACACTGTATTGGTGTCTTTTATTCAGGTGGATTATCAGACATATTATGTGACATATACAGACATTTTCTCTCACAGCAGTGATGTGACACTCACCCTATATAGACTGTGAGGTTATGGGCTCTGTAGATAGTTGAAGGTGACCTAAGGGTTACTTGTCCCATAGAAGGGGCTCTCTGTCTCTGTTGACTGCATAGGGTACCAAAGGTTAGGCATGCTTGTAACTTAGAAGTCTCCATTAAATCTTTAAAGCTAATTAGGACATGTCAGAGCTTTTGTCATGTCCCTGTCCCATTGCTGTGGGGCGGCCTGACTGAGATTGCTCATTTCTTATCCACCTGAAAGACCTGGTGTTTCCAGCTGGCATGTAGAGTATAAAGGAAGATCTGGCTCCTCTGTTGCTCCTGCAAGCTGTTTTCTTTCCTGGTGTATGTGAATCTGTTCCTAGTCCTGGACTTTTACAGACAGCCGTGGAGGGTTGTACAGGATATGTGGGACTGCTGGCATCTCTGATCTTCCTTGGCCAGCTCTTTCTGCAGACCCAGCAGTTTGCATGTACAAAGAGGTGTCTTACAGCCTTAAAAAGCAATCACATTTTGTAGTGTGGTAGGTGGATGGTGGTGGGAGAATGTTGCTAATTTATACTGTAAGTACTTATTTGAAGAAAACAGAACTATGTTGTGTCATGGCAACAGTCACTGGAATATTAATGTATCCCATCGATTTTGTTTTGAAGGTCTGGAGTGCTCAACTTTGTATGGAACACAAGGCTCAAGCAGCTTAGCGGAATTAAGACAAATTGTCGAATGTGGTAAGTACAGTTCTCTTCCTTAAAGAACTAGACAGATTTTGTGGTCAGACTGCTCCTCTTTTCTTTGTTCCCCTACTCAGCTTATATATGTGCTGGTTCTGAATAATACGGTATTAAAAAGACAAATGTAAGTAAAAAGGGCTTCTAACTTTTACACTTAGTATGAAAGGTATTTTTCACTTTTACAGATTGTCTTTTTTTCACGGCTCCACTGCATGTTTTTTTCCAGGAATAACTATTTTAGTCATTTCTTGGTCACTTGCTTGTTCAAGGACTGACAATCTAGCTGTACAGAGAAAAACAAGGTGTTTTGTTCAGAAGCAAGATAAAGATACACTATTTCTGTAAGGCTGCAGGTTATTATTTTGCAAACGAGTAGCCATTTGTTTACATACAGTTCTGTGTGTGCATTTTTTTGGTCCAGTAGGTGGAGGGGCAATAGCTGCACATTCCCTACCTGCTACAGAGATGATGCTGGAAGGGAAAGAGAGAATTGAATTAATGTTGCTGCAGTAGACTGGGTTCTTAGGTTTTGGACAGTAAAATGCAGCTATACCACTAACACCACATAGTTGTTCAAGTTTCCTGAACTATGTTTCCTTCTCTTTTTGGTACTCTCTATTTCTGCTTCAGGCCAGAATATACTGGTATGACAACACTCAGTTGCACTATGAGAGATCAGGAGATACTGTAAGGAGTGCTTGACAATGCCTTTGCAAGCTGGAGTGCAATGTAGGGTGTGAGCTTCCACTTGCATAAAAGAGCACAAAAATATAAGAGCTAGATAATGAAACTTGTTACATGCCATGTTGCCAAAGGGATAAAGGAAGCAAACTCAAACTGTGAATTAGCTCTTTTAGTTTTTAGTAATTGCAAATATTAACAAAATTAACAAGAGATGATACTATGAGTTGTCTGTTCCTTCAAATCAAAAGAGCATCCTGTCCTCTGCTGATTGTGATGGGAGTGAAGAAGTATGAGTGCAGCAAGCAGGGAGAGGAGACATGCATGTGGTACTAGCAGCCTAAGCCATATTTTTAGTATTGTAACTATATTTTTCAGTCCAGATAAATCCAGATTTTCTATGGCACCAATATGAATGTATTTCTTAATTTATCTGAATGCCTTTTTAAGTCTCTAAACTGAGGTGTGCTTTTATGAAAGGTTCATCTATCTCCTGAGATCAAGAACTTGTGGTTTACATGTATTCTTATTTAAAATGTAATTAGATTTGAGAAAAGAAAACAGGACTTTACCCTTTAGTAACACTGTATCTTTGAGTTCTCTTTAAGATAGGATCAGAATCTTCCAGGACAGAGCTGGTGCAGTGGGTGTCCAGATACATGGGTACAGACAGATCTCATCTCCTCCACCCACTTTCTTTGAATTAGCAGAGTGCTAATTCAGAGAGCAAAGTTGTCTTTGGTCTCAAAGTTGTGAACTGCCTTAGTCTGCTGTTCTGCTTATGGTTAAAATGCTCTCCATCTTAATTGGATAACTGCCTGTTAGCTTCAACACAGTGCTATCTAGCTCCAAAATCAAAGCTGACTTGCATCTGGCCAGCTCAGCAGATGGAATAGTTCAGGTCTGTTTATGACATTACACCCAAAGAGTTGCAGAGTACCACAAGTTTATTCTTACTCATGTATTCATTAAAATAATTTGGGATATACTTCAGAGAATGGGTCAATACTGAAAGAACCAGGATTTAACTTGGCTTATGAAATAAAAAACATCCTGTGAGCAATAAAACTAATGAAAACTATTTCTTAGGAATTTGTGATTGGATTCTCTGACACATAATTGCTCTTGTAGAGTTCATACCCACACTGCAAGTTTTTTATCATGTGATCCATTCATAGTGTCTTTTTTCTCATGTAAAGTCTTTGGTGTCTGATGAGAATTGAGCTCATCCTGCAAGCTTTCCTTTGGGAAAAACAGAAAGGAGGTGGAGGAGCACTAAGTCTCTCACTACCCCCTCTTGACTGCCTTTTTTCACAGTATGTGTAGACACCCCACATATCTGATTCCTCTACCTCCTTGTTGAGTTTGGTTTAAACTGGCCAAATAGATGTGGGAATTATTTTACAGGGGACTCGGCTGGCCTAGAAAGTTGGTCAGCATTAGTACCTCTAAATTCTTGTAGCAAATCGGGACCTTTGTAAACATTTAGGACTTTACTGCACCAGAGTTTCATGTTTTAAGATGAACCCTAATCTTGCTTGCACTAAGTAAGCATTTTTGTATTCTCCTATTTTTATTTTTGCTGCTGATAGTCCTTGCTCCAGTGCTAACAAGTAGTCCTTTATGTGACACTCCTAAACCTTAGCCCAAGTCATAACTATCCTGGAAGGATATCAAGTTTTATAAGATAAATCCTAACAGCTGCATAAAACGCCAAGCACCCAGTTCTGTACGTGTATATTTGTTTCAACTTACTCACATAAATATTCACAGACTCGGAGCCCCAAGTTGTTAATCAAACTTCCAGTCATAATAGAAGTAGCTACCAGTGGAGAAGCTGCATTTGCCCAAACCCTTTATTAATACTTACTTCTTACCCAAAATATTAACAGGTAAAATGAGACCTGTTAAAAATATTCTGTTAAATAACAGCGACCTGTTAAAAAATTTCCATGACATTGCCAACATGCAGCAAGTCACTACCATTATTCTGAGTTCAGCCCTGCACTGTATGTGACAGAAGGCCACACACAGCTGTGGAAGCCATTTGGTTCATCAGATGCCAAGGGCTTGGGCATGGTGTTGAGCACCATACGTTCTTCATCTCAGAGATGTTTCTTTGTGTCTTACATTCTTTCTTACAAGTTGTTCCCTGTAAACCAGATATAAGTTAGCAGTTTTAGCTTGGTATAAAGCCCTAGTATCATAAGCCTGTATATTTTTTCCAGTTTCTAATGTCTAAAAAGTATGTTGCTCTTTCCCTTTAGATGCCTCTTCGTTGGATTTAGAGACATTTGATGTGCACACTTTATCAGATGCTCTCAAGAGATATCTTCTGGACCTGCCAAATTCCATCATTCCAGCAGCTGTTTACAGTGACATGATTTCTGCAGCTCAAGGTATGATTATCACATTATTTCAAATGTCAAACAAAAAAGCTTTTATTAGCATTATGAATATCCAGTGGTCCAGCTGTCACCCACAGAACAGGGAAGATTCTGCACAACCTGGCAGCATCTCAGAAAACATATACCTTCACCACTTTTGATGAAAGCTGTTTCAATTCAGATCTAGACATGCATTATTTACTTACCTTTTTAGGTAAACATAATGAAAAATATAAGGGATAACACAGTTCTCTTCATTTTAGTAAGTAGAATGACTATAGAAAAACTGGGGGGAAAAATCAAGGACTTATCTGTATGCAGAAAGCTAATTTTTAACTTTTTATCAGTGCTGACAAAGTAAATGTGGTAGAGGTCATGGTGTTCTGCAGTACATTGGGAGTTGCAGATTATGAAGTGAGAAATACATGCATGTAAGATTCACCATCTACAGTGGTCATTTCAAACAAGTACAGCTTACAGGCTTTCAGCACGTGGGCCAAGTATTCTGTTATTTAGCTCAGGACAGGATATTGTTACTGGTAACCTTCAAAGTTAGAACAGCACCTGTGAGACTTATCTAGTGCATCTCAGAATTACCCAATCATGTGTGACGCTAAACACAAGACAGACTTCTACCAGTACACTCTGAACACATTGTGGTTTTTACCAAAATGCGTATCTGTTTCCATTTGACTTTTAAATGCTTGTTCTTTACTCTTCCCTGAGCATTTCACTGTTTTCAAAAGAAGAAAGAAGTCTTACAGCACTAACGAAGGACAGAATTTTTTTTTTCTGTAAAATTGATGCTTCCAAAGGAGTCATATATAGTTTCATTTTACTTGTTGAATGTTCCTGTGCTGATATCAAGAGCCTTTTATCTGTTTGCTTGCAGAAGTGCAGAGCTCAGAGGAATATGCTCAGTTGCTGAAGAAACTCATCAGATCTCCAAATATACCTCCCCAGTATTGGCTCACACTCCAGTATTTGCTCAAACATTTCCTCAGAGTTTGTCAAGCCTCCAGCAAAAATCTCTTGAATGCAAGGTCTCTGGCTGAAATTTTCAGCCCTCTGCTTTTCAGATTCCAGATAGCAAGGTATGTGGGTCATCTTTATTATATTTTGTACTGTAAATACGGGTTAGTTGTATACAAAATTAAGTTTAATGAATTAATTTTCTGACCTTACTTCTAATGTGGAGGGCATTGTTGTAGATGTTTCCAATTTTTTTTTACTAATTCTAATGTAAACTTTTGCATTTTTCTTCTTACTGTCTACTCTATGTCTTGCAGCTCTGATAATACTGAACACCACATAAAAATCCTAGAGGTTTTAATCACAAGTGAATGGAATGAGAGACAGCCTGTACCAGGTAAAAACTATTTTTAATTAAAAAAGTTATATACCGTTGTTTTATTAAATATTAAAATTCAACTTAATGACAGTAAATGCTCACTGTTTTTCTTTTTTCATCAAACTTAGTGCAAAAGTGCATAATTACAGAACTATGTAGAAGTTGTTCATATGTTCTATAGTGGTGTGGGACAACTTTTTAATAAGAAGTTGTCTTTCTCATTAAAAACATTTTAGTACCCATAGTTTGTACAGCCTTAGGACTTTCATTTCTTTTTCAGTAAAAAGTGAACAGGAATTGTGAATTTTTAAGACCTGTAAACCAATAGAATGCATATCATACAGTCGGGGGGGGGGGGGGGTGTGTGTAAATTCTGGAGATTTTATTTAACTCTCACTCTACTCCCAGGCAAATTTTCTTAGAACTACAGTACCCCATAGAGATCACTGGAAGAAAGTAAGATTTCCCCCTTTATTTACATATATATATTTTTTAATCCAGAGACTCAAAAGATTTATTTATCAATATCAATAAACAACACAGAAAATATTAAAATGCCATTCAGGAAAGTTAGATTATATTTGTATTGATTCTGTGAGTTAGCATCTAATTTAGTCAACAAACAGTAAAACCCACCTCTAACTTATGCAAAAATCCCCATTTTTAAATCACATATTTGGTAGGAGCAAGACAGAGTTGCTAACTATGTGCAACCTGTTATAAGCCTTAAAAAGCAAAGTATGTTATTGAATCCTCTAATATTCTAAGAGTTTGCTAATAACATTTTTTTAAACTGTATGTTTGCAAATGCTTTAGAGTATGTAAATTTATATGGCTAGAGGCACTGATTGGGAGGTTACAAAGGTAGGGTCAACCATGAGAGTTTCTTAAGTTTCAAAGTTAGAGTTTCTTAACTTGCACTTAAGAGAACACTTGGTTGCATATCATCCTGAGTTGCTTCATATGGGGAAAGTATAAAAGTGAAATGTGTTGATGTTAGAACTACTAATGAGGACAAGGAGTCTAGTCATCTTGAGAGTATCATTAGGGTGCTTGAAGAAATGTGGCTATATCCATCAGATTTATAGGGTTTGACACTACATTAAGGAAAGCTGATGCTGCCGGGTTTCTTCTCTTTTTCACAGGCTGGAGTGATAGCTTCCTCCTTTCTTTTTTCTTTCTGTTATTCTCAAGTCTGAATGAAAACATTCTAAAATGAGCTGTGCATGAAGTTTTAGTGGTATGTTACACAGTACATAGATACATTAAATGTAATGTTGGAGATAACTAATCTGAATAGGGAGGAGGTCTTTGCACAACTGTGGGGTTTTTTCTTATCGCATCACCCACTAATTATCCTTCTTGCCTCAAAGCAATAGAAAGTATGCAATTGGACCTTATGTCTTAACATGTTTTAAAATTAGTATCTTAAATGGCCATCTTTAATTGGCCATCTTATAGCTAGAGTGATGCTTTGCACACCGTAATGCAAAACCAGGAGTTACTCCTAGGCCATTACTTGATTTTTTTATCACAGAACAACTCTGGACTGATTTTTTTTTTTTTTCTCTGTCAGAGTGTTCAACAGCAGACTATGCATCTTAGTTTGTGAATTAGACTAGTGCTTAGCCCTCCACAAGAGTTAAAGTACTAAAGTTAAAATACCTATGTGTGTAGTAGGTGAAGACATTGTGCCTATGTGTGTAGTAGGTGAAGACAAAGTAATGTTGCAGGACAAGTAAGATTGGAGAAATGGTTGGTGTTCTGAATCATTGGTAACCAGATCCATTTTCTGATTCCTGTCTCATTCTTCGAGTTTATCAGTCATAGAGCCAAAAGATGGTGTTAGTGGGCAAGCTAGGTGATTTAGCATCCCATTTTAACACCCCAACTTGATGAAGAGCCATACAGGTTTTAATTTAAAGAGTAATGCTGATTTTACAGTCAGAAACAAAGTTCATGTCTCTAAATATGCTGTTCAAAATGGTAGTAGTAGAAGAAAATATCTCAATTGTAACAGATTAGAGCTAACAGTGCTGCTTATGTCTCACAGAATCTCACACATCATACAGAGGTGTGAAGGTGCATGTTCGTTTAGAAGTAAATATTGAAAAATAGGCTCTATTTGGAGGTATAGAAGATTAGGTGGTTTTTTCAGTTCATTTTCAAGGGTCATAAAGGCTCCTAGCTTTCTCGTCTGGAGACCTGCCCTGGATGCAGGTCCCAGAGCCATCCATGAGGCGTGGTGGGTGGTCGGGGCAGCGTAGCCAGTTTGGAGGTGGCAGTTTGGAAGGCAGGTCATACAGAGGAAGGTGGGACAATGGGAGAGTTGGGAGGAGCTCGCAGAGATGGGGCTCCTCTCGGGATCAGGGGGTGTTAAGGAGTGTGGAGTGGCTTTGAGTGTGTAAGATTAAGGTGGGTATTACTGCAGGAAGGCAAAGAGGAAGGGGGACTTGGCGGGAGAGCGAGGGGACATGGGGAGCTGGTGGCATCGCAGGCAGACGGGCTGGTGAGGAGCAGAGGAAGAGCTACTGCAGTGGTGGGAAGGAGCTGCTGTCCTGTATGGATGAACTGACACCTCTAATGGCCTGTGCACTAACTCAAGCTGAGCTGGTTCGTCTAGACTGTCTATCCTAGTTTATTCCTGCTTCCCAGGCTTGTAAATAACATTGTAAATAATGTCTCAAGCTGGGAAATATTGCAGTTTTAAGCATGAAGAGGTAGGTCTTACTACTCAGAGGGTCATAGCTAAGAATGAGTGAGGTAATGAGACTGCCTTACGCATAACTGCTCACTTGCTGGTGATGGGGTGAGAGTCCTGGCAGTATCGCTAAGATGCAGACACTTTGCTTTTAGCTGTACAAAATATTAGCAAGCGTGGTAGCATTCCTCTTGGAATCGGACATAAAGCTCCCCTGGACTGCTGCGGTGGTCAGGCTCAGCCCACAGTCCTGTCGGTAGTGTCTTGGGGACACAAACAAATACGTAGGAACTCCGTCCCTTGTCAGGACTTTTCTGCGTCGTGTCACGGGCTTGGCTGGACTGTCGGCAGCGCCGAGCATGGTTTGGAGTGTGCAGAAGGCCGTCTGTCCTGGGGAGAGCTGATCTGTCTGTCGCACGGGAGGAACATTGCGCGTCCGTGCCTCGCCCGGCAGAGGGCTCCCCTTCTAAGCTAATAAAAATCAGGGTTTATGCCTGACTTAATGGAGAGCAAAATGCTTTGTTAATCACCATACCTAGGAATGCTGTATTCTTGGTTTAGGTTTTTACAGTAGTCTATGCTTTATGTGTCTCAGTACCTAACTGAAAGTGTTTGGTAAAACTGAAACAACATGTATAATGTTACTAGAATTTTTTACAGATGGAATATTTGTGCGTGAGTACTTGTATGTAAGTATGTGTAACACAGCCTGTCAAACATGATCAGTTCTCTTCCTGCTTCATACATCATGTTTTAGAAAAAAAAATGCTTTATAGATAGAAGAACACTGTGAGTATGACTGCAAAAATAGTAGGCTGCTGACTTTCTGTAAATACAAATCCATAGATTCAATGGGCACCACTCAAGGTTTTGAAATTTAAATTTAAGTAAAAGTTAAGATAGGGCAATTGTGTGAAAATGCAGGTGTGTGCATGCCAGATTGTTTTTTTTGACAAGACGCTCAATTCCCTTCTGCAGAATGATTAGGAACTCATTTTTGCACAAGGCACTGGAATCCAAGAAAAAAAAAAAGGACTTAGAAACGAAGCTTTATCTTTTATCTCTGTGTTGGTACCTGTGCTTTTTAAAATGAGAAACAATTCAGTGAACCAGGTTTGAGTTGTCTTTTCTCCTTTAAGAATATGCTTCTGTATTGTGGCCCTATAAACAAAGAAGTGTTATCAACCTCTTCTGTAATTTTAACAGTAAATAGGAGGCATATCAGTTACTGTCCAAAGTTGGATTAGTTCAGAAACACAGGTTACCATCTCCATTTGAAGTAGGATGTACCTTTATGACTGTGCTGCTTTAAATTATATTTAGAAATGACAATTATTCAAGTAGGCAAAGGCTAAAACTGGAAAAGCAAAGGATTGTAATGGGTGAAGCTAACCAATCAACTGTAAAACATCAAAAATGTACTGCAGATATTTGGGACTTCATTATGAGGTACAAGTGGGTTTGGTATTTTGTAGCATAGGATTTTGGTAGTTTATACGGCAGCCATTTGACTGCCGTAAGGAGCACAAGCTGATCTCAAGGAACACAGCTACTAGAAGTTCTCACTGTTTCCAACAAGTGGGAGGAAAGTATTAATCCCCTTCTCTTCTTTCTCTGAATTAAATCTTGTGGTCTGCTTCTCCTTTCACTTTGAATTTATTTCCTTGTAAAAGTATAGCTGGCAAAGAAGTTAACCTCTGTAGGCAAAGTGGAGCAGGCTTTTCAGTTGCTGTGCTGTTCATTTAGCAAGTCTGATCTCCACAAACACTAAGGCAAGGAAAATATATTTGACCTAAACTGCTCCCTCCCTTTTCCCGCCTGCCTGCCCAAGAAATGAACAATCCTGACATACTGGAAAACACCATGGATACGGACAGGTGTTTTTTCTACTATTTTCTGGTTTATAGGAAATGGATAAAATGCCTCACAGCGTCATGCTAAGGGTCTTCAGGCAGCACCTGTATTTGTGATCCAGCATGAGTGTGTAGGAGGTGACGCTGTGCTTGCAAGCAGGCCATTTTGCTTGCACAGGGCTGCTCTGAGAGATGCAGCTCTTTTCAAGGAAGATTTTGATTCTCTTTTTTTTCTGCAGTAAGTTAGTTAGCCACTTCCTGTATTTCGCTGTTCATGGTGTCTTCTTGACTTTAATACTGCACTCAGCAGCCAGCGACAGAGACTATTTTAAGGCCTCTTACAATGGTCTTCTCATTTACTTATCTAAAATGAGAAAGTTAGCCCTGCATTTGCCACTTGTTAGCTGATGACAACTTTTACTTTTAATCTGGCTCCCCCTCCCCCACCTGAAATCCCTGGCTCAGCAAATATTTGAACCTGCCCAAGTTAATCATGAAACTGAGATCTTTATCTGAGAGAGACGTGCAAACTACCAAGGGTGGTGGTTTCTTTTTTTTTTTAACAGTGCTAAAGTCAGGTTCAGTTTTTAATGATGAGCCAGAGTAAGTGGATACCTTCTGCACAGCACAGAGCTTTAAGCAGTTAAGAAGAGAAAGAAGGCTTGGATTTTCTCACTGCATGTTACAGTTTTTTTAGGGATTTTTATGGAACATTGGTTGGAAAGCAGAGCAATCTCTTTTTCAGAATTTTTTTCTTCCTCATTGCTTCAGAGAAGCTTCCTAGTAAAAGGAGGGGGTGGGGGGTGGGGGGGGCGTTAAGCAAGATTTTTATCAGAGGAAACCAATTAACTTTTCAGGTTATTGGATTGTATTTTCAGGCTGTAATACAAGGGCAAGCATTTGCGATGCATAATTTACAAAGTAAGTGATTTTGAATTTCTGTGTGTGTTTTCGTCATCATCTCATGGAAGTATTTTACTATAACTGATTACCAGGTAGAGCTTTCATGGTTTTATGATAAAGTGAATGAAAGTCAAGTACCTTGGTACCTCTCCAGGTTATACAGAGAATGGGGAATTGCCCATCTGCCTCCTGTCTTTTCTTGCCTGGAAGCTAGGCTAGTCTGAGCTGAGTGCTAACCTGATTATACAAGTGTGTGCAGTCCAGTGAAACCCTGGAGAAGTAATTTTTCCTGAAAGCCTTTATTCAACGGAAAAAAAATCTTACTGATCCCACTTGAGACCTAAATGCAGCAATGTAGTCTTTGTAGGAAATCTTTATAACTTAATTTAAATAATTACTTTGGCAACTCAACTGTTTGGGTAGCAGGTGGGCTAAACCTCCAAGTTCAGTGTTTGGACTTGTGTCTGGGATGATTTTAAGTATCCTATTTCATTTTGGAAATGTGAGGAATCTTTGGAGCACGTCTACCTAAACAGGGAGAGGAGAGTCTACTTCAGAATGAATTTAAGCTTGTTAACGTATAAAGCAAACTAGCATGCATTTTTTTGTAGCTGTTGGTACTCCAGACATGTTCTTGTATGTTAATGCTTGTCTAAAAGGGGTAAGCTGTTGAGGGGCACAGAGAAGGGGTAGATATGTGTGAAATATTTGGGAAGGATATAAATTGTGTTAATTTTTTTAATGAGTATTTGTGAGATAAAGCACATTTCAGACGCACCAGGATTTCTTATGATGTAGGCACAGATAGTTGCTACAGCTACTCTTTGTTGTGGTTATTTTTGGTATCTGGTTTTCTGCCCCCATAGATTATAGGGACTATAAAGCATTCACATTGCTTTACATAGCATTCTGCTCTGGAATTAATAGTCTATTCTGTGCATGTTTCTTCCAAGAGGTCTGAGAGAGTTACAGGCAGCGATGGGGGGGAGTTCAGAAAGAATATTTGTAAATGGTAGGAGGATACTGATGACATAAAGTGAAGTGAGGAAGGACACACTGACAAGGGACTCTTGCTTTTAAAAACAATTAACTTGATAGATATCTCAATGAGAACAGGGTAGAGCAACAGTGTGAAAAGGCAGACTAAATCTTGTATCCTGACAGACTGCCTTTTTATGTTCAGCAAAATCATGTTACAAGATCTTGCTCAGTTTTTACTTTCTTCCATGGTTTGGGCAAGTCTGCTCAATGTAAGATTACAATATTTGGGTTTTGGATTTCAATATGAGTTGATCTAGATCGATTGGAATTGTATCTTATTACAAAATGATAAGGGGGGGAAGACATGTCTGCAGTAAGCACATTTTATATAATGATATCAAGTATATCAGACCTGTGTGTCCATTAAAATAATAGAAATCTGCACAGTTTAAAAAGATAATCCATGTTTCATTATGTGGAGATATATATGCCTCTGTGTGTATGTATGTGTAAAATGGGTGTGTAATGGATACATGCACACAGAATCATGCTTTTTTCCCTTCTGCGTCTTTAATATGTACAGTAGGTCCAGAAGCCTTTTAAAGCTTTTTGAATGGTAAACTTCAGGCATCCAAGCAGGATAATGCAACTGAGATGTGACCGACCTACTTCTGAAGGGAGCTGCCCTGTGTGTGAGTGTGCATGTGTTGTGCGCGCGTGTGTGTAAGAGCTACATGCTGCAGCATATCAGCCTTTTGTCATCCTGCCAGGATTGGACTGTACCATGCTGCAAAGTCAGGAAAATGAGCCGGGAAGGCGGGCGAGGAGAGCCCACTCGCTCCTTTTGTTTGTAATATCAGGTTTATATTGCAGTTCTGCTAAATGTAGATTCTTTCCGAAACTGAAATTGTTTTAAGATTAATGTAGAACAAAATGATGAAACAGGAGTGGTCTGGTGACATTATTTTGACATGATTGGCTGAGGATTATGATGTAATAGGTTACAGTGCAGCCCCTTATAGGTTTTAAAATGAATTCCAAGACACCATTACAAAGAGAGCCTGACTCTTTTCTTGTATCTGAGCTTACTCAGTGAAACTCATACAAATGTACAATACTGTTTGGAATATGGAAGAACTGGATATAGAATATCCTAAGACAGATATAAATTGTGGCACAGACTTGATGTTTTACATAGAAATGGATCCACCAGGTAAAACTGCAGTCTTATTATGGAAGACTTAATTCATTTTCGTCTTTACAATAGCTGCTGAAAAATTCTCAGTGGATATGTAGGATTTCTTTACTTTGTCATTGATACAAATAGTTTTTCTTTTTTCTTTTTTTCATAAATTAGAATGAAATTGTGGTTTAGTGCATGGTTATAGTAATTAGAATCATAACCTGTAGAAATACCTGTCTGCTTACTTAATTGAATTTTTGCTGAATTGACCTGTTTCTGTTTTGATTTTATTCTGTCAGATGTAGTTCTAGTTCTGCTATTATATCATTAAAATTTTGTATTTCTTTTATTATTATTTTTGCTATCTCTGTTCCACACTGTGACTTAAAGGAGACGCTGTAATAACACTTTTATTTCCTGAAACAGTGGTTACAAATCACTGTTTGGAATTGTTTGAGAAAAAACAGCTTTTAAAATCTAGCAATATTAATTGAATACCTGATACTGCATCATTTTTTCATATCATATAAAAATATTATGCTATCTTGAATTCATTGCAACTTTGAGAACATTGTCTTTCGTAGCCGGTCATAATATGTACAGCAGGAACGTTCATAAGGAATGATGTACTTACTGAAGAACTAAAAGAGCTGGGTTAATTTTTAATCCTGATTCCAATGTAGTCCCCCTTGCTACTAAGTCGGGAGTGCTGCAGTATCTTCTCTGGCACCCACTAGTATACGTATGCAGCTTTGACATTGAGAAAAGGGGGACGTGGTTTTTAATCAGTCCTGGCATTTGGAACACAATTTATTCTGTAGAATACTAAGATTAACACAAGGGATATTTGGGTCACAGATGGGTTTCTTAAAGTGGTGGCTTTTTTTGGCAAATCATCACACAGAATGCTAAGGATCACAAAAACCCAATTCTTCTTCTTAAAATATACAGTATTGCTGTAGGTTTGCATCTTTTATTATTCAGCTTCTAAGTAAGGAATCAGCAACATTCCTCTAAGATCTTTACATAGGAGAAAAAAAAAAAGAAATTTTACATGTTTTATTATTTATATTCACCTGAAGATAGTGGAAGAAGGTAAAAGCAAACTTCAGAAATTTTTTTACTGAAATGCTTTCTTCACAGGGGGAGGAGATGAGTGTGGTGTTATATTTTGCTTAAAATATATTATTGCAAGAATAACATGCTTTTTTGAAGGAGTACATCTTTCTTGTTGAATTATATTGTTTTCAGTTAAATACCTTGATTCCTTTAATGTCTTTCAAAGACTGTTAGTGATGGAAAACTCTATTTTGTAACTTTTTTTTTTTCTTATTCATGTAATAATGTGTAATTTCAAGGAATATATGGTCAGGTTTTCAATGAGTTATAATCAACTTTTTTTTTTCCCCTGTCATCTGCAGCACTGCCTCCTAAGCCACCGAAACCTAATACTGTAACTAACAACGGCATGAATAACAACATGTCATTACAAGATGCTGAATGGTACTGGGGAGATATCTCAAGGTAAATCATCTCAAGACATGTATTTCTTATGTTTGGCTTTACGTTCTTGCTATGCTATTCTGTGTGTATGTATTATGCTTAAGTGTAGGAAAATTACAGATCTAAGAGCCATTTTTAGGGTATTTTCCAACACAAACACATTACAGTTGGTTTTATTCCAAACATGACAAAAAAGTTACTGTCAGTCAGTTAGAATGTAGTATATGAAATGATTGTTCTGTTACTTTAAGACAGCTATATGAAATGCTAGCATGAAAGGACAACACCGAGAAATAAGTATTTTCTTTTTGTCTTCCATCCAGAACGTCAACTGTAGGCACAATAGTTAACAAGCCAGACAAACAAGTGCAATATATGAGCAACTTTTTTAACTGTACTATATATAGGTACATTAGACCAGCACTGGCTGATCCAATTGTGCAGGCTTGTATGAACAAGCAGAAAGACCTTTGCATTAATATAATTTTGTCCAGCAGTGAGAGGACATAGGATATACCATTTTTATATCACAGTTGTTCTACAGCAATGTTAAATAAGCTATTAAATAACTGTATTTATTAATACCGAGATCAAGAAGGCTTATAAAAAACACTCTACTTTAAAACAGAAGAATTTAGAGCACAGTGAGAGGATGAATGAGTGAGGAGTAGCTGAAATGATTGGTTACTTTTGCTTTCATTTTAGAGAAGAAGTAAATGAGAAGCTTCGAGACACTGCTGATGGTACCTTTTTGGTACGAGATGCTTCAACCAAAATGCATGGGGATTACACACTTACGCTAAGGTAAGATTACGCTAGGTCTGTAACACTTGACAGTAAAATGCAATACTGCATTTAAAATAGGTGTTTTTTAGGAAATAGTACTTGAAGTATGCCTAACTTTTCAACAAACTTTATTTGCAGGAAAGGAGGAAATAACAAATTAATCAAAATATTTCATCGAGATGGAAAATATGGCTTTTCTGACCCATTAACTTTCAACTCTGTGGTCGAGCTAATAAACCACTACCGGAATGAATCTCTAGCCCAGTATAATCCTAAACTGGATGTAAAATTACTGTATCCAGTATCTAAGTACCAGCAGGTAATTTGGTCTATTTTCTTTGTGTTTCACTTAAATACAGAGAAATTACTGCAGAGTGGGGAGTCATTTATCATGAAGAACTTCAGCTCTGTTAATATTTGAAAAAATAAAGTGGGTATAAAAATGGATATTTTTGTTTAAAACCAACTCCACAGTTTGCATATAAATAATTAAAACTTCAAATACTGCAGATACATTATTAAGAAATAAACTTATGTTAATAAATATCCCACTCATTAATGATGAAATACATCATTTTCAGTATAAAGCTGAACACTTGCAATGCAAAATTGCTTTTTGTCATTAATTTCTTATTTGCATATTACGCATGTAGTATATTATAACTCCATATTGATGAAAGAGGAGTCACATTTACCATGTAAATATCTAGGCATTTTTAAGCAGTTTTATCCTGAAAATCTGTGCAATATAATTGTTTCTTTACGGAGTATCTTTCCTTCTGCTCATCATTCCAGGATCAAGTTGTAAAAGAGGATAGCATTGAAGCAGTGGGAAAGAAATTACATGAATATAATACCCAGTTCCAAGAAAAAAGCCGAGAATATGACCGACTCTACGAAGACTACACAAGAACATCTCAGGTGAGCTAGATTTGAAACCAAAGGGAGAGTGGAAGACTTCTGCAGATTTAGAAGAATATTATTGTAAATTCATACTGCCTTCTTCCTCCATCCTCCTCCCCCTCCCTTCCACCACCACTACCATTGCCCAAAAGAGGAAGAATCTGATGTGCTTGCTCAGTATAGTAGAATCACTTACTCATGTTTGAATAGTCACCACCTGTAACCTAATGCACCCTGTGCCCAAGTCTGACACCTGCATCCAAAGCAAGCACAGAACTATCTTGATTTACCAACACTTCTGCATACTGACCTCATCAAGCTGAGTTACGGTTTTCAAGACACATTTGTAGGGAAGCATTGTATTTTATTACTAGGTTTTGAAGAGTCTGGTTTAATCTATGCAGAGTAGAGAGATGACGTGTGTAGATATAGTGCAGGAGTGAAAAGCTGCCTCTATCCTTCTTTCAACTTAATCAATTATTAGCCAAGTCTTGAAGTGCCAGTGAATGAGTGCTGTTTTACAGACCCAGAATCAAGACTGCTTCTTAAAATGTGCAGGAAATACGCCTAAAAATAATTTAAGAAGTTGGAGAAGTGGAGGCAACTTGAACTAATGACTTAAAAGACTTAGCTATCAACTAGCTATGTAGGGGCAGGAGGATGGGCTAGATGACCTCTTGAGACCTGTCCAGCCCAATATCTTACACTTTTATTTCAGAAAGCCAGATGTGCCTCTAAGGACATTAGTTGGTACGAAGACCAAAGTGCATTGCCATAAGGGTCTAATCATCACAAATAAAACTTATACAAAACAAAGATTGTACCTAGCTCTTTGTCCAGCAGTTTTTCTTTCTTGGAAAAGCTCATCATGGAAGGCCTCATCATGGTAGCCTTTTGCACAGGCCTGTTCTCTCTGTGTTAATAAGGCTCTGCAGACAGAATGTGTTCTGCTAAAGGGATATTGAAGTCTTCTGTTACAATATACTGAAGTGTTTCTGTGATACAAGGCGATAAATCATCACCTCTGTCTGATAACTATAATAACAATTATTTTATTTTCAGGAAATTCAAATGAAAAGAACAGCTATTGAAGCATTTAATGAAACAATAAAAATATTTGAAGAGCAGTGCCAGACGCAAGAAAGATACAGTAAGGAATACATTGAAAAATTTAAACGGGAAGGAAATGAAAAAGAAATACAAAGGTCAGTATTTGTATTTGTATTTGCATTTCAAAGTGTATGATTTTGAAGAAAGAAACAATGCCAAGTATAGGTCTGCCTAAAACTAAAGCGAGATAGCAAGTTTAAAGTTGTTGTAAGCAAAGCAAGCCTCAAATGGGGTAGATATGAACTTGCAAAATGTATAGCTACATATAGAGAAATAATCTCTTCTCTTAAGTGTCTACACCACTAAATAGCGGATTATAAAGCTATGAATAAGACATCATCAGAGTATAACCTACCACATTATTCCATTCAGAATTATGCACAACTATGAAAAACTGAAGTCTCGAATAAGTGAAATTGTGGACAGCAGGCGTAGATTAGAAGAGGATTTAAAGAAGCAAGCAGCTGAATATAGAGAGATAGACAAGCGTATGAACAGCATTAAGCCAGACCTCATACAGCTGAGGAAGACAAGAGATCAGTACTTGATGTGAGTATCATTATGAATTAACAAAAATTTTTTTTTTTTTATTGGTATCCAACTTCTGTGACTAACAATTTTATTTGCAATTATTGTACAGGTGGCTGACTCAAAAGGGTGTTCGGCAAAAGAAGCTAAATGAGTGGCTTGGAAATGAAAATACAGAAGAGTGAGTATTAAAAGATTTAAATATTTCTGGTATTTCAAATCATCTTACTCAAAAGTGAGATAAAGCATATTTAATTCCTGGACCACACAGAGGGCATCTCAAGCCTACATCTCCAGTAACAATGCACACTGTTAACACATGGCAGCCTACATCATGCAAGTATTAGAAAGGACTCTGTCTCACCCCTACTCTCCATTATTCAGGGAAGTGTATATAATCAAGTTACTATAGCAAAGCACTGGAATTTAACCTGTGTCTTTATTCTTACCAGCAAAATAAAGATCATAAGGTGTTAGTATCTTACAGAGATGCCATATGGATGGATAAATTGTTCAGAAAGTCTCTTAAGCATGGGCAGGCTTTTTCCAGATTTCAAGTGTTGGTACTATGGCCCATCTAGTATAGTGGTACTCACATCAGTACATCACACTGCTATTGGAGATGATAAAATTGTATACGCTGAAGAGTGGTCCTTCTCTGGTTTTGTGGTTTGGTTAATTTTTCTGGGAAATGGCAGGATAGTGTTCTGTCATTTCAGCAATTCAGTTTATTATAGGTTCTGACAGGGGCTGGGCTAATGAATATGTTTCAATTCATTCCTGGGAAAAAAGCAAAAAGCACTTGGGTGGTGTGAATGTAGACCAAATTTAAACAAAAGCAAGCCAGAAAATAATATCAAAAGTGTAGTAACAGTGAAGAATGAACAAATAGAAAAACAAAGTTGCCTGAGTAATATTCATAGCAACACTTTCTGCCTATGTAGTTTCCTGGGCTTACCTTTTACACTGCCTGGCTGAACATATAGCAAGCAGCAGACTGACAACGACTGTTTTGTGGATTTACATTCTAGCCTTGTCCACATCTGTTTTAATTTGGCTTGGTTTATTGAGTCTCCTACTGTTATCCTGGAAATTGTGCATCTCTGCTGTGGCTGCACTGGTAGAAGCAGGGGATAAAAATGGCATACACATTTTAAAGCCATGTTGTTCGCTCAGTCTTAGTACAGCTCAAAGATGGTGTGATGGAGAATATGTAGGCACCTGTTCCAGTAGTACTCCCATCACTTAAACAGTAAACAAAGAACAATGCCAGGCCATAGTTTTATTAATGTAGCATCAAAATAGTAAGTGAAAGTGTTTAAAGAAAATCTTCCTTTTCTCTCACTCTGTGACTCTCCTTGCCAGTGAGTTTGGTAAGTGCTCAGGTTTCTGCTGAAAAATTAAACTTTCAGAATATGACTTCAGAAAAAAAGTTGTAACACAGAAAATATCAATATAATGAGCAGCAGAAAAAACAGGAATCGCTTTCTCTAGGTGCTGGTTGAAAATAGTGCCACTGCTGAATGCATTTGAATATCATGCAGGACAAGAGTACGATGAGGCAAGGAACCTAGAGGGAGTGTCATCTGAAACAAAAGAACCCTTCTTCTTTCTGAAAAATTGAATTCTGTGTGAGATTGCTGATTTCTGTAGACTACTTTGAGAATCTTCAGAAAGACAGAACTATGGATGAGTGAGAAGTCATGGTTTTTTAGACCAAGGAAAACTGATTAAAAACCTGTTACAGAGAGAATAAATACATTAGCCAAACACAGACTGGTTGCAATCTGCACAGGAGAGGCAGGGCCCACCAGTGCAGGCTGCTGGTGGAGTGGGGAGCTCTGGAACTGCAGAACATCAAAGTGGTGTCTACACAGCTGAACCAGAGATGACTTCTTTCATGGTGGGCTTTAGCTTGGAGGATTCTTTATAACTCTGAATCAGCTTTATAATTGGTGGCTGTTTTGGTAGTGAAGGCCCTATATTATATGCTCTTCTCATAATCTGGTTATAAGGAGAGAGAGAGCACTCTACTATTCCACCCTTTCCAGAAAGCCATCTCCCCTATAAATAATTAATCTGTCTACCTGTACAACTGCTCATAGCTTTCCCAAGCAGCTGCTGTAGTTGATATATTGCATGATTTTTCACTGGTGACCAAGTGTTCTGATCTTTGGAAATGAAGCTGACTCTGAGGGTATTGATTTCGTTGGGCTTGCTGTTTACCAAAACAGTGAGCAATGGTAGAAGTACTGAATTGCTCGTAGCAGATTCTGAAAGATAACACAGCATGCTTTTATATGTCTTCAGATTTACATGAGAGTTTTTAAAAGAAACAAGAACCATAACTTACATTTTATTTCTATTCAGTGATTTAAATGGTGCAATATTACATGGTTTACATCCCTGGTTTTACCAGGGAGGCATCCTACTAACCACTGACTTTTTTTTTTTTTTTCCCTCAAGTAATATGAAATGGGGACTACTTAATTCATGGATTTTGCTCTGATATGTGTTTCACAAACATATTTTGTCCTATTTCAACAGCCAATACTCTATGGTAGAAGATGATGAGGACTTGCCCCATCATGATGAGAGAACGTGGAATGTGGGAAATATCAATAGAAGCCAAGCTGAAAATTTGCTGCGGGGAAAGCGAGATGGAACATTCCTTGTTCGAGAGAGCAGCAAACAAGGCTGCTATGCCTGCTCTGTTGTGTATGTACCCTAATTTGTGAATGATGTAACCAACATTTGAGGCACCTACCTTGAGCCAGGGGCAGATAGACACTTGCATATGCATGGATCCCATTGGACCTTTGGGCTTAGAAGCAGACCAACAAGTCCTGAGTCCATCCTTATTGCTGCTCCATTTCCTACACAGGTCAAACCTGTACCACTCCCACAGATGAGCCTCACGCAGAAGGAGGGAAACCAAAGCATGGATTCACTCCTTTATGTGCAGCTGCTAAGTCCTGCCTATCTCCTCCTTCCCTAAGCTAACACAACATCTGGGAATTTGGGTTAAACATAGGCTTTTACGATTAGCCCCACCACAGAAGACAGGAATTCTATGTAGTGACTAGCTTCTTGAGATTTATTGCCAATACCTTATTTTCTAGCTTAACTTTACTGTACTGACAAACTAAAAACTGGCTGCTTTTTTTCCTCTTTAGGGTGGATGGAGAAGTAAAGCACTGTGTGATAAACAAAACACCTACTGGGTATGGATTTGCAGAGCCATATAACTTGTACAACTCTCTCAAAGAACTGGTGCTACATTATCAACACACATCACTCGTGCAGCACAATGACTCTCTCAATGTCACACTAGCCTACCCAGTATATGCGCAGCAGAGGCGATGAAGACCTTAATATGCTGGGTTGTTTGTTTTTTTTCTAAAGAAAAGATCTGACAACATTGAGGCCTCTGGAGAGAGAAGGCTCCTCTCAGCCTTACTCAAGAATTTGAGCTGCAGTATCAAAGCTATCTGTCTTCACATGGGACTAGAGCTTTCCTTCACAACTGCAGTGGGAGAGATCACAGTATTACACTGTGAACGTATGTTTCTAATCTGAAGTGCTTTTTTTTTAATTAAGAAAAGAAAAACACAAGAGAGAAATCCTAACCTGATCTCCCTGCAGGGACATAGAGGCCTTTAACCATGGTGCTTGTTTACGACCACTTCTGAAGCTTTACCAGCTAGAACATTGGATTCTCCAGACACAAGGTGTAAGAGGTCTTTGTCATTCGGTTATTGGAATTTTGTGGTCACGACCTGGCTTGGATTTGGTGTTGCTGCACTCAGTGGATCCAGACACACAGCATTGTGGATTTTTTGGTTTCTAGTGAATGATATGTAGCAGAATGGCACTTTCATTTCTAAGGGACACTTTAAAAGGACTTCAGTTACAGTATGTTGTTCAGAGTAATTGTAATAGCAAAGTGCCAGGAAGTGTTTTGTTTAGACCTTTAAAAATCCTGTTTTAAGAATATATTTAAGACTGAAGAAAACAGGACTTGCAATGGCATACAGTATATAATAATGTACATAGTATTGGATGACTAACTATCATTGATGGAACCTATCAATACCAAACTGCTTCTCTTTTCCATTTTCTGTTTGCTGAAAGCTGAATTCTTAGACTGTGCTATGCAATACTGAATTTTCTTTAGGCTGTAGTCTTCTCTCAAGCATATCTACAGGTTAAGCTTGTTTTTCTTTCTTGTTTCCTTGTCTTCTTTTTTCTTTCCTTCTTTTGCCTGAGAATATTTTTCCTGATGATTATTTTTTGTTATTCATTTTGTTGGTTGGGGGTTTTTTTGGTTTTTTTTTTTTTTTTAAATGTACAGGAAGCCAGCAAGAGTTGGCTTCAGAATTAAAACTATGAAATATTTTACAATTTTCTTTGTATAGAATATTGAGCTACTAGCTCAAAGTTTTAAAAGTTCGTAATTTTTTTTGACTAAATATTTTGTTGGGCAGTGCCTGATAAGCTTCAAAGCTGCTTTATTCAATAAAAAATACATGAACATTACAAAATATCACTGAGTCCAACAATATTGTTTCAGAGATACCTTTAGAATACGGTACCACGCTATGTTTGCTTCTTGAAGCATTTTGAACTTCTATCATGATTGTCTTGGTATTTGGAAGGCAAAAACTTGTGTATCCTTCTCTGATAGTGATTGCAGAAAAAACAGGGCAAATTTGGCTACTGGGGTAGATAGTTTGGATTTCAGAATGAATCCGCTCTTCATAGTAAATAAATGACTTCTTGACCTACTGTGGCAGAATTATTGTCAGCATGTAAAGGTATTTTCATTTCATATGAAGGAATATTCTCTAATGTGTTGCCTAGGTTTGTTTTTTGTACTAGTATTGTGAAAAAAGATCTCCCACCTTTACTGAGAATGTTTGGATACAACATAGAGCTAATTAAGACTGGAAAATGTCTGTTTTGAAAATGATTAGGCTATCATATTTAAAATTTTTGATTTATTTTCATAAGTCTGTAGGCTGAGGCAGTATCAAAGTGAACACTTCTATAATTTCAGGCACCAGATACTTACAGAATTATGGTGTAGTTAAAGGAAACAAATACATGAATCCCACTAGAGCAAACTTATTAGGAATTCTGGGACAATTCACTGTGGGTGGTTTGCAATGGTTATTTATTGTCCTGACCATTGAGGAAATTCACACATTGCAAATTGATAAAGTAATGAAGTTCAGAGAAATCTTGGAAAAGTTTTTACTAAGTGAACATATGAACTTATTCTTCGCCCAAGATGCAAAGGCAAGACCCATTACTATTAAAGGGTCTTTTGATTGCACACACAATCACAAGAGTAAGACTCATGGAGTTCTCTCATAATAGCTCTGTTTTAGAGATACATGTGTTTTAATTCAAAGTATGCAGTGCTTATTAAGCTATTGGAAATAATAAATTTGCCAGTGTCCAGTAGCTTTGATATTTTAATTTTTACATTATTCCTTCATTTCTGAGGCTGTAAGGCTTTTGATTTTATTTTGATTTTGTGCTCTTTTTTTTTTTTTTGTGGGTCAGTTTTGCTTTCCTATAGATGTATTTTCTTACTAGAATTTATATCAGGACACAAGATTCAACCAACATTAATGTTTCAGGATAGTCACCACTTATGAAATTATTCTGAATATTTTTTCTGAATAGAATTTTAGTCTTCATCCCTTCCCTTCCTCATTCCACACTCTTTTCAGGCCTGTAGGACCATGTAAATTTGGTTTACTAATAACTGGGTTTTACTATGAAAAGCACCAACAATTACTCTAGCATGCCAGTTATACTACTGGGCTTGAAGTTACAAATTAGTTCAATATACAACAATTTAACGCTTGTAGCAATCCAAGATATTCTTTGGACATATATTAATTTTTGAATGTTAAATATTTTAAGAGTAAAATTGTATTTTTTTCTCTATAAGCCAAATATATGTAATCTGAATTGGTGTTTCACATAGCATTTGTCAAGAAATTTTATCATAGTTAAGGCATTTGGATCTAATTTTCTTCATATTAAGAAAACCTCTGCTATGTCAGTGGGCCATATCCTTAGCATGCCCAGCCCAGTATGGGATGTCATTTGTTCCTGTCGTGCTGTACAACTTCTCTTCATCTGTGGTTGTAGCACTGAAAAAAAAAAAAGTGTGTGTGCAAATTTGGCACTTGCTTTTCTTGCACAAGCAACAATGAGAAATAAGCACTATGTTGTGAGGATGAGTGCTTAGGGCTTCCTAAGGGGAAGTTCTGCCTACACAGGGCCTGTGCAATTTGCAAGGATCACTCACACCCTCAAATTGGCATGAGTGGGTTTTCTTTGATACTTACGTATTGTGTGGCCTCTGCATTTCCCTCCCTACTTAATGCACAGAGCTATGTCCTGCCAAGGGCCCTGTTCACTGCAGAGTTTTTTGTCCTTAATGTACCGTATTGTTCACTCCAGTTTTGATTTGATCTCAGACTAATATATACAGAAAAAAAGCACAGGGATATAACTGAAGAAACACGGTGCTTTTCTGTATTTCTATTGACATGTAGTTTTTCCATCTAACATGATTCAAGGGTGGGATTTATTTTGTTATGTTTTTTTGGTTTGGGGATTTTTTTGTTTTATTTTAAATCCTTGAATTATGCTGCACTGCAGCAGCACTTTCACAAGACCTTTGAAAGGTATGACACTTAACACAGAGAATGAAAAACCACAAGCAAAATCAGGGGTTTCTGATTTCCTTAAGTTGAAATTTGAATTTGCAGATTTGGGGATGTGTATCTGTGCATATGCGTGCGCACTGGCTGTGTTTATGTCTGAATAGATCCCATTATAGGTGCGTTTTCACCAAACATAATCATTTTGCTGAATTCAGTAAGTGATATCATTAACTTTGTTTAAAGACACACACACATGCACACTAGACCTTTGTGGGTGCAGCATGTTTCCAAATACAGTTAGAAAACTGAGTTTCTGTGTTGGATATATTATTTTTTTAAAAAAAAAAAGCTTGTCTGTATGGTTAAGTTATCTAAGAAATCTTGTCAAGCAATCTGTAAGACCAAATCTTCAAATTTTCTATTTGGTGTCAACTGTTCTGTAGCGAAGAAATGGCTTTGTCTTGTAATTGGCAATGAAATAATAATGCTTGGGAAAACATTCAGATGCTTCTAATGGGGAAAACTTCTGCTGATTTTCACACAGTGCTTTTGCTATGCATGGTATTAAGTTGGAAAAGTGAATCCTGATAGTATTTCTTTTCAGGGTCACTTTAGAAATGGGCAGCTCAAAGCACAATGCCTCCCATGGGACAAGGTTCCAAAATGCAACATTTTATGTAGAATCACGTTGTATTTACTGCAGTTGAAGAATGAACTGGACTGTGGGAGTTGGTAACATTACATTGCACTTGTCCTAATGAGACTGCATTAGCTGCCCAAGATGCTGCTATTTTTTTTTATTCTTGTTTTTAAAAATAAAGCTCTGTTCTGTTAAATGTCTTTAAAACATTAAGATTACTTTGTTTTAAAATGGTCTTTGAGGACGTGGAGGGTAAAGTGGGTTGTAAATTGCCTTTACAAGGCAACAATGAAAACAAGCCTCCTTGAAGTTTTGTTTAAGCTATAGAGTTGATGGAGCTGTGTCTTGTTTTTAAGTTGCTTTAAAAATTGTAATAAGTCTTCAAGCAGAATAAAGGTTGTTTTGAAACTGCATTTCAGTTGTTGAGGCTTCAGTGAGGACTGAGGTGTCTATTTACCAGCATCCTTGGCTGACTCTTCCTGTCTGTATGTGTCCTACTTTGAAACCGAGACCCAAGTGCTCATATTGTTAGAGGGAACTAGGGAGCAAATAATTTCAGCTGACTCACAGCCATCCTATGTATTGAACTGAATGGAGTAGTTGAGTAGCTCCAAAATAGTCTTGTGTCAAACAGTGCTAAAATGACAGTCCTGCTCATCTCATACTCTTGCAAAAGCAGTACAATATTCATGATCTGTGATCTGCCTTTTACGCTGCAGATGAAGTTCTGGTCCTTCTGAAATCCATGTGAGTTTTGTCACTGATTTTCAAGAAGCCAGCCTGTCAGCCTTTGTAGCTTTATAATTGTGAAAACCGACATGAGAATGAAGAAGAGGGAGGAAGTGAGGGGGGATTGGGCAAGACCGAATTCTGAGCATTGTTTTCTTCCCCTCGTTATTGGTATGCGGTATCTGACTTCTTCGAGTCCATCCATATCTTGCCCCAGGACAGGTCCTCCAGGGAAGTCAGCCAGCCACTCCAGAAGCAGAAAGAGATTCCTATTCTGTTCAAGGTTTCCATTCCAAAATTTGCCCACATTTTGCTTGCAGTAGCCACATAATACCCCCCGACTGAGGTACTCAGGTAGCACAGGCTTGAAATAATTATTAAAAATCACAACATTGTCACTGGCCCTTAGAGGTTATTCTAAGAAACGTAGATTAAAGGCTATTGTCATATTTTTAGCCCACTCAATAGAAAGCGGGGCTAGATTTCTGATGAACGTATCTGTTGCAGTTTTTCTCAGTTAGTAAGCTGATTCTTTTAAACGGACACCGAGTTTGTCTCGTTCCTGCTCCCTGAACCAATGCTGAGCAACATAAACTCTTCTGCAGCCACAGAGCTCAACATCTAAAAATAAGGTTAGCTAGGTCATGAATCACACATTGTCAATCATCAGCTATTGAGAGAAATTATGACTGGCTGATCATAAACTGCAGAAATCTACAGACTTGCAGATTTCTTGCCTGTATCATACATTGTATAGAAATCACTTGGCAGACTAGAAAAATAGTTTGCAAAAATGTAATTCTATTTTTGCTATCTGCAGACAAACACACCCTCACTTTCTCTCTCTGCTTTCTTGCTAAGGCCTGATGGTCATTTTTCATAGGGAATATGAAAAACCGCTTAAATCTATCTTTGTGCAGCTACAAGTGGGTGTGATATTTTTAAAAGCTTGGGAATGCTTGCCGTGGGTTTTTTTTCTCCCCAAGCCACTTGACTCGTGCAAAGTCATGTGCGAGTAACTTCACACAAACCCCTTTGTCTGATCCGCGAAGCCAAAAAGGGAAGAGGAGATTTTAAAGCTCCTCACTGTTGCCTTCTCCAGGCTTCACTGAAGGGACAGGTGCTGCCTCCTCTCCTCAGACCTCAGCCTCCAGCTTTCCACCCCACCCCGCACCCAGCACCCGGCCTTCCCTGCCGCCCAGGGGAGCTTCCTTAAGCCAGCCGACCGGGCCCACTGTAAATCGTATGCCGGCGCTCATCAGCTGGCCAGCGAGCAAGGGTGGCTTTGGCAGGCAGAGGTCCCTGTGAAGCAAACAGGCCAAGCAGGGCGGCAGGCAGAGCCCCAGTGGGTGTCTGTGGACGGCTCGGCATGGCCAAACGCAGACACTCCCACGGCTGCAGGCGGGGGCAGCCAGGCACAAAACGGAGGGGATGAGGAGAGCCCTGCGGCACAGGCCTGCCGAGGCCCTAGGCCGCCCCTTGCTGCCTGTAATGGCCTCCCGCGGAGGCAGCCCTCCCTTACGCCACGGGGAAGAGCCCCTCTCGTTTGCAGAGGGACCCCTTTGAGATGAGTGCGTTTAGGATACACCTAACATTTACCCCAGAGGCCTGACACCCCACGAGGGCCCTCGTTTAGAGGGTGGAAACTGAGGAAATGGCAAACAGTGAGGTCCTGCCAGCATCCCTGACTGGAAAAAAAGGCTAAAAATAAGGAGTTCTGCTTTCCCTGCGGGACGGCATGCAGGGGAGCAGAGTCAGACACGCTTCCCATCAGACGTGGGCTGTACAAAAGGCACTGGGCGTTTCCTGTCCCCTCTGAAACAACAAAAAGCATGAACTGTGGGAGCACTGCTGAGGACATAGTTCTGGCGTCCCTTTTTTTTTTAATCCCTTTGAGGACCTATGTCCTCAAATACATAGGCTACCAAAAATAGAAACTCTGTAGGGACCTTCTGGGTAAACAGATTTCATCGATCAGCCACTATTCAAACTTTGGATAATCTTTGTGGGGACCAGCACTTCAACCTCTGAACAGCAATCAGATAACCAGAAACATCCTGACAATTCTTTGAAAAAACAGGTTTTTATCCATGGCTGCGCCAGGCCATGTTTCCTGCCAGGACGCCATTGCAAGGGCACCTCTTGTTGCACTGTTCTTTCCTCTACGAAGAAATTACCTTTGCATACTAAAAAAGGAGGAGTTAGGCCATGGATTTAAACATGTGCAAATATTTACAGGAGAAAAATTTAACAGGTAGCACACAAAAGGATCTAAAACTTGCCATCCTCAGGTCTTTGAACAAACAATATTGACGAAACTGGACATTAATATAGGTAATTCAGATTACGATTTCACTGTCATGTGTCTGGTATTCCTAACTCATTAGAAGACTGTAGCCTGAGAAGAAAGATAATTTGTACTTGAAAGCATTTCTTCCTCTATAAATGTTTATTTCCTACATGGTTTACTTTATTTTTCCACAAATCTTGTGCTTGGTGTAAAACAAATGTTCTGTGAAGGTTGCTGGATTAATCCTTTTCATATTTTCTTTTATGTTGCAACCACCCGAAGTACTTCAGCAGATTTATCCATGGGGTGTTAGGTAAAGCAGACACACCGAGAGTCAACATTTGGTGACCTTCCTGCAGGGAATCGCGTGGCCGGTTTGTGTGACAGGGTGGTCCATCACACCTGCCTGTCCAGTACCTATGGCAGTGCTTCATACTGGTGCTGGCTTTCGTGTGCCCTCAGGTCTGTCGCTGCACTCAGGGGAATGAGGCGTAAGCTTTAACTATCTAAAAGGTGGGTATAGCAACTCTTAGCAGCTTGTATGTTGTGAGGCTGAATGGGAGTAGAGACCTGAAAGAGCATGAAGTGGAAATACAAGAGGAATGCAAATCCAGCAGCTGCCAGAGCTGGAGCAAGCCGTGCCGTGCCAGGGGGCAGAGGCGGAGGGAACAGCCTCGCACCTCTCACCACACCCTCTGGGCGAGGACACAGACTGCGCCTTGCTGGGGCTGGGGCCAGCACCTGTCGCCTCCCACCGTCCCTGTGAAATCCATGCAGGATTATTATTCTGCTGGGTAAAGGCTGCCACTTAAAAACAGCAGCTGTTTGCAGGCTCATGCAATTTGCAGCTCTTCCCTCTTTCAGAAAGACAGTGAGGTTGAACATTTTGAGGTGGGATTCATCTCATCTAATTTTAAGCACCTAAGAGAAAGGCTTGTCATCAAAGCTGTCTGGCAAAGCTCTCTTCACAGAGAGCCAGGCAATTCCCCAGGGTGATTCACCCCACCTACCTCAGGCACTATTCTTAGGAAGTGGTGAATCACGCTCTGGAGTCACTCCATTGACTGGCGGGGGAGCCCAGGCAAATGGCTTATGCTAGACATGCAACTTTAAGGTGGCTAAGGTTAGATGAACTCAGTCTCTTCCCTGCTGATACGCGCTTCAGTTTTAATCTTTCCAGTACCAGCTGCAATATCTGCTGCTCTTAGGCATAATGATAAGGGACGATTAATTTGGGGCAGGAAGTTCAGTTGGTTTATACATTTGGGGTCTTTCATAATAATTGTGAAGGTGGCAGACAGGTTCAAAAAGCTGCTGTATCCTCCTTGGAGCTGTAATGCTGGGCTCCACGCAGAGGAATGCAGATAAGCAGTAATGCCACAATACTGCCAGCTTCTCTGCCTGCTCCAGGGCAAAACCTAGCGCTGCTGCAGGCCTGGCTTACCAGTGCCTTCCAACGGCCTGTCTGTGTGAAAGCCGTAGACCTGTCTTTTGGGGAATAATTTGGTCCCTTGCCAGCCATGTGGTCAGCTGAAAAGACATGGATGAAGAAGATGCTGCTGTTTTTTCCAAGTGAGATCAGTTTGTTAGTCACCACATCTGTATTTCCTTTCTTATCCAGGGGAAACTTACGGAACTTGACTTTTTCCTTCCAGTTGATCCATAGCCAAGAGCACAGGGTGGCATATTGTGACAATGAAACTAAGATAGGAAGGACTTCAGTCAAATTACCTTCCAGTCACACTGAGCTCTACCTCAGGGCAGGAGAGCTGTGTGAAATTCCCCATGCATCTACTACAGGGAAAATTCAAGAAGGTGGCAGGCCCTATGATATTTTTTGGGTACAGGAGTATATGCATGCCTACCCCAGTTAAACCAATCCTTTCAGTGGAGAATGCTCTGCTGAGAAGGGTCTGCAGACTGCATGGGGAGTTTCCCTGTCCAGTGAAATGGAAGATCTGGCCTTGTATAACCCCAGTAGTTAGAGCACATGCAGTGACAGGTCTAAGGCAGGAACAGCATTTTGGGGAGAAGCTTCAGGAGACTTGAGATGAAAGAGGAGAAGCTGTTATGCAGACAGCCATTGCTCTACTGATAAGAGGCCATGTAAACAAGAAAGCCATGGACAGTCAAACAACCCATGAGCATGAGGAGTCCTCAGGATACGTGAATAAGATCCTCAGAATGGGTTCACAGCATTGCACCTCTTTATGTTAGGCACTGTAGCTTTCTGAACAAAAGAACAACGCTCCTAGGTGAAGACAGACTGACCTAGCAGGTGGATAAATGTGCACAACCACTCTTCTGCAGGGCTGTGAGTATTTCAGAGGGGATGAGAGGACAAACTGATTTAAAAAAAAAAGCCAACTGGTATACAAATACACACAATTAAATGGTGTTGATGTTTCAAAATGTCTTGATCTTTGTTACCAGTAGCAGTGTTACTAAAACTGAAATCTTGTTATGGTCTGTCCATTTCCCACTGTAATCTTGGCAGGCACAGACCAGCAAGGTCTCATCCACGGTTCTCCAGGGGTTCTCTCTTATCTGGCTGGGCCACATGGGCTTCCAGCAGGGTGTGGCCAGAGGCTGGACCCAAGTTGTCTTCTGTTAGCACGAGTCATTTGGGTGGGTATGCAGTCTTCTGGCCAACTGTGTGTGGCAGCCCCTGGGTAATGCTGGCTCAAAACAGCCATTTTCAGAGGAAGGGAGCAGAGGGGAAGAGAAAGTGATTGCTATTAAAATCTTGGTAAGAAATTTTTTCACAAGAATCTTCCTTTCGGTATCACATACAGAAGAGCACATCCTCTATTAAGATGGTTCAAGAAAGCTCCTTTTACTGGGGAAGGTGGTTAGCTATGGCAATTAAATGAACAGGTTTCCCCCACTTATTTTCAGAACAACTATAGCGATGTGAATGCACAGAGTCCCTCAGCATGTCTATGCTGCAGACGCCGTGACTACAATACCTGTGGGCATACCTGGGCTCACCTGACATTTCTTAGCTGAATACAACCAGTAACTTGGCCTCAGGTCTGAAGACAAGCTGACTAATTGAGAATGTATTTGGCTTCTTAGCCAGGCTGTGCCAATGAATAGTCCTCATTTCAAAATGCCACACTCCCCCCATTTTAAAATTCATTTATCCCTTGAAAATGGTATAAAATTGGTGAAAGGTGTCTTGAGAAGCCTGAGAAATCCATGTCAATGCCTCAGTAAAGTAACCATGCTGCACGAGTGAAACAGACTGCTATAGGAGTTTTCCAGAAAAGATGCTCTGGAGCTTGGAAAGTGAGTCTACCACAGCTCCATCACCGCATCCCATCCGTGTTGTAGATATCTATGATTTCTAGATCAGATTTGCTGGATTCATCTCCAGTCAAAAAACAAAAAACTGGGGTCTTTTTGACTGGCCTCAAATCTTAATATTCCAGCCACTGACAGGGGAACCAGCTGAAGCAGGCCAAAGCTGCTCCCACCCACACACCTGGCTTGTTTTCTGCATCAATGGGTCTGGAAGGGAAGGTGGTGGCTAGCTTATGACCTGGTATGAAATCAGGATGCACCTGAGGAACACGCCTGATCTCAGAAACTCAAAGAAGGTGCTCCCATATCTGGTAATGCATATGTAGGCCTTGACTGATGCGTGTTCATGCCCAATTCAACATGTATGTTTTCTTATTTGAGCTGACATCTTCAAAGCTTTTTAGCTCACAAAAGGCATCAGCACAAGTTAGGCAGCTGGTTTCTTCTGATTTTTTTCCTGATGTCAGTTCTACTCTGTACAGTTTTGAAGCTGAAATAGCTGACTGTAGGCTCCCCATAAGGAAAATAACGGGTACCTGTGGGTATCAGTCCCAGAAGATACTTCACATCTGAAGTCTCTCTACACTTTCACCTCTGTAGCTTCTGAAGCAAACCTGGCTCTGAAGCTTTGAGAACTGGCTCCCACAGACAGAGAGGGACCATGAGACCTGGAAAAAAGCTTTTCTTCCTATATTTTCCTAAGCTACCCGTTTTCAGTGGATCAGTTCCCTGGGAGATCTACTTGAATGCAAGGGGAAGGGTCAAGGCAGAGAAATATGACAAGATCATTAATGACTACCTTTTCTATTCACATAGTCCTCTAAAACCTCAGATTTACTTATCTTTTTAATTTTGCTCTGCAGATCATTAAGGGTGAAATTTTCCAGCCCAGCATCTTTATCAATTTGAAGTTATTGACGTATTTGTTAGTGCTGATGCATTTGATAATCCAAGGCTACATTCATGTGTCAGATAAATGGCCCACTCAGCAACAAGATGTCGTCATTCTCCATCCTTTCCTAGAAATTAAGCTAGTCATGGACCTTGAAAGAGACTAGGAATGTAAGGCTCAGCATGCACATACTGGAGTTGATCAAGAATAGTTCTGCAAGGACAATTCTCATTGAAAAAAATTCACTTGTTTGATATGAAACCCTTGCAAGGAATATGGATTCAGCAGAAGTTTTTCAATGTTCAAAATTAAAAGCAGGACTCCATTTTCCATCTAATATAGCCTGTTAGCCAACAGTGACCATGCTAGTAGTCACTTAGCATATGTGATGTCCAGGACAGACTCCAGTGAGCAGTGGCTGAAGTCAGAGATAAGGCATCCTAGTATGGTCTTGTAAAGGAGAAGGTTTTCTCCTATCATTTGCATGGGAGCAGTATCAAAGTGCAAAAATCCTGAGTGGGTGATAGAATTACACCAAGGGAATTCATTAAAGAAAGATCAGTAGAAGAAGCGTCACATTAAGACTTCACTCAAATAATCCCTTTTGGAGAGTATTGGAGGAACAACTGTTCGAATGCTGTTCAACCAGCAAAATGGTGATCATATCCACTAGGAAATTTATTTGACAACTTTTTCAATAAGTTATCTAGCATTGATATTGCATTTGTAAGTGAGAAAGTGTAAATTATCAGTCTCATTTAATTTTGCTGCCAAAAGCTCCCATGGAGTGCTTTTGTACTAGTGTCATAGAAACCTGTTCTCCTTGTGTGCCTGACTGCATGCACCCGTTGTACCTGAATGATATATGCAATGGAAAATAGAATTTGTATTTCCTAATTAGAGAGCTTGACTATTCTTACAGATGCTTGAGTTTCTTGAGCTCTTAGTCTGTTGAATCTGAACTATAAACTTTGTTTAAATATTGTTCCTACGGGGGGGATTTCTTTTTTAAATGTTCTTCTGCATGTTCACCTCCCTGCCTAAAAAATAAGCTGGGGAGAGGGAGGGAGAGAGGCAGATTGGCAGTCTGATCAGATGCTTGGCTTACCTGGTCAGCAGCAGTCACTTTCAGGATGGGACAAACAGTTGACATGAGAGCAAATTCACAGGGGCTGGTGAAAAGATATTCTTGTGGCAGTCACCTGAATTGGGAAGGTTCAACTTTTTCTGTCTCTGTTTTATTGTGGAGATAGCTGGGGGGGGGGGGGGGGGGGGGGGGAGGTGGAGGAAGTGGTTTTTTCGTTGGTGGTAAGGGTGAAGGGAGGTGTACATTTCCTCTTCTAAAAGTGCAATGTATAAAGCTGCTCAGGGGGGTTTGTGTGTGCATAGACAGGCACATAGGACAAGTCAGTAAGTAATTGTCACTGCTGCAGCACCAGCTTGCACCATAAGCACAATCAGTCAGAAGTCCCACACCTACCTTTTTTTCTCAGCTTGGCAGTGGAAATTCACACCTCAGTCTGTTCACTTATCAAACCTGAATCTGTGAGAAAGCCCTTATATAGTACCTAACCCAAAGAAAATCAGTTCATAAATCAGTAAGCAACTCAGCTGTTTCAAAGATAGTGGAAATCTTAGACAACATATGGTTGTGGTCTCCTTCATCTAGAAAAGCAGACAAAAAAACTAGCAAAAGTACCAGGTAGGACAACAAAGATGGTTGAAGGTGTGGAGTAGCTTCACTGAGAGGGGAGATAGCTAGACTAGGATGCTTTAGTTTGGAAAAGAGGCTGGTGAGGAAGTGTGATAGGTACAACCACTTCTGAAAGACAGAAAGCAAACAGAGAAAATTTAGTTACTGCTCCTCAGGACATAAGGTCCCAGGGCATCAAACGAACTTAAGAGGTGGTTGATTTAAAACAAATGAATACAAATAATACGTAGGTAAACTGTGAAATTCTTTGACCTGGGAAACTGTGAATACCGAAGGGTGATTAGGCAAATTCAAGACAGTCAAATACATCAGGACTACCGAACTAAAAACTGTTGCTAAAACTGCCAAGCAGTAAAATCCTTAGACTTGCAAGTAGAACTGAAGCAATGATAAACCAAGGAAGCTATTATATGGAAACTAACCAAGTATCTGAAAAAAAGTTATTGAGATAATTCAGACCTGGATTCCAAATTTGTTAAGGATTTGGGGGTTAGGTTCATTATAACTTCAGCTGCAATGTTCAGCTCCACACAGTTATTTAAACTTCTACCTTCAAAAATGTGGGGTGTTGTTTTGCTTTGGCTTTTTTCCAGAATTTTGATTCAAACTTGTATCTCATGAATATTACTTTTTTTTAAAGTCTTCAGGAGCTCATGACTGATCTAATAAAAGTTTTGGGAAAACCTGTCAGAATTCTATCTCCACAAGAGGATGTGAGACTCACTTTCAAATTCTGGGGTGTACAGTACCATAGCTACACATGCTAAAATTACACCAAGTATTTGTCAACATACACAAATAAGGGGATATTCTTACTGTGTTCTTATAACCTTTTGCTTCAAAGGTAAATGCAAGCTTAATTTCTAGTATTTCTCAGCTTTTGCAGAGGCATTCTAAGAGGCTCAGTTTTAAACAAGATTGAACATGTTCACAGCTGAAATCTAAATGGGTTCTGCATCCTTGTTGAAATGTTCTGCTTAAATGTTTGATCCTTAATGCAATCTACACTCTGCCCACAGCAAATGTTCCTCCCAGCTGCTGTTCTTCCCATTAACAGAAAGGGGAAGAAGAATTAAGGTACTGCTCTATCCAAACACGTTGAAGCTAAGAGTTCAGTAGCTGCCATCCAATATGCAGTGGCCTATAATAGATTGGGTAATTGCCTGGCCATATATTCAGAACTCATATTGCATGAAAATAACAGCGCTTTGTTAGAAACATTTTCCTGATCATTTAGTCCTTCTAATTCGCAGTCATTCAAATAGGGCTTTCTCCTCCTTTCCATTCTGTAAAACTCTCCCCAAAAAAGGATAAAAAATTATGATTTTTTTCATTATTACCCAGTGTTTAGACATAAGGGGAAGTTCTGTCTTGGAGTGGAAGGAGGGAAAACAAAAGCCCTAGGATCATGCCAGATTCAGACCATTCATCCCTGGATTATCATAGGTCAGTCACTGCATTTCCATCTGATGCATTTCTAAATTTTTATTCCCTCCTGCCATTTGTCTATTTTGTCATTCTCCATTACTTGAACAAGTACTAGTAAAATGGAATCTCTTTCTATTTCCAAACACTGCAAATACAAAAACCAAAACAAACCAAAAAAAACCTCTTTCAGATGAAGACAGTGGCAAACCAGTTTTTCCCTCCAGCTTTTTAGATAAAAAGTCACACTGGTGACTCTTTATCACCAAACTATAGCATTCTGAATAATTTTCAAGGCAAATATCCCAATTCCTCCTATTCAGTGGTACATGAAGAAGCATCTGGAATTCATTCCAGGCACTCTCTGTCCTAGCAGAGACTATGTAACATGGGTCTGATAAACCTTGTCCTATTCTTTGATTCCCCAGTTTCACTCAGTAGCTTCGCAGCCATTTTACTTCATTTTTGGCCTTGTGTGAGAATAGGATTTAACTGGGAGGAGGCTGCACAAAAGCTTTTTGTCTATCAGACCAGGCTGTTCACGGGAACCCCACTGACGACTGTCATCATCTTACCTCTTCAACCTAGATGGCTCTGGGGAGAAGTGGACACAATTCCCTTAAAATATTAGTGTACCAAAAATGTATTCATCCCTCCCTGGGAATATGGGTGGGTTCTTCCCTCTTCAGTTTCTTTCTTTTTCCTTTTGTTTTGTCTTTTGTTGTGGCCATCTGACTACTGCACTGACTAATACAGTGTATTAGGCAAGCAGGAATTAATTTGAGTGTGTACTAAATTACCCAGTGCAAGCTTGTCATTGCAATTGGTCACATTTCTTCTTTTTCTCTGTTTCAGCAAAGTCTTATCTCTTAGCTTTCTGCCACAAGCTTCTTTGAGGTGGAGAGGAAAGGCATGAGAGAACACTCAATCCATATAAAATGAAAAGTGAAAAATTAGACACACACACAAAACAGAAAAAAACTCTGAAAGTTAACAGAAGCAATTTCCACAGGCTCTATAATCACCAAACATCCACTTCTAGTGTCTGGGAGAAATAACCAAGGACACTGCACTTCTGAAAGAGCGTTGTGATACTATAACCACACACTAAGTTCAGCAAACCAATATCACTACCGGACTCCATCAATACCAATCTGTTTTGTGCGAGTTATTCCTCTCTACAGAAATAATTAAACATTCACAGGCCCAGAGCAAGCATAGGCAATTAGGAAGGATATGATGCCCCAGTGGCTAGATGTCTCACCAGGGGATATAGAAGAACAAGGTTCAAGATCCTACGCTGACATCCATTTAATTATCTATATAGCCTAATAGACACTATTTATCTACTTTAATAGCACTAACAAGAGATCTCACTTGAAAAAGTCTTGTTCCAAGTACCTATTAGCATCATGGTGAGAGTACACCACTACATCGTGAAAAATATGCTTTTTTATTCTTAAAGTGACTCAGAGACAGAAACTCATTAGCAATTACCCATTCTAGTGAGCAGAAGACAGGTGTCCCGTCCCCTTGGGTTTTTTCCCAACAAACAACAGTAATGTTGTTTATATTTCATTTACTTTCATGAAAGAAGAAAACTGTTTCCTGCCACTGATGTGGCAAAAAAACTGCATCCCAGCTGACGGGTTGCCTCGGCCCAGTTGATACCTTTTCAGTGATTTCTGGAGTATACAACTAAGCCAGTATACAACTAAGGACTGTTGCAAATGGACTTTGAAGTCATTTGAAGCAGGCTTTGCTTGTGGAGCTGTTCAGCAGCGTGGCATCACCTTGTCTTGTCTACGTCCAGGCAAAACAACCCCGAGAGGAAACATGCAAGACTTCAAAAGCTCGGAGTCAGGGTGAAGAGACCCAGAGCTCTGGCCCCAGAAATGAGCTTGTGGAGGAAACTTTGTTACAAATCAGCTTAGCTGAGAAACAATTTTGTGAGGATTACTGAGAGAACAGCTAACAGCAGGATAATTTGATTAGAGACATGGAATTAGATGAAGGAGTGGCTTAAAATAAACTGCTTAGATGTTTTAAAGCTATGAGTAATAGGAAAGACTAGGAGAGTGCTCTGGATATTTTTTGTTAGATTTTCAAAGAAAGCGTTCAAGAATATTTGCCAGTGATGGAGGCTGTGTGGAGGAGGAAGTCACGCGAGCAAAAGCATGAGGAGCGGGGCAGAGGTAACAGACCCCAAAGGGCTGGTGCAGAAGAATGTCTCTCACAGGAGAGGGTGCTTGGTGGGGCATGGTTTAGGAACTGTCCTGTACACATGGGATGTTATTCCAGTGTGGATTAGGAAATATTCTTAGATTTAATAATGTATTATGGTTGCTGTTTACCTCAATCAGAAACTGAACGACTGCAACAGAAAACATTATCATCCACCAGAAGGCTTTGGGAGGCAGAAGATGCGTATCATGCTGTGTGCTTGGGATGGGCTTGCAGCAGTAACAATACGTCAGTTCACCTGTGTGTTTAGATACCCTGGGTCTGAATCGGTAATGACCCACAATGCCCTCATCTCTTTCTTGAACTGAATCTAAACCCTTGGAAAAGCTGAGAATTTGTTCTCAGCCTGGGTTTGAAATCAGCAGCCAGGAAGCAAACCTCTGCGTGAATTTACCCGTATTAAGCTGCCATGTGCATTAGGAACAATGGGAGAATGTATTTCCTGCACAAACTTATTCAAGTAAAACAGAACTATTATGCTGATTTAGCTTGACTATTCAGTCAGATAAGTCTCATTCACCACAAGTCAGGGATACAGAAAAGGTATCTTTGATCATGTGTCTTTAATCCTTCTTTAGGAGTAGAAAAGGTACAGCTAAGTTAACTTAAGACAACTGAAAAGCCCTGTACAGTACATAGCTGCAACTTGCAAAGATGCTAGTATCTCTCTAATATCCCGTAGCTTTTGCGTGGACTTTCATTTCACTATTGTGAATACCACTGGAAACCTGCTAGAGAAGTTAGATAGTGAACCTATATGTATATCTACCTGCATACATACCAGTGACGGATGTGTCTCTTTGGAATCCAGTTATGCCCATATGGTTTCCTGGTTTTATTTATATTATGTTAAGAGCAAAGCAAAGTTTGAAGGTGTATTACTCAATGTTTTGTAGCCTAGACTCCCCCACCAGGCCAAATATGGGTGGCTAAGTTCTTAAGCATATTAGCCTGCAGCCTAACATAGTTTTTGAGCCGCATGAATTGCATTGCTTGAGCTAACATGAGTGAAAAATTATGCTTTTTAGCCTACTGAGACAGGATCTCTGAGGAAGCAGGAACAGAGTTCAAAATTAAAGGATAAGCTTATGCTGAGGATTGTTTTTCCTGCCCAGCAAAATAATCAGGCAAAATCCTGAATGGTCGTGAATGTTGTTATAGCTGTGGTATAGGTGTGGTGCAAAAACTACTCGCTCTTTGCTCTCTCCAGCAGGGTTTCCTAGTCCCGACCTCAACCATATCCTTACACAGCCAGTGAAGCACAACACACTTTGTAGTGCTGCAGTGCAGGAAAACATGGAAAACTGCTGTTTTGTAGCTGACATGCATAGGACCACCATGGATGGACGGGACCTCAATCAGGCACTCCTTGTCCAGCCAAGTCCAGCTCTCTGTTACACAAAGCCAAGCTGCTGCATTACCCCAGGACTGCATCTGAGCCTGTCTGGGCTGACGTTGATCAGGGGATTATAGATCTTTCAACATCTGCCCACCAGCAGATATGCACTTCCCTACCTGCACTGCTCTGGGACCTGATTTGCAATAAGACTGTTGGCTCACTTCTCACAGAGTAGAGGTGCTGAGGACCTACTGATCCTTTTTGACTTCTTGGGATTCAAAAACATTCATCACCACTGGGAATGACACAACATTTGGCAAGCCCTAAAAGAGGAAACACTGAATGGGATATATTTCTCTGTTACATCTCTGCTAATAGCTGTGCATAATGTCAGGCCAAGCACAGGTTTGCTGTACAATCAGTGACTCAAAACCACAGCTAGTTTTCAGAAACCTTCCACTGTTCAGTTGTCAGCTCTGCTCCCTCGCTGCTCTCAGAATTCATCATCCACAGTACAGACAATGCTTCCACTTGACATTTCATCTCGAAGAAGGAAAAACTTCACATTTCAAATTCCGTGACTAAGAAATTTTATTAGACACTTCAGAGCTGTAACTCCTTGAGGCTGCTTCCCATTATATCTAGAATAATGTGGATAAAAAAAGAGATGATGAAAGTTGCTTCTCTGTTATGGCCAATCTGTTCCGTAGGCCTCATTAGGCCTTGGGTATACTGATCCTCATCACAACATCAAGTCTAAATGCTTAAAATACTTTCTGACTACGGACCATTACTCTACAACTGTGAGGACAACACTGTTTTGTACTCTCAGCTTTCCCTTCACCCACCCAGACTCCACCTCAACCCCATGAGAATAACAGCACATGTCTACACAGAAATGAAAGACTGAGAGATGCTTTTAGCAATTTTTAATGCAAGATCTTATTTATTTTTGCTGGAAAAGCACTGTAATCCTACTGTTCATTAGTGTACCTAATTTCCCCCACCCTTGGATCTGTGGAGCATCAGACACCAGATAGTCTGCCTGAAAATCCTGAAACTCCTGAAAATCCAGGGAGAACCAACACTTCCTCATGGACAGTTTGGAGATTGTTAAATGCCCCTCTCAGATGTTCAGCAGAATGATAATTAAAATAATAATCCTTCCCTCCATCTTTAGCTTCAGAAATAGCCTCATAAGCAATAAGCAGTAAACATTAAGTCTTTAAGTTATCCTCTCAATAAAACCAAGAGTCTAAGTAAGTACTGCTCTCTCCCAAGTCACCAGCCTGCCTTCACCTACTGCTTTTTCTCTCTGGTCCTCATCCAGTGAGGAAATACTCAGAAGGATTGAGCCAAGTATTGGGAGAACCTGCTCACTAAGGAAGAGACTTAGGTTTTCAGATTAGGAGCAGAAAAGCCTCCAGAAGTTTTGAAGAATTTTTGTATGTACATTTTTGTATGACTATGCTTATCTTTTTGCCCACTTTCCAATTTTTCCCTTCAACACCCCCTACCAACTTGTGGGCTGGATTGTTTTATCTTGCAGCTGTAGCAGATCTGAAGGGCCCAGTGCCTGTAGGCAGGAATAATGTTTGGGTACTCTAGTGCCATTTCTGAACCGTACTCTTTATTTCAAGTCCCTCAAGACCTCACGTCTCTAGCAGCTCCTACAGAGGGTACCTGATGTTCCCGAGGAGCTTCTTAACCTTCACCAGACATAGGGCTGTGCTGTGCACTTGGAGGGAAAGGGTGCCTTACAGCATAGCTTCTCAATGGTGCTTGAGATTCCCCAGAGCTGCTTGGACCAGCAGTACGATTTTGAATCTTCTGGGTGTGGAACTTGGAAATTAGAAAACCCAAATCTGCTAAGATTAAACTAATCCAGACTCAGAAAGATCATATTTGATTTATTTAGCAAGACATATATACTTTTAAGTCAGGTCTTTCTATACTAATTTGGCTTCATTAATGTCCAGGAAGGTCACACTATTGTGAGCTTTTCACCGATTTCTTTTTTCGGTATAAGTCCGAGGGAATGTAGAACAGGACGAAATGCATTCAGTAATTAAGGTTCAGCTCTTAGACACATTTTACACATATGGTTAACTAAATGCAGTGAACCCTCTACTGAATACGTGTAAGTATTTGTAAAAATCAGATGTAGATTTGTAAGATTATGATCTAATTTATGTACTGCAGTATATGCTCTGTCACTATACAACAAATCTCCTTTATGTACTTTCACCAGAGTGCAACGTGACAGAATCTGGCTGCTCCTCAAAAGAACCAAGAGAAAGTTAGAAATCTCTGGGACGGAGTTAGTTGCCAGAAGGACTGTCTATGCCATATAACGTACTGTGCATGCAGGTGATCCTGCTGGTCTTCTCTCCCTTGCTAAGCTGATATCAATGTCTCAATTTGCAGATTAGGTGAAAGATGAGAGTTCACAGATCAAAACCCTCAGATTTCCAGAACCAGACAGTCAGAACTGGAAGGTCAAAAGTTAAACAAAATACTAAATGTTCATAAGTACAGGGAGTCCACACACACCAGATGTCCCAGTTCTGAAATACTCTCTTCCTGTTTAGATTGCATAGAAATACAACTCAGTGCAAACTAGCACTTCTCTCAGATAAGATAACACGCCTTTTAGAGCAGGGATACTGTATCAGGAGTTAGCTGTTCAGAGTCCAAATGTTCTTCCCAAGAGCTTCCAGGGATTTAAATCTTTCCAAACCTGTTTGGAGAATATAGGTATTTCATTAACCTTTGCTTGTTGTGCTGAAGATAAAATGCAACTCAGAAAGAAGCTGGTTTTATCCTCGATTGAGGGTTAGCTCATTATCTGGCACATCCCTGAGCTCTGTTACTGCCCAGGTCCATGGGTTTCATCATTATCTGGGGATCTGTTATGGCTCATTCTTACACCATAACACCACTTTACACTGATTTCACGACCATTTGTTAGAGCTGTAGAGCAGAGCCTGAAGCAATCCCATGCAGCCTGATAGGTGTGACACACAGAGGTGCAAAAGAGGAAGAACCCACAGAAATCTGCATTTGTCCTGACTACCATGTGGGTAGCAGCCATGAGAGAGACTAGACCAGCCTCAAAATCATGACACTGGGGAATTTCATGAACCCAAATAAATTACATGGCTCCTCACATGCTTTTTCCTCTTTAGCCAAGTGCTTTGTTCAGTACATCTTGGAAATTTTCCTCAGAAATAACCTAATAAAAACTTTGTTGCTTGTTCTTCTACTCCATTAAAGTAGTAGTTATCCACCTCCAAAGTCTTGGCCTTGGGGCTTTTTTGGTCTCCACCCTCAGCCTTTAACTGCAATTCCTGGAGCAAAGTTTCAGACATAGAATGTGCTACATTATTCAATTGATGGGCTTCGTCACCCATTTTCCCAAACAGCTTTTACAGTAACTGGTTTTACTTGCATAGTAAAAGCTAAAATAAAAGGTTGCATTTATAGCTTATTGCATCACCAACCACAGCAGCAGGCCCCATTAACAGCCACCTAGCTCAGGGAGAGCTGCAGTCCCAAATGCAAATCAGTTAAATGAGAAGGACTGGCATCTAATGGTAGATAAAATTATTTGACATTGTCGAGGTCACAATTGCCTGTCTGTTTTTGAAAGATACTGCTATCAAATTTAAAAGATGTAAAAGGTCAAGTGTATCATTTTAGGAAATACAAGGTTAAGGGGAGAACAAGAGAAGGTGATTTAGCTGCATGCTCCTTAGGTTATGATTTTCATAGATTATTTTTCCATTAATTCACAGAACAGATGAGAAATAGCAATACCTGTTTGTTTTCCCCTTACACCTGTCTCTCTCTACTGCATAGACTCTGCAGGCTATAATCTCGCTTCAAGTAAAGGAACTTAGCATGCTTCTGGTGGGACCAGAATTTTATAGAACTCTGTGGTGATAGGGAGCAAAGTTTAGAGATTTCTTACCAGGAATGGTAAGCTGTGGAAATCTTTTTCCCTAGACACCTGAAGTTTGGTTTGACCTATTAACAGACAACAATGCCAATGTCATATTTCAAGTGCAGAGCAGCAGCTAATCTCTTATCAGGGAATTATAGCGGTTGCAAAAACAGGGAGCCACCAAGTGAGACTAGAGTGCTTCTCACAAGTAGGGAACCAGAAAATTATTCTCTTACATATTCCACTTTTCAGTGTGAAATGGGAGGCTGAACACCTGTCTGTAGATATATTTCCTTTGAATTAGATCAAAATTTAAGCAGCTTTTCAGTGAGTCTCACACAACATGCTTTCTGAGACAGGGTTTTGTCTGTGTTCTTTTCTTTTTTAGGTATTAAGATTCAAAATCATCCATGCAATTCATGTTTGCTCTATTTGGGGGAAAAATCAAGGCATGAACAACAGAACAGTATCTGTACCTGTGGATAAATTAGGCCATTGGAAAAAAAGGTTTTTTCCCTTTTCAGAGATGCCTTGTGACAGGGACAGTCTGATTAGCTGATTTACATTCCTATCCACAGCAACACGACTTAAACATTTTTCCTCTGACTTTGAGTTTGCTGGCATGTTTTATAGCTATCTGGCTGGATCTCTGCTGAGATACTGATTGCTGGAGATGGAGGCTGCTGGACTGCCTCAGCACTATCCATTAGGTTTAGGCTGTTGCGGCATCAGCTAGCTTCTAGCAAATCTGTGAGGCAGATCTTGTCTTCAATGGCATCTTGAATCCATGCCCGCTAGTGATGGAGCTCTGATCTTTTTAAGGTGATGGCTGTTCTCAGGACAATGCTGATCACAGAGCTTGCATTGATGTGTTTGAGACCTGTTGTGTGCTCACAGCTGGGTGGGAACAAGCTGTCAGAGCACATTAGGCACAATAAACAGCAGAACATAGTTTAGAGACTTTCAAAAGACCCTACCCCAAAGCACGTGGCCCTTCTGTTTCACTAGCATCCTTCAACCCAACCAGTTAAGCAAAAAATAAAATTAAAAGATCACATACAAATGCAATTAAAACGAGTAAAAGAAAACTAATTAAAAAATCTACACACAAACCAAAAAGTAAACAGAGTTTTACCCACAAAACGAAAAAGTATCTGAGTTCTGCAAGATTTCACTATTGCCATTGGTTTTACCTGATAGGCTTTCAGGTACTCTGTTAATGGATGGCTAAAGAAAATCCCAAGACAAAGGGATGTATCTCTCAGTGAAGGCATTGCTTTGTCCTGAACTCTTGCATTTTTTCTCCACATCACAAAACTCCAGAGTGTGAAATTACCAAACCTGTAGATATCTGTAGTCCAATAAAGTGGGCACAGCTTCTCTTAGGAGCATTGCCTTGAACTAGAAATTATTCAACATAAAGTGCACTAAGGACTTGTGAGGGCAGCTCTTTCCTTTTCCTTCCAAAACATCCAAAGACTCCTTTACATAACAAATACTTCAGTTTCACTCTAGTAAAGCAATCTGCTATGTATTGGCTTCTATTTTTCTATTACAATAACCAAAACAGCTGCATGAGGCAAAAGAAAGATTTGTTCTGGCTTTGTCTTGTTCAAAACAGATACAAAGAAATTGCTATGAAAATCATCCCTCAATGGCTGGTAAAAATAGAACTGCAATTTATGCTCCCAAATACTACCTTTATCTTAAGGCTCTTAAGGAGCATTTTCAGTAATAATGTCTGATTTAGATGGATTCCCAGGGTGCTGGATCATTGCCGATGACATTAATGGTTTAAGGCTCCCTGAATTTTGATTGATTGCTGTAATCTGCAGAAACTATTTCAGGACATAGATTTATTATTATTAAGCCTATAAAATGGTGTCAGGGTCAAAGCAAGCTGATGATTTGTGTTGTGATGCAAACATTACACAGGAGAAGATGAAATCTTTTAATAAACGTGAAATTCAGGAGAGAACAGTGTTTCATCTTTGAAGAATCTGTGGCCAACCAATACAGATTACAGCAGCAGGGAGGGTGTATTTAGGCTAAGGTTGCACTGCAAAAAATAACCTTCAACAGCATGCTGAGTCCATTGAGTGTTTTTCCACCCAGTGACTGAGATCTTTCAAGGTGTTGCACTAAGTTAAACCATGCTTACCTCCCATTCCTCATTCTCTATCAATATAAACTGATCCGATATTCTTGATTTCATGAAATGTGGACCTAAATCCATTTAATAGCATGCAGAAATTAAAAAATGTTTTTCTTTGTGATTTTTCCCCCCATAGGGCTCCTCGGTAAAGAATAGGGAGACTGAACTATAACTCTACCAGAACATATGGGAGAGGCCATAACTGAATCTGGAGATCACTGTTTTTTTTCCTAACTTCATGTGTGCTCACAAGCAGAATCAGAGCAGCTGGATTCTTGTAAAAAGGAGAAACAGGATTATAGCAAAGTAATTCACACCATTGCGTGGAAGAGATGCAAAAATACCCCCTTGTTTGCTTTTCCCCTTGTGACTGGATGAAAAAAAGTTGTCAGATCCAGGACTAGTAATACAGCCGAGAAGAACGGGAGAAAGACATACGCTCAAAAATGAAGTGTCACATGGATGTTTTGCCTTAGCCCAGCCTGCATGCTGATGGTTTAATAGGTTATTTATGCAACTGAATACCTTCAGGCAAAAGTTTGTTTTCTGCAGTTGACAGGACATCTACTGAAGCACTTTGAGGTGCACAAAATCTGATAATTCATTTATTCTGGTGGTTCTGATCAATTAATGACTTGGATAAGAGACTACCAGTAAGCTTCAAAAACCATGATCCTTATTTCAGGCTGGCATAGTTTAACTTCCTTGTGTCCTACTGTGTCCAAAACCATTGCAATCTTGCTATAACTTATTATGTTATTATTGCATAGTCCACTGTGGTCGACAAGATGCAAAACCAAAAGGAAAAAGCCATCTTGGTCCCTATAACTTTACAAAAGTAATTTAAAAAGTGGAAAGAACTAAATATGATAGAGGTACTTGGGCTTTCCAGTGGCCATACTGTTCCACACTAGATTGTGCTTTTATGTAAATATTTGTAACTGCTATTAGACAGCGTTCACTGAAGTTGAGGCAGGCTAGTGGAGGAGTAGAAGAGGAAAGAAACAGGCAGGGCAAGGAGCACAAAGGCTGCTACAATAGGATATAGGTGTGACCAAAAGCCAGTGCCTGCACAGCATGTGATCAACTTCCTAGAATATAAGCAGTACCAGCACACAGAGTTTTGTAAATGGTCATGTCAGGAAGCTGCAAAGACTTCTCCTCTTCCTGGAAATGTGGCTGCTGAGCAAGAAGCCCTGGAAGATTAAACTGTCTTTGATAATGGGGGTCACAGAGGTGGAGTGGAGAGAGGAAAGAAAGGCAACTCATGTATGCGTAGGACTTAAAGGAATCTTTTGCACCGATTCCCGTGGTTCGGATGTCACAAGAAATGGGAACCTGTCAAAAATGGCCATAAGTACTCTCAGCCCCTGATCACCCAAAAAATGTTATACAAAGCTGATGGATTCTGAGAAAAAATACAGTTTAATGAATATGTAAACTTTTGCTCTTCCAGAGCAAAAAGTTTCCCAGCTTTCTTGGTTAGCCTAATATCTGTTGCATCATCTGTAAGAGTCTATTTAGAGGGTGTTTTTCATGCCCTGAAAGCACTCAAAATTAACTGCTTCACCCAAAGGCAATGAAGACTTTATATGGGCCAAACCCTATATACATGGTGCTGAATTCCTTCAAATTTCTGTAATGTCACCGGAGTCAGGCTGGAGTCCCTGGCAGGATAACGCTTAGGAGTACCTGAAGATCACAAGCAGTCTGCCTGTAGGAGTTCAGTCCTACAACTTTGGCCACATTTGGGAGTCCTGCCCATAAAATCTTCTGTAGAGTGGAGAAGTAACACTACTTGAACTCTCTTCAGTGAGAATATTCCCAAAAGATGCTGTCAGCCCTATGACCACTGCTGAAAATGTTTGGACAGGATTTGCTAGCAGTCTGGGCTTGGAGGGCTGAGGGAACAGCTCTGATTCCTTTCACAAAGAGTCTGAGCAAGACTTTGGAGAAGCTTCCTCAGTGACAACAAGCAATGTGTCCACATTCTTCTTCAGAACAAGCAAGCTTCATACCTCATGTAGTTGATAATGCAAAATATTTCTGTAATCAGAGTTAATGAGAAGGAATAAACACTTTGGGTCAAAACTAAACAGTGGATAATATAAGCAGTTGGTAGGTGTGCCCTATTCTCACTTTCTTCATGGTTTCCAAATCTCTCTTGTTTTTTCTCCATGTGCCCAAGCTCTGTAGTACTTTGGTGGACTTTTGGAGCAACAGGAGGAAAGGAACAAGGGCCTTTGTGTGTGTTGGCTGAAGGACAACTGAGGAGTTGTTCATTTAAAGCTGAGTCCTGTGTCAGCCAATCTTTCCAAAACTGGGATGTCAATTTTGGGCCCATGCTATGGGCTGGTCAGTTGGACACAACAATGGCTCAGGGACTGAGGACGCACGTATGGATGCTACAACAGCTGAAGGACTCAGGACACAGGCATGCATCAACACACCAGGAAACACCTGAAGTCAGTTGGGAGCTGGACATAATCAACTCACAGGATGGGTACAGTCACCAGCCAGGCAGGTGGACAACCCTAATTTAAAAATTACTTGTAGACCAAGATAAAGCTGCTAAGTAGGGAGGAGCTGATCCAAGGTACCACTAGCCTGAGTCTGAGGCTATACAGACTTTTGCCTGGCTCTTTTGTAAGTTGTTTCCAACAGGAGAAAGGAAAGGGGCAGAAAATGGGAGGCAAGTCTGAAAAACACAGTAAATAATTCAGTGAAATTAGAGTGTAAAAAGGTAAACAAATTGATAGAACAGTTTTTCTGTGAGGACGTTTGAATAGAATTTTTTCTGCTTATTCAAGTGGTAGAGTGTGAAGCCTGTAGAAATCTTTCCAAATGCTAAGCTTGATTTTGGGACTGGTTTTCTAAGGCAATGAAGACTCTGTTGTTGATTTGCTGTATCTCCAATATTTTTTTAATAGATTGGTTGATTTCTGCCACATTTAGAAGGGCAGAGAGATAGAACTGAGCTGATTTTGTGTTTGGTTTTTTTTTAGGAGAGACTCTCCTTATAAGGGGAGTGGTCTTCACTCTTTAAACCAGAAAAAATATATATATGTAAGTGTGTGTGATTTTCTAGCTATGTATGTGTAGAGTTATATATAAAAAATGTATAACTTTACACTATCTGTGCAAATGTCACCTACATTTATAATTACAACTATATAACTGTACAACTACATATATAAATACGTGCACACACATGCTTGCTTTTTTTTGTATAAACTCAAATATTAGTTTGATAAACACTGTGACCTGATAAATGCTAAAACATTTCCAGAGGCTCTAGGTAGCTGCAGGACTGGCTGGAACTTTCGAGAAGCCTGTTTCTTCCTTTTCTCTGCTCTCGGGTGCTATGCTGAGGCTTTGCAGACCTTATCGGTGTTTTTCACTCACTGCCTTCCTTCTTAACATGTTAAGGGGCCATGATAATTTCTGCATCTGAACAAGCAGAACATTAGCTAATTAAATCCCCCCACTTCGCTGTTAGTCCACCCCTCTGCATTACAGACAGAAGAAGGGATCTGCTTATGGCCACAGATGAACTCAGTAGCAGAGCATTGAACAGGTGCCAGATCTTCTGAGTCACAACCCAGCTAAATAGCTATTTTGGCAATTTAGCTCAATGCAAAAACTGTTCAGCATTGCTGATAAGATTCCTGAAGAACGTTTGGAAGCAAAAGGTAATATTTGCAAAATTGAAGTCCATTTCCAAAGTTACATTCCCAACCTCATGAGCAGGAAAGGCAAAGCAAGAAGGCTGCAGTTATATCTCTTTAAGGAGATGGATGGCCCCACACCTGTATTCTTCCTAGTGTCCGGTAGCTGTGATCTCCGGGTGAGGCATACCCAGGGCATCCCTGGGGCCACCCCACACTGCACCACATCATCCCGGAGGCACTGCAGTGTGGAGGAGTTAGAACTGAGCTCCTCTGGGTGACAGAGAGACAGCTCCAAAAGCAGGTCCTGAAATCCAGGGGTGAGCAAGACTGTCTCTGTAAGTGGATGACTCCCTCCTCAAAGGACCCAAAGGATTTCCGGTAAACAAGCCACACGGCTTCCAGAAGAGAGTCAACCAAAAATATCTTCAGATTTACCATACCTCAGTCCACTCTATGCCTTCTTTGCTATTTTGGTGTATTAATTTCAGGTCATGGAAGAAAGCTGGAGTTTAGGTTTGGGAATCTTCTAAGAAAGGGACCTGTCCCTAGCTCCCAAAACCATGCGTAAGGCACGAATGCGGGGTGACCTAGTGGGCCAAGAGCAGCCTCACTCTGTGGCACCAGACCCTCTGCAGGACACCCTTTCCCCACAGGACTGGCTCTGAGCTGTGCGCAGCAAAGGAGTCCACGTTCCCCTAAAACAGAGCAGAGGCGTCACTGTCCAGACCTGAAGGTAAGCATTGCATCTGCGCATTAAGCAAGACTAAGGGGGAAGTGAGCTCCAAAGGGTGGACATCAGGCTTCCTCCCTGCAGTGCCTGGACCCCTGCACCTTCCTCCTAAGGCAGCTGGGAGACAAGTGACCCGGAAAGAACCACTGGTCTATGAACCAAAGAAGTGTTTAACAGGAAGACAGGCATAGAGCAAGGAGTGGGGAGGCTGGGAAACAGGGGAGCTATCATTAGTCACCCACCCTTATCTCTAATATACGAAGAATCTTTGGTACCAGACCCAAAATATTCTGGAAAGCAAATCAAAAATCCTGCCACTGTTGTTGATGGGACTTACATAGTGAAGGAGCCATTCTATGTGGGCTACATTAACAAAGGAAGCACATCTGGAGCAGGGCTGTGATAATGGAGGGAGGACTAACATGAGCTATGCAGGCTGCAAGGCCATATGGAGAGCCTCAAGCACAATCTGATTTTAAGAGGTGTTTCTGGGTGAGTCGTGCCCTCACAGAGATACAGGCAGGCCTAGGAGGCCCAGGGCAGATGACCATGGCGATCAGACTAAGAGCAGAGCTTTGTCCTCCCTCTCTCAGAAGAAGCAAACTGCTCTGGGTGCCCTGGCTTATAGGCAAAAAGTCTGTTAGACTTGCTGTAATCTCACTTTACCGAAAAGTTAGATGGGCCAGAAAGCAAAGCTTTCCCAAACAGTTCAACGAGGAGCTGAATTTTAATGCTGCACGTTTTTTTCTAACCAAGCTTGCCCTGACTCTTTCCTAGCACCAGAAAGATAGGGCTCTCCCAGGACAGCAATTCTGTTTCCATGCAATATCTGAAGATAAATAAATTAGCCAGTGAGTAAGGCAGTTCCTGCTTTCCTTCGCTGGAGTGGAAAGACACCATCACTTAACAGCTCTCTACAGTTCAGATTAACCTTGCCAAAACCTCTTAGCTCTACGGGTAAAGGTACATCTGCTTTACTTGGTCTAAACTCAGACTTTTCTGAGTAAAGTTCAAGGAGAATTGAACTGGCTCTATTCATGCCAAAATGAGGTACAGACTTTTTAATTGCACATGTAAACAATTAACAAGGTTTCTAATAAAGTTTCAGTGCGAGTCATGTGGTTGTTTCAGAGTCACATCTGAATTATTTCTTTGTGTAAGGTAATCTGTGTCAAGTGCCCTTGGGCAGGAAGCCATTGTAACCAAGTTCACTAGTTTACCTTGTTCCTTTATCAAAATGCCTTACCTAAGTAACCAGTTCTGCATTTACCTGTGACATCTGTGAAGAAATACAAAATGGGCTACAAGAATAAACAGACTTGCTAATCATCCAGGTGGAATGAATAATTCACGGTTAATAACTTATCCAATTAAGTCAGCCTATTTGTCTGCTTCCAGAATATCCATAAGCAGACCACATTCCCCCTCATTTACTCTTCATTTGCATTTTCCCAATTGTTGCAAGACTGATTATAGTCTATGACCTGCTCCCCCCTCCTCCTCCTCCTGCCAGCAGGACTCCTTTAAATGGCTCTTCTTTCCCCGAGAGTCTCTCCCCCTCGCTTGTCCTCAGCGACTCCCCTTTGCACATTGAAATCCCTCAGTCTCCTTTTCTGAGCAACTTTGGGTATTTTAACAAAAGCCTTCAGTAGCTGGCTGCTACTGGCCTCATTTTTTTCCCTATTTTCTGACTGAATGGTCCATAGTGAGGGCAGAGGAGAGTCTGAAGTAGCTCTGAAGCAGCTGTAAGGAAGAATTACAGCATCTTATAAAATTTTTGTTTAAGGCTGCACAGGCTTCTTGCTCAAAGAGTCTTTCCTGAGAGTGCACTCTGTTTAACTGGGAAAAGTCCTAGTAGTCAGCATCCCCCTCTTCATTCTCTATATGACCAGACACTTTCCTGGAGAATACACCTTGTTTAGGGTCTATTGGAAGTTTCCTGACTGACTTATGCCACAAAATGATGCTCATGGGCAAACTTCTGAGCCTAGACAGATGTCTGCAACCATCAATCCATGCAGAAGTGTCCCCTCATGCACATGCAGGACCACCTCCATGCCAGGATGACAGCAAAAAGCTCTGTAAACCTTTTCCTTCCTTTTTTTCCAAATGCCATTTTGATCCATTTAAAGTATTCCAGCTGTATATTACAGATTGCTCTGGAATTTTCTATCATTGCTTCTGTCAGTGACACAAAATAAACAAGTGTGTGTGAACCCATTGTCACCACTTTGTCTCATCTCTCTGCCAAAGAAAGGAGAAGTTGGGAGCCTTCTGCTCCAGGAACCTACATCCCAAGCCTGCTGCCTCCCACGGGCTTGTTGACGCACATACAAATTTTCACTGAAGGCAAGTAAAACAAATACTCACAGGAAAAATACTGTTGTGTTAAGCTGTGGCGCTGTCCAGAATGAATAGTATCATTCATTACAATGCTTGTATCACCCCAGAAAGCAAAAAGAACCATATGGCAGCTGGCATATGACATCAGTGCTACATGCTTGGCTCAGTGGAAACACAGAAGTGCACAGGTAATGCAAAGGTGGATGGATAGACAACTAGACAGACTTATTTTCAGTGTGCCTGAGACTTGTTTTAAAACTGTGGTGTTCATATTGTACCTGTTCTAATACGTTTGTTCCATAGGACTACAAGGCAAAAAGTTTGGTGCAAGGAACAACTGAGCTGAAGAGACCTATCAATCAATGCAATAAAGTTTATTGTCATATGAAAGCTAAGAAGGAAGAGATCTGACTAGCTGGTGAAGATTTGTACTGGGGAGAGATCCCCCTTCAGGTATCGACCAGATTTTAAATTTCCCTGCTTAAAATGCACCCAACCTGAAATTGGAGTCTATTAGTGAGAACTATTACATACACTTGCATAACTGTCCTCTGCCCCATTCTACTGCATTTTTTTTCTGCTCTGTTTCCGTGGAAATGGCAGTGAGAAGGTCAGACATATGGTATAGGCAATTGTTTTAAAGGTGCTTGAAAGGCTTTGCTATTGTCTGATCTCATTTTTTTCTGAGAATGGAAGTGGGAATGAAAGCCAGACACTCACTTTTTGTTATTTTTGGTGGTATTTAATTTGAACCTGTAATCCCAGAAAGCCAGGAAAGGCCATTTTACTTTCTTCTACACCCAGGAAAAAGATTGTTCTTGGGGGAAAGTGATGTGATGGGCAGCCCTGGGGTCTATTCCTGAACACATTAGCATGGCCCTGTCATGTCACATGCTATGTGACACTGCTATGCAGTGCCTAAAAGGCCCGGTCTGAAGCAAGGACTCTGTACGTACCTGGGAAGGGAGTTTCAAGTCTAAAAAGTCTGTTCGCCCATTGTGAAATGGGAGTACTATTTACCTCAGGGATGTTTTGAGGCTAAATACAGTTACATTTGGAAAGCACTTTGAGATCCACCACTGGAAATGGCTCTAGATAGAAAGCATTTGCCTTGTTGCTACTACTAAGCAGAAGTAAGATAAAGGTATTAGACTGCTCTCTTTTGATGATTTTCTCCTATTTTATTGTCATGCTGCTAGCTTCCATTTCCATGGAAACAGGGCTAGAGAGGCAGTTTGTAGCAATGTGCAAGCTATAGCTGGGAATGACACGTGTTGATTTTAGCTGCAGGATGTTGGCTGATAGCTATAAAAATGAAGGCACAATACAAGAGGAATGACAAGAGGGAAAGGGATGGACAAAGGGAAGGAGACCCAGAGACTTGAAAGCCAATGAGCACTCCTCCTTCCCTGTAGTGGTTATGGGCATCTTGTGTTTTCCCTCTGCATTATTACCTTCATTTTCCAGGCCTGTACTTGGACCTGGCCTCCTTTCTATTGTTTCTGTTATAATTACGTAATATTTCGTTGCCATGGTGCCTGAAAGGCCCCAGAAAACCTGAGGCTGTCCTGTACTAGAACCATGCAAACCTGGAGCAAGAGACATTTCCATAGTGCGAAGGAGAAAAAAGCACAGGAATAGTAAAATGACTTGGCTGTTGTCAAACACACACAGCCTGGTGACCAAGCAAAAATGGTCTTTACCCAAAGCTCGTTGCACAGCTCCTCTCTGCTTGCTCACTGCTTGCTGTACCAGCGCTGAGACATGCCTTTGCCACCCCTTTCTCCAATGCTTTCTATGCTCCTCCTGAACCTGGGATTTCCTTCCAGAAATTGCCTTTCCTGCCTACGTATTTATTTTGAGTTGCTCTTCTAAAACCCATGCCTACCCCATGCCCCATTCTACAGACCACTTCTTCATTAGCTCTTTTACCTGTATTACTGCGTTCCTCCCCCCAACACTGCTCAGACAGAGCACTGGGTCTGCTAAATCCAGTGTGAAAAAGCCATCTTTCCCTGTTCGCAGTGTATGCTAAACCCTCACCTGTCTGCCCAAGCCACTTACAGTCCTTCAGAGAGAAGTTTTGCCTGTGAATTTATTTTTTCTTGGAATCTCCTGATAAAACTGTCCCTCCTCTTAAAAGGAATGAGGCATTGTAATAACAGGGCAATTCTCTAATCTCCAACTCACAGTTATGGATATTTCACCTTTGAATTGCTCAGCCTGATAACACTCAGGCTGCTCCACCTTTCCACTGAATTCTGTGATCAGTCATCCTCTTTGCTATCAAAGACGTTTTCTGGGTTTTCTTCTTTGCTATCATGTACCCTGGTTAGGGACCTCAAGTGTCCTAAGGACACCACTATTTCTGAATGGAAATTCATGATGGAATTATTACATTTTAGTTACTTAATTTTAAATAAGGTCTTCCATCTAAAATATATCATATTGAATGAACAAATCTTTTATTGTTCACAAGGCAACAGACGCATCACCTTATTGGCAGATATTGACTACTGAGGAAGGTATTCAGCACTGGCTACGCTGGGTCACTGAGATACATGACCTTTAACTCAGCTGCATTGCAGGAAGCAAAGTGCTGCTGCAGGGCTAGCAGACACAGGATGAACAGCCCAAAGGCAAGTCTCCTAAAGGAGGACTGAGGTAATCTTTCTGATGATATGGGAAAGGGCTACATTTGGGCCAAGTAGAAGGGAGGAATTGTGTTTTGGAGGCTTTAGCGCATATGCCAAAGCCTTGATCAGGCCCAAGAGAGATGAGCTATGAATTATTGCATTACCACAGCTGACTAGAGCCTCAGCTACAAAAGCACAGGAACAGTAGGATGAGGGGCATTACTGTGAAAGCCACTCTTTAGTGAAAGGTGTATTAGAGCCTGTGTTTATGAGAAGAAACACAAACTCATTAACTGCAATCATTGTGCTTGTTCAGCTTTTCTGTTTGGATACTCTCAAACCTAAGTAAGATCCAAATCTCACTTATTGTGTGTGTGTGTGTGTGTGTCCGCCCTTTATTTTTTCATTGAACTCTCAGGGTCTGTGTATGACTCTTTTCAGTCTAAGAATTGGAAGACTGAAGCACCCTAAGTATCCAGCCTATTGCAAAATCTTGTTGTTCGGTAACTACTTGAACAAGTAGGTAACTGACCTTCCTCCGGGTGCTCAGCAAGGATTGGTATTCATAATGTTGGGGCAGGCAGCATAAAATCTCCTAACAGCAGATAAGCTAAGAACCTCACACATCAATGCATCACACTAAAGAATTAATTTGGTTTATCGCAAAACTATTCTACTGTGTTAGATTTTTCATTCATTTATTCATTCATTTATTTATTTATTTATTTAGTACACCAGGACTCTTTTAATCATTTGCTGCTCTTCTTTATATACTTTCCAATAAGCAGAGAAGCACAGAGACATTTAGGGCATTTTATACTACAGGGAGAATGAATGAAGTTATGTAAATTCATTTTGTGATATAGTACTATTCCCTTTGTACCTTAGAACTCAACAGAGTAACACATCTTTTCTGTGTGTTAACCTCTTCTTCCATGTTCAGCCTACCACAAACCCCTTTGTTGCTTCAGAGCTGAATTGTACCCTGTGAGAATGTTGCCCCTTCCTTGGACCACCTAAAAGCTGATAAGAATGATAGCTAAATACCAATGAGGACTGCTATCACTGGAGTGCAAGCTGTCCCAAAATAATTCCTGCAGAAAAAAATCAAGTTTAAACATGAAAAAGGAAAATAAAGCAGAAGGCATGGAAAAGATGATCAGCTTCAGACAACCTCCAAATCTTCCACAAATCCTCCATCACGGATGTGTCAAAGGCAGAGAGATGTCTCAGTTCTGCCTTTTCAGCAGCTAAATTCCTTCCCACACTCCAGACTGTCCCGACCTCTACATCCACTTGTCAGCCCTCAGTGCCCCCCAGTCTCTCAGAAATCAGCTTTGCACAGTCAGGGACTGGCAGACACATGCATCAGGCATCCCTGGCACTGCAGAAGCCCTTTCCATGTAGAAAGCACACCAAAAGGACACGAGAGGATATGTTTCCCCTTCTTCCAGATTTCAGCACATTAACAAAGCCAGGCATCAGAGAAGTGCTGAAAGAAATCAGAGTCTCCACATGTAAGTTAAACCCATTCCAGCCACAGCTGATGAAAAATACCTACGAGCACCATTACTGACAGAGTTTGTCAACACCACCATGAAGAAGGTGGCTCACTGGTTCTGCTAAACCAGAGCTTGGCATCTCCTGGGAACACTTTTTGGACCTGACTGATCCTATAAAGTACATTTGGCTCCAAAGCACTTCTGAGTAATGGGATTATGAAGTAACCAGAGAAATATTTTCTTTTAAAACTTTTGACCACCAGGCAAGCTCCTGAGACTAACTCATGGTATTGCAACACGTTTGGTAACACAGGTTAGCATCTACCTGTAGCCTAGAAAAAAACATCTGTGCTTGCTCATGGGATTTGGTACTCATCTCAGTTCAGAAATTGTTCAAGGGGTTGAAGAAGAAACTTTTGAAAGATATTAGTTCTGATTAGCACCAAAATGACAGGAAGGGGTGAACTCTGAGCAAAGACCAAATGGAAGTAATAAAAAATACCTGAGTAACAAACACTGTAGAAGAGCAACCAACCTCATGATGTGCCTCTACATCAAAGGAGTTTGCTCCTGCAGCATCAGAATAGATTACAATTCAGCAGGGTGTCTGGTTCCTCCACTCAGTTTTGCCTGAGCTAAAGACTGAGCATTAGATGAGCATTAGATTCAGCCGGAGAGCTGTGAGTGCTCAGTGCTTAGCTTCGAATGGCAACACTGAAATGCATTTAACCCCCCACATCTGGAAGCAGGCAAATGGAAACAATCTTACGGCAGCATACAAGAGACTTTTATTCAACTTGTGCCGCCTGTTCTTCACTGTCTCACCATGCAGCGGAAGTTCCACAGGGTGACGAAGCAAAAGGTTCAGGGAAATGTAGATGACTTAATAATTTTGCATATGCCTAATGTAGATGGCTTCATCCCCCAAAATAACTGCACGCAGCAGAAAATTTTAGCAAGCAAAGAAGGCTCCTGAATACAGTGATTACAAGACAAATGGCATTACATTTGACAGATAACTGATTTCTTTTGTGCTTCCTTAAAAATCTTTTCCCTTATAGTCCCAAGACTTTCCATAGAGGAACCTCCAGGAAGTTGTAAGAAGGAAGAAAACCCTTCCTCCAGGAAAGTTATACTTTCTTGGGACGATTTTCCACCAATTATTCCAATGGTACAAAGGTATAGTGTTGCACTCCTTTTACTAGCCTGGGACCTTGACCAAGTTTCTTTTTCTTACACTGCAGAAATCACCAGGGCTCATGTGTACATGTGTGAATAAAAGGCATTATTTGCGATCGAGGCATGTCCAAATGTTTTCCTTCTTAGCATGCTCAATGAGAAATGAAAGCAAAACATGAAGAGGAGAGTGTGTCCGGAAATGGAAAGGCCATTACTGTTACTTCACTTGCAAGTGGATCCTCAGACTATGACCTCCCATAGCCAAACTAGCCTCGATGGCTCTTTTTATGGCCTCTTCTGCAGGGTGAGCCTATCCTCTGGGCAGCTTATGCACCCTGGAAATGAATGTCCCCTCTTTGTGGTGGAAGGAAAGGAGACGGTGATCCTCTCATCATCCTCTCATTCCTTGCCTACTTCTGATCTGAATAGCTCAGTGTGCAGAGAGATTTCCACAGCATCCGGGGAGCAGTCAGGCATAGTTATATGCATAGAGCCAGAAAGACCTGCTTGCAGCTCCCCAGATTGTAATGTGGCTCCATGATCTGCTCCAACTGAGTACAAGATAACTGTCCTAGTTTTGTTCTCTTAGGAGTCCAGGGTGGCTGCTATGAGTTTCACAGACTGGAGTTTCTGAACCCAAAATGGGACTGCTCTCTCTCTCTTGGGAATAATAGAGAAGGGGAAGAAAAACAAGAATGGGAAAGAAAGAGAAACCCCAAAGACCAAATAAAAGGCAGGTGGTCAGCTTACAAGGCCTGAAGCCACTTTTCACTTGCTGTGAAAATTAGGTATATATCACCACCCAGACATGAAGAACTTAGCACAGTTCTGGCCAGCTCATCCAAGGAAAACACCAGTGTCCCTGCAGCATTCCCTGTCTCCTCTCTGTCTGAGAGGTGATGCTCTCCTCCAGAAAGCGCTCTGGTTCCCTGGTGCCATTCCGTATACCAATACCTCCCTGAAGGCCAGACTGTCTCTGTCACCTCCATAGCCCCTTTGACCCAGCATGCTCACTGCTAATGCTTACAGTGCATCTGGCAACAAAATTAGAAAAAGGTTGGATCCAGGAAATGATAGGAAGCATTGGCCCAGAAAATAACCAGGAGCCTACTATGAATCCGTCACCATCCTGGGTTTGAATCACTCCGGCTTTCTGTCACACACACATCTCTGGTAGTGGTTTTTTTTAATGGAATGAATAATCTGAAATGTTTCCTACAGTAGATTTCCTAGTTTAAAGATTTTTAAATTGATTAAGCTTCTTTCTACTTGAAAAACTGGATCCCTGCATCATTAAAAACTTTCCTTGCTCTACTCATTTCTCTCTATTGCCTTATTCAGGTCATGGGTTTGGGATTTTTTTCTTTACTTCTCCCCACCTTCTTTGTTTTAAATCTGACTCAAATTGAGCACTTAGGGAAAGAAAGATTATACCATATTCTGTGCAGTCTCTCTCAAGTTTATCAAAGAACTTGGTTAGTCAAATCTTGGTCTTTCTTTGTCAGGAATTAGCACACTATTGTGCTGACTTCCAGCAGGTTCTGGAAAAACATATATACGGATTAGGATTAGACCACAGCATTTATTCTCTAGACCCCTCACAAAACCATTTATCTAAAATAGCAAATCTATCTACAGAGCCTGTGGGAGAAGTCATTAGAATAAGAAGAGGGAGAAAAATGGCATGGTTTCAGAAAGGCGCAGAGGACCATAGTGATAATGCCAGCACTAAGAAGGACAGAGACTGGAACAATCATTTCATAATGGTGGTTCACATTTTATTAACCTTTTAAAATGGTGTCCTTAATGGTTACAAACACCATGAACAATGGCCTTACAATCTTCCCTGTGGTGGAGCAATTATGACCTACTATTGAAAAAGCTGTTTTCTTCATCCCAAGGAACTGCCATCTGAGGGTTCAAGCCAGGAAGATGAACCAGATGTTCCTGCAGTCTGTTTCTGACTTTGCGTGACTGAGGAAAAATCGTTCGACCTCTCTGTGATGCAATTTCCTCATCCGTGGAAATAGGAGAATTCCTGTTCACGTGGAGAGACGCTGCGGATGCAAGTTTTGCAAGTGCATTATAAGCAGCAGAATGGGGAGCTGAATTGCATGAATGTGAAGATTCATTCTGTACAACTGCAAATACCTTACCTGTAATCAACCATGTTTGCCCAGTCCTCAAGTCTATCACCTCAAACCCTTGGTGTCCATAAATGCTTTCCATAGGCTTACAAGTGCGGGGCACGGAGCCATTAGACACAAACTCAACTTCAATCGCATGTGCAGATCTACCTTTTTAGGTCATTTGCTGGCTCTTTTCACTTGGGGACTTTGTCTTGGGAAAGGGTAAAATGTTCAGTTCTTTTGGGTTGTGTATGCTGTAACCAAGAAAGACACGCTGAAATCCAACCCCCACCTTTCAGCAGCAGAACTGTAAACATGTGTGGCTCACACTTCAGAAATGGCTATGGAGTTAAAAGCTGTGGCTGGGTGGTAGGAGTTTATTTTTGTCACAGGCAATTATATCTGCAGTTGTGCATGGTCATGAAGATAAATCAGAGTTTATGCTTTGTGGCAAAGGAGAAAGCTTGTGGGACTCAGTTTCAAAAGACTTCTCAATGAATCAGTCACCTTCAGGGGCAATGCTGGCAGTTGCTGGTGGTGCATACCAAGCTGGGTAGGAAAGGAGGATGTCTGTCTTGGACATAGAAAATGAAGGCAACACAGAGGAGATTAGCATCATTTACTGTTTGTGTACTGAGGCCCTGCCTTAACATCTTCTCTTGGTTAAAGAGAATAGCTCCTCAAACAGATGAAGGCTTATCAAGTCCTGCAAATAATCACTTAAAGTCATTCTCCGTGGGAAGATACACATCCAGGGAGAGATGCACCAGACAGTCCTCCTTGCCCTTGTGTGTGTATCTGGCTCACACAGCAGCAAGTGGGGGATCACTGCACTGTTTATTCAGCTGTCCGTCCCCCGCCCTCGTCAGCACTGCACCTTGCATCTAGCCCTAGTGTCCTGTGTCTTCTAACTGCTGACCAGCAATTGGCAGTTTTAACTATTATTGCTAGGACCTCTTGAATCTGAAACAGCAATCCTGAAGAGGAAAGCAGCCTGAAAGAGGAAAGAGCAGATGAGAGTTTTCATGCAGAAAGGAAATGAATAATTGCTCTTGCATAAAAGCAAAGCAAGCTATAAATCATAGCTACAAGCCAAAAGATGGAAATCGCAAAACAAAAAATACTCCCTGAAACAAAAAAAACAAAATCTTGTGATCACCTGGAAGTACAGCCAACTCAAAGAACACCTCACAGCACAGCTCTTTACATCATCACCAACCGTTGCCTTGCAAGAGGCACAAGTCAGAGGTAGGTCAACCTGCCCGTAGAAAGTCACGCAGTAGCAAAGAAAACAAGAGTTGCAGACCCACTTCAATCTTGAGAAGTTGCATCCTTCCTCCATGTGCTGCAAGGGCAGGAATAAATTCATTACCTTTTATTGGCTTACCCAGCTGATTGGAAGTCCTAAAGGGTCTGTTCTGTTTTTCTACAGGTTATTCTGGCCACTGTAAAGAGGATAACATGTCTTATATACTCTCTAGTATATACCTTATAGCTGTATATAACATGCATGCATATAACAAACATATATAGCAATATATCATATAGCTTCACATGGGTTCATCTGAAATTATACATCTTTGTGAAAATCTGTTGAGAGAGGGGGGTCAGTGTACCAAGGCACCAAATATCAGGAAACATTTCTCACACAATTCTGCAGAGGCAAACCCACCCAGTTCCGTACAACCCTGACAGTACTAGATCAGACTTCTCTCCTTTGCTTGTCCTTCTTTCTCTCTTTTTCTCGTGATTTTGTCTGACTGTGGTGCTTTACTGACACTGGCTAACCCCTTAGCTCCCTTGTGTTTGCTATTCGCTTCCACCAAACCACATTTAGTGCTGTTCTCTCCCCATAAGGACATCACAGTCTGACCCTTTGTGCTTATACTTCAGTTTGAGTTTTTATTAATTTGAATAAAAGATACATTTTACTTTCCAGTTTATTGATCAGTTGTGTACAGTTCTTAGCTTGGGATAAAAAGATGTTTAATGAAAGCTGTGCTGCCTCCTCCCACACGGAGAGGGATGGACTCTGTAATTGCACATGACACTATATGCTTCTGCTATCCCTCAGTGACCACAGAGGTAAATTTAAACAGATACAGATATTTATAACGATGCAGCCTATCCATACTAAGTGTTATTCAAAACCAGTCTCCATCCACGGGCTTCTCCTTCTCACCAGCCTTCCTAGAGAGGCAGTTTTGGGCAATATAGCCATGCTCTTCTGCTTCATGTGGAAGTGACAGGCAGCTAAAATGGGTCGTCTCTTTACCACTAGGTTCATAGGAATTTTTCTTCCACAGATGGGTCATTATATAATGGCTTTACTGCAGAGTAATGTATGATTACTATTCTTGAGACACTAAAAAAAATCAGATAATACTGCTTAGTCCTAAGCAGTTATCAGGCTTTCCTTCAATATGTTGGAAATCCTTTGCACAGCAGAAGCCTAGGACACATGTAAATATAATTTAGATTGTATCTGACATCAAAAATGGTAAAAGAAATCTGCTCATGAGGATAGTGAGTCACAGGGGATTTACAAGTAAAGCTGTATATGATTTCTTAGGAGGAAATTATTTTCCCGCTCTCTTAAATGAGCACAGAAACATCTCAGAGAGAAGCAGATCCATGTAGGTGAGACGATACAGGCTGCAGGAAGGATTCCTAGAGGTGTAGAAGGGAAGGGCACTCAGGAGACAGCTAGTTTCTGTAGGGCCATGACAGGAGGGACACTGGAGGACCTCAGTACCTCTGGAAAAGCCTCAGCAGAGGTGGCAGGTTAGGGCTGGGAAGGCAGCTGAGCAGGGCAGCGGGGCAGCCGTGGGCTCTGCTCCGAGGTTCTGCTCCCCCCCTGCACCCCACACGACTGAGCCTGTTCTGTGAGGATTCACACCTGGAATAGGAGCAGGGGCCAACATACTTATAAACAGCTCGTTACCGATGCTGCAGCAAACACCATGCCTCAACGGCATGATGCACACATAAAGGATGTGGAGAGAGGTGAGGCTTCTGTGTAACCGCTCTTCATTGCATAACTCTAAAATTCAGATCCTCAGGCAAGAACTGTGGTTACTGAGAGCTGGTGGAGAGCTCATCCCGGCCACAGCTGTAACGCAATCGGAAAATGGTATCTGTATCTGCACCCAAACCCAAAGCTAATTTAATTACCAGTATTGCTTTTTTAATGTGGGGCTATATTTGGCCCTGTACTCTGCTACTGTCCCTTACTTGTTTAATGTCAGAGGGTGCTTGGAGCTGTACAACTGGAAAATTAAATATAATCCCTGTATAGATGTTCTTACATTCACAGGACTGTTTTGCAGTACTGTAAGGACCTCTACAAAAAAGTTTACCACCTTAGACTGCATGTAAGAAGAAATAATTTACCCAGGAGCTTTTGCATGAAGGCTGCAGTGAGACCACAAGGAAGTCTCAGTTATGACCCTCAGTTCTCACCTTTTGTGAGTCTGAAAAACATTCACTTTTTGAGCTGAAAAAGTTCATCTCTGCTTTCTGTCCAGAAATAAATTATTTTAGTGAGCTTTATCCCTTCAGTTTTTATTGAGTTACGGCAGCGTATAAAAAAATATCTTTTCTTGTGGTGTAAAATAAATTATTGCAATGCTGTTCTTTTTTTCTAAGCTAAACAACAGCAAAAACCAGCTGAGCTCTAAAAAATAAAAACTGGCAAGGCCCCAGTTCAGCTCAAGATTGATCCTTCTGCCAGTCCTCGCTCAGGAAAATAATTTAGCGTAGACAGCAAGTTGAGTATGTGCTCACATCCCCTTCAGGTCAGTGCTAAAGTTACGGTTAAGTATGTGATGAAGTGTTGTGTGGGATAGGGATGGTTTACTGAATTGTCACCCAGCTGGTTTTCTTGTCTGGAAAACACAATGTCTGAGCAGGAGCTGAGGAAAAACATTTCAAAACTAGGTTCTCAGGAGGAGACAGGCTAAGTCTGCAGTGGCACGCTTAAACACAGAGGGTCAGAGCCCCGATATCCAGGATACTGAGAGCAAGACTTGCCCAAAGTTCTCGCTGCAGCTCAGCAAGTCCCAGAGCCGTAGAATTTCGGAGGGAAAGAGGGAACATGGCTCTGTTGTATAGGGATGCTGGCCCAGCCCAACATTCCCAGAATCCAGGCAGCGTGGGACAGACAGAGAATATTATTAGATCCTTTCCCCTCTTCAGGTCCTCCAGTCTTCCTCACCCCATGCTGCTGACCGGGCTCCGTGACAGACCGGGGTGCCACTGAGCTGCTCCACAAGAACACTTTTACCCCAGGAGCCTGCATCTGCCCCACAACCAGTTTAACTGCATCAGCTCCGCACTACTGGGAAATCACAAAACAATCCTAAATTACCAAAGTGAAAATTCAGCCTTCACTGTGCAAATCTAACACTTCTGCTGCTATTGTGCCCCTTATCTCTATTTCCTTTTTAATACTTAGTACCAATAAATGACAACATTGAGCTAATGTCTCTCTCTTATTTATATTTTTAAAAAGACCACATGGATATACTACCCAGAAACACCAAAATGTCTAGTTTTGTATTTGAATTTTTCATGGAGGAAGACTGGCTCTGCTGGCGGGGTCTGCTTTCCCAGGCAAGCAATCTGTTTCAGGCTTGCTTCACTCCTGTACAGGGATTTGGAAATATTTTTGTCCATCTAATGTGAATTTCCAAATCATAGTGCTTTCTCTCAGTCTGTAAAATTCTACTTTCAGGATGGTGTGCTTCATTCAGAAACCACAAGTCGTGCTTAACAAGCTAAACATTGGACCTGATGTGAACTCGTTAACTAACGTGACCTAAGCAGAGGCAGCATCATGTTCCCTCCTGAGCTGGCAGCAGGAGGTCACATTGTGAATTCTGCAGAGCCCAAAAGCGATGTGAGCAAAGCTTTCCTGTAAAACGAAGACACATTAACTCGAGGTTCAGAGTACAGAGCAGCCGTATGAATGGAAACCTCTGATTAGGGATTGCAAAAAAGAGGTTAATGTTTAGCCGACTTATCTGCTGACAAAACATTGCCAAAGATCTTCCTTAGGTTCTGATCTCTAAATGGTACATAGCATGAGTTGGGTATCACGTGGCAATTTCAGCTGGGTCTTTTTCAGCTGAGCAAGAACATAACAGATACACCGCCAAGTATATTTTGTTTAGCTTTAGCTTGTCTGTTTTTCAATTCTGTCCCCATCTTCGGTGTTCAATAATGCATATGAGGTATCTGTTCTTTCAACATTGGAATTAAACGGGGAGGTGGAAGTGGTTTAAAACATTTTAAATTGCTGAAACCTTGTGTGTGTAAGGTTTAAAAATGGTAGACAAATAGTTCCGAGCAAATAAATTAAAACTCTGCTGAAGACTGAGTTGGGAGATGAGAGCGCGCACTGCTGCAGTTAGCCCAGCAGCCTCACGAGCAAACACCATACTCCCTTTTGCGTTTGAAGCAACAACAGTACATCGCTGCCAGGAGACGTGCAGCACTGTAACATTGAATTCTGGGGCTTCCCCATCCATCTTGAAGGCAGTGGAGGAGCTGGAAGAGGCTGGAGCAATGCTGAAGGAGCACAATGCTGTCTTCCCCCACCCCGCAGCTCGAGTGACACAGTATGTTGTATATCTGTGGTACGTGCATCGTGTGTCCCTGCTGGGAGCCGGCACAGGGGAGGCGAGGGGACCCCATTGCCATGTCCTTGCCACCACTCCTCTTTACAGCTTCTTCCAGGGATTTCTTCACATCAAGCGCTGATCTGGGCCAGAGCCAGGGATGCAAGGCTAACTTCTTTCCCATGCTGTCTGCTAAGCCACAGCACTAACCCAACACATCAGAAACACTGCACAAAGCCGTTTTGTATCTATCAGTTTTTTACTGAGTCTCCAGTTACTGTCTTTTCCATTCTGTTGTCATGCCTTTTGCCTCTCTCATGTTGCAGTTTCAGTCTTCTAGGATTCTTGCAGAAATGGAGCCGGCTTAAAAACTTACCCGTGTCAATTTGCAAAAATCACCTCTTGCTTCTGGATCAGCTGACTGGGCCTATCATGCAGGGCTAAACAAGAAAGCAGGTTAATTTTCCTGATTTGTGAGCATGGGAAATAAATAAATGCTACTTGCCTGAAGTAGAAGTGGATTGTCTCCATCTGTATGCATTTACCCAAAATTGCATCAATGTGAGATTTCACAGAACAAATGTCAATGAATCAGGTCCCTTTTTGAACTGCTATTTCTGGTGTCACTGACAAAATTTTCTAAGGCAGTGGCCATCCCTGGTAGCTGCACACTCAGTAGGCCAGAATACTTTCCAGGACTGTGGTTATTTTCTCTGGGATATTTTTCGGGCACAGTTCGTGGTGATAAGGTTTCTGGGGCCGCAGGGAGCTCAGCCCATCCCCAGGTACCAGTCCTGCTCAGTTACTCCCATCTCTGCATATGTAAGGATGGATTTAAGCAGACTTCTGGTTCTGCTCTACCTGCTGGTTGATTTTAGTGCACTCGAGTGATGGCTGGAAGAACCACAAGGTGACTTGTGGAGGTACGTCTGTTTTTGCAGTTGTCCATGGGCAACCTGACAGCGTTAGACTGCCTGTGTGCTGTTGTGTGAATACTCTGTCATTTTAGCCAATGCCCTCCTACCACTTCCCTTCTACCACTTCCTCTTCCATCTGCCCAAGCCCTCCTCTTTGGGCTACGCTGCAGTCTCCCAAAGGGGGAACTGCCTTTGCTCTGGGGTTGCTCCCAGTTTGGCACTGTGGCTCCCGGTACGCAGCAAAGACTGTCAGCTCCTCCAATAATAATATTAACCGACTACTACCGCTGCCATTGCTGGGGCAAGAGAGGGTGCAACCTATGGGTCTTAACTAGACTGAATGGCCCAGCCTGCTGTGTCCTGCTGTTGTTAAATGAGAGCAAAGAAATAAGGTATGGCACAGTGGAGTTAATATGCTTATCTGGCCCAAGAGCAAGAGTGTCGTGAGCCTTGACCAAGGTTTGTAGATGTCACAGCAATACAAAGCCACAGGAGCTCTAATGGTGCACAGAAGCACTCAAGAGCAAGACAACTTGTCCCCTGTCTCTGCGGAAAAAGAGGTCCCTTACAATCTGCTTCAGATGAAAATGACTTTAAGAGCAATGAGAAAGGAGGCAACTCATTAGGGGAATGCCATTTGGTCACAGATAAATTGTGCACACCTGCACCTGGATGGTATGAGATTCCTTATTGATGTTAGGTATTTGTATTCATTGCAGGTGTATATACGCTGTGGCATTAAAGGTATGAGCAAAGAGAGGATATGTCAGGAGCTGTTAAGCTTAACACATATTTTTTTAATAAAATTGATCTCTTTGTATGGGACATACTGTCTTGCTTTACTAGGTTAGATATAAGCCCACCACAGACATCACTATACTTACTGCTTTGGTGATGGAAGGAAAAAAAGAAGTAATGTTTTTGCCCCTTTTTCTTAGGTAGAGACTGAGCATTAAGAAATTAAATGAAGTTGATTAAAATTTAAGCAAATCAACTTGAAAAATAATCAAAGAAAGTCAAAAAAGGAGATAAATACAGAGGAGAGGCATACTAGATCCCAGAAAAATCCAAAAGGCACTCTGAAAAGCAGTTTACAGCAGTACAGATCCCTACATAACAAAGCCATAATCTGAGGAAAATCCATAGTAGTCTAGTCCATTTCCACTGCCATCTTGGCAAGGCTGTACATGTAGGTGTCTATAGGTGATGTGATTTACTGTGTCCTAGGGAAACATTGGACACAAACATTTGTGTTCGAAGCTAGGTCGAGGACCTATGCTTGAGTCCTTGAATAACAAGGTTTGACGTTCAAAAATGCTGAGCCTCATCTGGACCTAGCAGAGTAACCAGCATTGGAAAATGAGGCCAGGTCCCTCTGGAGTCAGTTGTGCTGTAGGGTGCAAAAGCTCAGCTCCTGCTTCTCTCTTTTATAAATGTAGGTCCTGGCACTTCCCTGCATTTTACCTGGGAGGCAGCCAGCCATCAAAACAGAGATTTACCCAAACTTGATGTCTATGACACAGATCCAGTGGAAGGACTTCATTCCTTGAAATGTTTGGAAAAGCCTTTTTACGTTTGAAACACATCATTTAAATGATTTTTAAATTAAAAATATTATCCATTTGCTAGATCATGCTGGGTAGGTACTATGGTAGCAGTTAGAAGGAGAGTGCTGAGGATCCCTACACCAGCTCTGTCCCACTGCTCATAGGGAGGTGGTGAGAGGGCACAGCCAGAGGTGTGGGCATTTTCTGCCAAGGGCATGCCTTCTGGAGGGCAGCGGGAAAGGGAGAGCAGATCAAAGGTGACACATGACTTCATCCCAAAGACAAAGATACAAGAAAGAGGAAAAATACATTTGAAATCGAAAGACACTTTGAACAACACGATCCAGAAGGAAGGGGGGGAAGAGGAGTTGGCTTGGCTTTCAGTATTTCAACTTTCTGCCTTGATATGAGATACAGAAAAATTGTGAAAGCTCAAAAATTCCCACAGGTTGAGAAAAAACAAATCTGCCCCTCTCTAGTTATTAACATCTCTGTGTTATGAACTCAGATCAATACCACTTGTCTGCAACGGCAGCTGGTTCTGGCTTTTTAAGGCTTAATGTCAGGCCTATCTTCCTTCTGGTCCAAACCTTATCCCCAAGCCTTTCCTGGGAGAAGAGGCACAAGTGGGGGCAGATGGGGCAGCATGGGGAAGAGCGTGCCCTGCCAGCCGGCTGTGCTCAGCCCAGACCCGCTCTGGCTGTCGCTAAAGGAGGTATTAGAGCTTCCTATAGGCAGATTTAAGAAGGAGCTTCACGCACCTACGGATGATGAGTGGTGGTCAGTGCAAACAGACACTTCCACATCAGCTAGCATTCAGGACTTCTCAGAAATATGCAGTGTAAGGCTCATGTCCAGGAGCACTGAAGAAATTCCTGAGGAAGCTATTCATGTCATTTAATTATACAACCTGTTGGATGTAACTTTCCGTTCAATATATAAAGTTTTAAAGCTACCTTTAGTGGGAATAGGATCTAAATCGGAAGTGATGCTGCTGGTGTAATGATCTGATAAAATGAAAAATCTAGAGTGTTTTATTTTTCTTGTCTTCAACAAGGACTTTTCTATAAATTAATGTAGCTACAGAACATGTGCCTTGTGCCACTTCAAGGATTTTCTTTACTGAAAAGGCTGTTTTATAACTCTCCACATAGAGGAATCAAGCAAACATTAAGGCAGCTGGCTGTGCTCAGTGTACAAGCATAAAACAAGAGCGTGACAAAGCAGTAACTACTGAAGGTTAACAGGGGCTCAAGGGGACACTGAACAAGTACCCAGAAAAAAACAAATAGGCAGAGACACATCTAAGTCAGGATATCCCCCGAGCTGAAGTAATCAAGGATGGGAGAGTGCTTGGGGAATATCATATGGCCTGCCACTCCCCTATGGACACTGCTCCCATTGATTTTCTGCAGCCAATCTCTAGCAAAAATAATTGTTCCCTCCCCTCATTTCCCCCAAAAAAGAACAGAAACAGGGATGATTAAGGGAAAGAAACTCAGTAGAAAAGCCAAGTGATCTAGTGCAGAATATGTTTCTGGTTAAAGGTGTTCTCCTGCAATATGGAAGACCCAGCTAAAAATCCTTCCTCGCTGTTGGGTAAAGAACTTGAACCCTGAATCCACCACAGTCAGGAATGGGAGCCCCATCTTTGGACTACAAATTCTCTCTTTTACATGTGTGTTTTTCACCTATGGTTTTCACAATGAACATCAAATGCCTTTAGTAAAGCTTGCTGCAGAAGTGGCAAATTGTAGTAATCACAAAACTTTCTGCTGGACATGAAAAAACATTTCTATCCCTCTTCCACTAGTGGTGATCTGATACAACTGACCTCTCAGACACAGCTAACTTGAATGAAGCTTCGCGTAACCTGGATTTCCCCTGTGAAACCACACCATGAGATTGCAGGCCCGCCACATCTTCCTTGTGCTGTCCAGGACAGTTGCTGTGAGTACGTTGTCCGTGTCTCTGGTCCCTAGGAGTCTGAGCAGCCGTTTTTATTGGAAGCACACTAGATGATTGCAATGAAAAATTCCACCCCTGCTATGCCACCAGGTATGTTAGGAAAGTGGTTTGTTTTAATTGCCTTTGAATTCTCCCACACATATCGGAAGTGACCACAGGGTCTTACAGTCAGCTAACGGTCATCTTACAGATGGCATTTCTGCTTTCCCAGCTTTTATTCCAGGTTGGCTCAAATGTGTCCTGGAGAAAACTTTTGCTGCGATATGACTGCTTTTATATATGATGTTGTCGTGGTCCACTCATCCCATCTCACCAGTCTTCAGAGGCAGATCACGCCTCACTCTGATTGTTCACCCTCCCAACAGAATGACTGGCATGAATGCTTGCAATTTGTTGTTTTATATAGCTTGTTCTCAGACTCTTTCTAACCTCTGTCTTGAAATTGCCTCATAACTACCTTGATTGATGTTTTCTGTGTCATTCAGTTGCCTGTATTTCTTTCGAGCTGATGATGTCATATTTCTGGTGAACTACCACGCTTCATATTACAATGTCCCTTTGGAAAAGAAGCCAGCTAGGTACATCTCAGTGTCCTGAAGCGTATACTTCAATGCCAGCTCTGCAATATCAGTAGCATGTGATGAAAGCTTCTAAAAGCTGATAGTAATGGCTTTTGAAAAGCTATCTAGTCATTCATGGTCACCTTCTCTTTGAAAGTTTCCCATGCTTGGGCACACTGAATGTATTTCCCATGTACTTTTCACATGTACATGGTCCTGCAAGCCCCTGTTTCAGTGTGGCCTTCAACACAGAAGCCACTTACTGCCACTTCTGCAGCCTCTGTCGCATCTTTCTGTACAGATCGCAATACTTTGTTATGGGTAGGCAGTCTCTGAGGATAGCTATGCCATGTTGAGGTAACCATATACCACGTTTGTGTAACAGTAATCATGAAAGTTTACTTACACCTAAAGGTTCTGGGGGAAAAAAAGTGTAGCTAATTTACAAATGCTAATAGTCTGTAAACTGACCGAATCCCTTTAGTGTGGATATGTGTTTTATTAATTCTGCCTTCCCAAGGCCAGGTCACGGACCATGTGCGGTCAGTGGACTCCTGCAGGTGACTCCACTTCCAACTGCAGTCCTGCGTCCCTGGATGGTCCCAGAAAACAGTGCAGATTTCTGCCATGATTTGCAGGAGCCTTCCCCAAGCTATCATTGTATCTGTGCCACCAGAACACCATCTGCTATGATGCAACTTCCTAAGAATCTTGTTTGTACATCTTTCTGGTAACACTGAAAGTCTTGCCCTTAGTTTTTACCCCAAATGTCATTCTTTGCCATTTCTATCAACCTGATGACATCCCAAATATGGTGAAGTAGCTCCAATGACATTTATTAATATCCATTGTTGGCACTGGTTGCCAACATGTTTTGCTGATGTCAAGTCAGTTTATATTTCTCCTTTTGTAGGCCTTTGATGTTGAGCTCTTATTAGTGCTTTGTTTGAAGCACTAAGGGTCTCTGGCATAGCTTGCCTGGTTTCTAAGCAAGTACCATGCTACTCTTGGCTTCTGTGACAGTACGATCTCCTTTTCCATTCTCTTTGTGACTCCCATTGTTAGTTGTTTTGCTCGTGTAATGGAACTGATTTTCTGCGAGTCACCTCCTATAATAGCCAAACTGTTTTAACTATTATCACAAGTAACAAGTCTGGAAGACATCCCAGCCCATCAAAAAAATAACATGATACTTTACTAGCCCTCTGGCTGCCTTGATGGAACAGAAGATTTAGTTAGTCCTGCTACACCTTCAGTTTGCCATTTGTCTATGAGAGGAACATTTCTTTTGCCTTTGGGGTTGTTAGGGCCATATATTTTAATAAAAGCAGAGGCTTCTTTGTTCTCTTTGTTCTCTACCTGAAATCCCAGCCTTCCTCTTTCCCTGTACCCTGCTTTTAAGTTACACTATGTTTCTGGTTTTGTGAGCATGCCATCATATGATTTTAATTTGCTTTGTTTTGCACTTTCTTTCCTCGCAAAAGGCTCAGGGTGCCTTTGTGACATAAAACACCGAGCCGTGTCCCAGTGTCTGTTTGGCTTTTGGCTCCTAGTTTATTTGTGGCTTTGGCCCTTCTCTTGCATCTGGGACTCCACCGAGCTTTACAGGCATCTTCTGTTCATTTGTGTGTTTTGTGGTTAGTGGTTTCCTTTGCTGTTCTGTGCTTGTGCTGAACTCATGTGTGTGCAAGTACTCACCCCTTGGATGCCTGCTTGTTTCTGTGATTTTGTTCCTTTGTTTCCCTTGTTTGTACCCTTTATTCATCATGGCATTCAGAGTGTTTTCTCTGTAGTTTGTCTCCTCTGTGTTTGGGCATGCTTACCCTGTTTATGCCACCATATTTTCTGGCAGCAGCCCTTTTGCCTATCCCATCTTTGCTCTGTCTTCAGATGGAAGATTGCCCATTAGCCTTGCCCAAGACTGTCAGTCTTGGTGGAGTTACATGGCTGCTTGGGTCATTCTCCTTTGAATGACAATGCCTTTCATCCTGATTACAAATCTAGCCCACACTGCTTCACCTTTTATGAGCTGCTCCTTGCTCAAGTCAGTACTTTTGCATGCATTGTAATTTGATCAGTCTCTTGTTCTCTCTCTTTGTGAGTACTCCCACTGAAAAGATAGATTATTGTTTTATGTCTTTAAGGAGCTGAGTATGTTTTTTGAACATTTGTAGGATTTTGGATGGAGCCTCCTAGTCTGCCACTGCTGGATGCTGCTGATGCAGGTGATGGCCTTTCTAACCATGCTAACGTTATAGCTAGTTCTTAATTTTGCTTTCTTTTTTAGCCAGCTTCTTGCAATCTTCTAGTTGTTCCACCACAATCAAAAGAAAATAGTTTTGCCAAAAGAATTGGTAAATTAATCCCTTTTCAAGAGCATCTGCTTGGGAACAGGAAATTGGTTGCTACCACAAGAACCATTTTCTTTGTTTGAGGAGGGTTGCTTGCACTGTTGGGAGCACTTTGGAGTTTTTTTGTTTTTTCTGTCCCTGATTTGTGTACTCTGTTGGGAAGTCTTCTGTCATTGTCAGCTGTATTTCCTTGAAAAATGGCTATGCCTGAATGAAGACCACAGTCCCCTTCTTCTCCCTCAACTGAGAGGCTGAGTGCCAAATTGCTATAGCTTTATAAAGAGAATGAATAATGACTGCACCATCTTCTCTTAGGACAAAACCTACAGGCAAAATTGCAGGTGTTATTCCAAACACTACAATATGCTCCAAGCTGCTCATAACTGGGCAGTTCTATGCAGTCAATAATTTAACAATGCCTCACAAGGAAATAGTTTTGTGTCTTTGCCTACAGCATAGTCCATGTACCAGCTGTCTGTACAGTCTATATTACAAATGTGGGAGACAACATTACACAACAGGTTTATCCACAGTGTTCTGCTAGAAGTCCTATGCATTGTGCTTAAAAATATGCTAAGCATAATTAAAAAAACAGTATAAAGTGCATCTGTCCATTATGAGGGGGAGCAAAAGGTAGAAGTGCTTCCCACTTTGTGGGAAATTGTTCCATTTCCAGGGCAAAAATGTGTTTTACAGAAATTCTTTTCCAAATCTCTATGATAAATCATGTTGCGATTAGAGTGATATAGTCATATACATGTAACACAGGGAATTCCTCCTACGTTTCATCTGGGTAGCAAAATGTTAAGGCTGCCATGCTGCCATGCAGGTGTGGTGTGACATTCCTAAAGTGCAGGGTATGAATAGCTATTTAACAACGTATAATTCCTCATGCTTAGGCCCTGAACTGTTGTAGGGTGCTGCTGCTCCACTGAAGGCAGCAGGCTCAGGGGTCTGAAGAAATCAGACAGGTTCTATGGAATCAACAACTCAACGGAGCCTCTCAGATAAACACTCCAGCTCTTTTGCCTGTATGAAACTCCAAGTACCAGCAATATCCCACGTGCTCTGCACATAACTCTGTGATAGCACCCATTTTCTTGTTAGGCTGAACTCCTCAGCTTCTGACAGCAGCCCTGGCCTTTCAACTAAACTTGACCATAATCTGGTGTAATCTTTCTGGTTGCTAGTGAATCAGCCCCCTTGAGCAGCCTTCCTACACGCCACCTAAGCCTGGTGAACAGATAAGCACGTTTGTGGGACACTGCAGCGTACAGCCACCTACTCCCAACAGAGAGGTTTTCTGGGTTGGTTAGTGTTTGGTTTAAGTTCATGTTATTTTGATTATTTGTGTCACGGCACTGTTGGCATAGCTGCTCTGGAAGGAGAAGGTGAGACAACAGCTTCCCACCAACGTCCAACGTCCTTGTCAGAGCAAGAAGTACATGGTGGAACAAACCTTACCCGGCCTCCGGAGGCTGTTCACCTCATGCTGGAGACTCTTGACATTCCCCCTCTGCTTGACAGCAGGAAAAAACATTGTGATGTTCAGGGCATGCACTTCTATGCCTGTAAAATTTTCTCTACAGTCTATAGTCTGGATTACAAATGCCAGGCAAATTATAATATCTCTACTGCTTTTAGATATTGATCCCTCAACCTACCCTGTAAAGAAAATAACAATTACTGTAAAGAACATTGGAGATTACAGCTAAGCCTCAGGAGCCTTCCAGCTACAGCTGCAGACTGGGAGATGGGCTTATCTTCTGACTCATAACCCAAACAAGCTCCTGAATGTGCATTGTACATGGGAATAGATGAGAATGCTCTGGAGGAACAGAGCCAGGAAGAACAGTACTGAAGGTAGATAAGGTCAGACCAATTCTGGTAATAAAGGCTAATTAGTAAATCAGCAATGGAGTGTTTCAATAATGTAGGCTGCATTGCATCAGAAAAAGGAAAGACAGAGTGTACCACGTGTCTGAGGGGATGGAAAAACCCCGAAGGGATGAAGTCAGCACGACTGAAAAACTACCTTTACTTAACTATTGAAGGGCTGGGTATAAGACCCATCTCAGACACTTACGGTTTTATTCACTCAGCATTTTTTCACTGCTGGAGACAAAAAAGATTCCGGATGGTGTTTACCTGGAAAGGGAGGAGCTGAATGATGTTAAGCATGAAATGGATGCAGTTGATCTTAGACACGGGTTTAGATAGAAAGTTAATGTCCCAGCGAAAGCTCTAGCTTCACTTAAAAAGGTTTTCAAGGCAAAAGTGAAAGGTCATTTAAGTGTTTGAAAATGTAAGTATAATATGTTCTGTTGGAACGAAGAGGAGAAATATTAATGTCATTGTCTGAAGAAAGATGTAGTATGAATTATACAAGTCATACCATACGTCCGTATCAGATTTGGCATCAAACATTATTGAGAGTAAAAATGTAGTACTATAAGAGTATTTCCAACAAAAGTAAAAGTGAACAAAGGAATAATTAAGAAGTGTATGTCATTTATGTTTGCCTTTGCATGTCAACAGTCCTGACTTTTCATAGTGAGAAGGAGTGGGAGTGAGAATAGCAACATTTCTTTTGCTTTAGATTGCAGGGGCGTTTTTATGAAGCTCCTGCATGTGAGCCCTCCCTGTGAGCGCTGAGGTGCAGCTGTCAGACCTGTGGCTGTCAAGTAAGGAAGACAGACAATATGTAGTCCCCTCTTAAGAGGTGACTCTTCAGCACCTATGGAGTTCAGAGACCTCGATGACGAGAGGCCAACTGCACTGTGATACCGTCTGCTGCGAGCACTTGCAGCGCTACCGGCATGACAGTGGTGCACAGCACCACGTAGAGACTCAGCACCATGGGGTCCCCAGCCCAGAGACAAGGGCGGCTCTTCTCTCTCATGTCATTGCCACTGGCATGGTAGCTACAAGTCCTGCTTCTAGATCAGCATCCCAGTGACTGAGCGAGGCTCTGCCCTCATGAATAGCAAAAGGCTGTCCATTCCCCTAGGAATTTCTATTTCTTTTTCATCAGAGATGCAGGCTAGAAAACCCTGCAGACTAGGGAGACCAGGATGAGTGAAGAGCTAATGAAATGGTGAGATTATGCAAGGCAAAAAAAGCTCAGTATGAACAGGTGGGAGTGACAGGATTTCAAGACAGCCTTTTCAAAGCTCTTTGTCTTTTGTTTGTTTTTATTAACACCTAGGTAACATCAATTATTAATTAACAAATTAAATAAGGAAGCTTTTGTTAAAAAATCCACAGTCTTCATTCCTTTGCACTCAAACCGCTAAATGCTCTTGAGACTTCCCCTTCTGCTCCAGCAAACCCAGAAGACTAGAATGCCACTTCCAATATTTTTAGTACGGTACATCTGCAGACCCTTTTTTAGCGACCTCCTGCCTCTCCTCCCCCTCCACCTGCCTGTAACGATGCTAGAAAACATGGCCTTTCCCCCCAAATTTATAGGGCTGTTCAGACCAGTATAAATCAAATAGACGCTATCTACAGCAGTCTTGGTGTGCATTTTTGTTACAAAATGGGAACTGGTCAGACCCATATTTAATAGAGAAACATGAATTTGGAGGGATTATTTTATGGTATTGATCTGATGTTGATCTATAGTAGAGCTGGCAGGGAGGATTTTTTTGATTAAAGTTTTTCGGAGAAAATTAATGATTTATTGACTCATGAACACTGTCCTGATCTTAGCAATCTAAACTCTTCTTTCAAATAACTAGTGTGGAGAAAACGTGTCATTCCTGTCTTGCAAGGGGACAAGCCAAGATCTTGATGGCAGAGCCTTTCTTTCAGAGCATCCAGGGATGAGGATATTTGTCTGGGCAGCAGCTGACCTAGCCAGCTACAGGCTCCTGACTGTGATGGGTGCTCCAGCCTGGACCCTGGGGCACTCCAGCTGTGAGCACACCCTGTTCTTGGGCCTTTCTGAGGAGGTGCTCAGCAGCAGGTGAAAGCAGGTGATACAGCGACCAGTCTCTCTTCCTCCTTTCCACACCTCCTTTGTGTTCAGTAGGCTCAGGGTATGTGTGTGACAATGAGCTGCGAAGTGGAATGAGTAGGAGGATGTAAATTTTGTGAACTCCAGGAAGACTTAGTCATGAGCTTCTCACTGGACAGCAGTATAATTCGGATATCTACCCGCAAGCAAAAAAAATGCACAGATTTAGAAGCCTTTATTGGAAAATCAGATTCAGAAGAACTTACCCTGTCAAATGACAAGTTGTGAGTAATAGTGGTGCCTGACAGTTGAGTTCTGATGCTTACAGAGACATTTAGGCTACATCTATGCAGCCTTTACGATCCATGAAGGGTGCCTGGGGCCTCGGATCAGCTGGTGAGGGATGACTCACGCTCATGCTCTTTGTGATCAGCGCCCCTGGAGCAGATCGACTGCAGCAAAACTCAGAACAAACCTTGTCACAGTCCCAGTCCCAGAGCCCTTCATATTCGTTCACCAGCGTGCCCCTGTAGCTTCACTCCTCATCGTCTGTGCTGCACTCTGCACAGGGCCACAACAGAGGACACCAAAAAGAGGCAGCACGCCTTCATCGTTAGTCCCTGACAAAGCTGTCTCTCAGCCTGTTCCTGCTCCACTTGCACCCGTGGCTACTCGGCATGTGATGGCAGAAGCCCTTCACTGGGATGGCCTCGGCCAGGGGGAGCCCAGCTGAGATGGGGCAGGCTCGGGTGAGGGGTACCACCAGATAGGGTGCAATGCTGCAGACCTAGATCTGCAGACCACACTTGCTTTTATCTTTCCCCAACACAGCCCCACTTGCTAAACAACATCATTTTCAATTGCAACCTATGACAGTCCTTCTCTTGTATGGGGAAGTTTTGGGGTTATGGACGCCAGTGTCTGTCACTGTTCTGACTAACCATGTGAGATTGCCAACCCAGGATGCAAAATTTAGAAAGATGGAAAGCCACTTCTAAGGTACCTGGCTGGGAACTGGGAGCCCCCTTGGAGCCACATCACCACGCTTCAAAGCCGCTCCCGCAGAAAAGGTGTCAGACTTACTGGAGACATTGATTTAAGGACTGAAAAAATACATCATGGTCACACAGATGGTAGATGTTTACAGTGCCACTCTGTAGAGTCTGTGCACCCACATTGTACAGTCAGGGTTACCCATTTCGGGGGAGGAGCTGCTGATAAGCTCCATGTCCGTGCTCCAACCAGTGGGCCACAGCAGGAGAGTGCTAACTGGTTTATACAAGCTCAGTCACAAGGACCATCCATGGACCTGCCTCTTGGATGGGAGGCAAGTGCCTGTTGCCACCGGTGAACATGTAAATGCCCTAGCAACAAATAACCCCTGAGACTGACTCACCCAGCATCAGCTCTCACCTGCTCCCAGGGGTTTGGTCTCCCTCTGGAGCATCGTCTCCTCAGGGTCATGAGGGATGAAGATCAAATGGTGAGGTGGCCCGTCCCCTGGTTCCTCCACCTTAGCACTGAGAGTCAAGGACAAAGAGATGTCAGCTGGGCTCCCTGGTCTCTTGGGCTCGAGACAGAGCCCCAGTCCCAGACCAGAGGAACATTGAACATGGTACAGGAGAGGTGGGCCAGTGAAGACCTCCTCACCAAAGACTCAGTGCTGCTTGCACATTTATGTGAAGTTGCACCAGACCTTTTGATGGCATCTCTGGCCTTGGAAAAGGCTGGATTCAACTTCTGAAACGCAAGCTGGCACAGCTCAGCACAGTGGTTGTATCTTGTTGTGCCAAGCTGCCATGCCATCTGGTGGGAGCTGCCTGGCCGATGGAGTGTAAAGGGCATCTGGGATGCCTTTGATCTCTTCAGCCCCAGCTTGCCCTTCTGTGCCCCTGCAACATGCTAGTTGTTCTTAGTGTACCGATTCAAGATAAGACAGACATATTTAGAGAAAGAGCCTTGACAACCCATGAGCATGATGTTTTTATCTCAGGAAAGCAGCAGTGTGTCATGCACGCATCAGATGTGGGGGAGCCCCAGATTTACAGAGATGATGTTGAAAGACTGGTGGGCTGAGTGGTGAATACTTGCATAGCCCACATCGTCGTTGCCTACGTGGAGTAGATCCTGGAGCGAAGTCCTCATCCACCAGTTTCGGGTTTCCTCTTGGAAGGAATTAGTTGGTCCACAACACGAAGCAGCTCAGGAGCAAACTAGCATATATGCTGGCTGGGCAATCATCATGGCAGGGCTGGAGGGACCAAGGTCCAGAGGAACCCATGGAGAAGTGTCTTCTTTAGTACCCTTCATCCCCCTTGAAAATCTAGGGTCTCCAGTCCCTCAGAAGCTGAGAATGCCTTAATTGGAAAAACGTTTAGCTATTCCTGCTTTGAACATACTTGTGTGAGGAGTGGGATGGAAATATTCTTTTTAACAATGACCCCAAGACAATGTACATATATGGTCTCCTTGTCCTGGAGAGTTAGCAGAAGCGCTGCCCCCCTCCCTGTGCCACGTTCAGCTGGGGATTTCCAGGAGGACAGAGAGCTTTCCTTTTGGTCTCTCTGGTGAGTCCACCCAGTGAGTTCATGGTTTCCCCCCTGACTCAGCTGCATTCCTGCCACCCGCCCAGCCGGGACCAGGGGCACTCATTAACCCCCTCCGCACCTCCGGGTGCAGCTGGGGTGGCTCGGCAGAGGTACTCCTTAACTAACTAACTGTCCAGGCTTTCTGGCACTTGATTAAATTCCCAGAAATCCAGGTGGCCAGCATAGCCTGACTGAACATTCCACTAACCACAGACCCTCCCTTCCCATCCCTTGCTCCTTACGTTCCTATAGTTAAATCCCCTATATAATTTCTTCTCATTGTTTCACTCACAGCATTGAGAGCTGCTCTAGAGTCAAGTAGCTGTACCTGAAGACTATCCAATGCTGCACAGCGAGGTGCCTTTCTCCCATGTTAACTAAAACAGGCTCCTGCCCTCATTTTCTGACACTGTGCGTTTGGCTGTGTTTGTTACATTGCAGAATATTATTCAGAACCACATACTGTATATGCCAAGCATTGCATTTGAAAACAAAGTAAGTACAAGGTTTTCAAATGCAAGAACAATAACTTATTTAAAAAAGAAAGCCTAGTTGGAAAATTGTATTTCCAATTAAAGAACTTGTAACAAAACTCAGCTGCTGGGTGGGAAGTGCAGGTGGCATTTTCTGAGTCATTATTAAGCCAATTTACCAGCATGATGTGAAGGGGTCATAGCACTTTATCATATAGAATAGAGATAAAACTGAGATCTTGATCACATGGTACTCATTAGTTTTGATGTATAACTGACAGTTATTTTTCTTAGGTGAAGTCAGTAGGTTTTTTTAATGACTTTTCCTTTGTTTCTGGGAGAAACCACATCTTAGCCTAGGTTGTAATTTTGATTTCAAATGTACTAAGGTGAGGTGGTGTAGTGCATGCAACACTGTTGTTACCTGCAGCAGGCACCACAATGCACAACTTTCACCATGGGAAGGACAGTAAAGGGGGAATACTGTTCTCTGGTGCACCAGAGGAGATACTGCATTACTGCAATCACTGTGAAGTGGCAAATGTTATTATAATGACGCCCAGCTTGGTAGTTTCCCAAGGGTGAAATCGATATCTTGATGGTTAAAGTGAAGCTACCGTTATATTACTGAGAACATATGTATGACCTCATTGACAATACTCAGAACATTGAGCTGAGAAAGCGAACTCTCCCTGTTGAAAGGCTACAGATGTCCAAATTCATCTGCAAAATAGAACAGACATGTTCATTTAGATAATGCTAGAAAACAGCAACAAAGTAGAGATAGCTAAATGTTCATTATAGGCGAAGCTCCTTCTGCTGCTTTTGAGCACAAGCAGTAAAAGGTCATGCTGTCTCTAATTGATTTGCTTTGTATTGTGCTAATCTACCTAATGTCCTGTTTGCAAATATAGCATCATCGTAAGCACTTTGTGCCATGTGGGCTAACATTCAAATTGTGCTCTTTATTGCACTTGTGCGTTTTGTAATTAAGTAACTGTGGTATCAGAAAACTGTTGGTCCATTTATTACATTCCTATGAATGGACTATTTGTTACTGAATTCTTTCCTAAAGTCTTGTATTTATCTCATATCTTCAAAATTTTTACTTGCAAAAACCCTGTTCTATTTGAACCTGGGGGAGACCTTTTGCAGCTGGTGCTAGGGGCTTTACTTCTGAGAATGAGTCCAGTTTTGTTGCTTCAGCTCAAAGCAGGGATTATATTTTCAAAGTGCTTTCAGAAACGTGCACAAGTTGCACTTTGACTGGCTGTCCCTGCTCTGCCCAGAGAAGTGAGTGTCATGTTGTGGGTTGCAAGGGGATTGTTTCTGATTTATTTATTAATTTTTACAAAAGATAACCTCAGGGACACTGTTGGTTTTGCAGATTTCTATCATCTGGTTTGCTCCTTCTTGTTCTTTCTAACTTCACACTTCACTCTTACGGAATTCCTTGGCACTGAGGATGTGAAGATAGCCAGGACTCCTGTAGTGAGGAAAACACTGGTTAACGCCTATACAAAACTCAGGGTCCCACAGAAGTTCTGTCCAGGTAGAATGACCTGGTAGGGCAGGGAAATTCTGCAGGAATGTGCTGCTAACCTTGGTGTGTGATCATCTCTGAAGAATGAGGACTGATGGGCAGAAGGTACAGTGCTCTTCCCTTCTGTGAGATGCACTCAACTTTGTTCGTAAGTTACCCCTGTCACTTTAGCAGTCTCAACATCTCTTTTTGCCCGAGCTTTTCCCTAAGGACTCGTCAGATTTTCCACCTCACAAGGAAGAACAAGATGCCTCCAGCCACTGGTAATCTAACATGGCATCTTGTTCCAAGCCCATGTAAGTGAACGGCAATGCTTCAACTGTTTGCCACCTTATGGGAAATGAGTCTGGTGAGATATGTTGTCAAGAAAAGGCAGGAAATCTACAACTGAGACCAGCTAATGAACATACATTTCTGGAAACTGCTTAGTAAGAACATCTTTACATTTACTTATATGTGTACTACAGTCCTTAATGTAAAAAGGTGGAAAATCTTCAAAGTTCAGCAGAGAAAAAACAAACCTACTCCACCATCCTTTGATAGGAGTAGACAGACATCAACTATCTTTGGGTAAGGCCCTCCATTCTGGTGTTCATTACTTAGGTTAGATTAGGAGTAACTCATTAAACTGGCTTTGGGTTTACACTAAAATGATTAAGGTCATGGCCAAGTCTTAAATTTTTTTAAATATTATTTCATGGTCATTAAGAGATGGGAGAAATAACTTTGTCAGTGTCTATACAGTTATTCTTGCAGGATGGAATAACTTATGGATCAATTGCCATGTAATGCTTAGCAAACCAGCTCTCAGCAAAAGGTAACATATTTGTAGGAGTCCTTCATTTGCCACTGGAAATTCTCCTATTGCCAGGGAGATGCTTGACTCAGAGATAAGGATGTAAATTTGAGCTTAGAATGGAATTTTGTTCAAACAAGGAAGGTGAGACGGTGGGACAAACAATTGCCAACTCACTATTCAGATAGGTAAGATGGTACCATCATTTTATAATCTTTTATTTCTAAAATATGCAACTTGGATACAACAAAAAGGCCACCCAAACCAACACAAAAAAACCCCTAAACCATACCAAAACAAACAGAAGAAGAAACAAGAAATGAACCCAAAATACTCAGCCATGAAAGTTACAGCACACAAATCTTGCAGATTTTTAAGAATAAGCAATTTTGTGAGGAAACATTAGAAGGGATAAATGATTTTATAGAGAGCTGTTTCATAACTGCATTACTCTACCTTTATTGGCTGAATGGTGACTGGCTTGAAACCACAGCAATGCCACTACAGCTCTAATGTACAGGACTCCACAGGTATTGTCCCTGGCTCACTGACGTTGGTAGCATTTTGCTGCAATCCTCTTTGCAACCAAAATCATGCTCTACAGTGTTAAGTTACAAACAACTGGCAACAAAATCCAAGTAAGTATCCAGACGAACTTCTCTAACTTTTTTCATATGAAAACTTTTAAAAAGAAGATCAGTAGTCATAGGCAATAGTTAAAGTGAGAATACAGAAGCTGAAAATGGAGCTGATATATGAAAAATACTTGTAACATCATTTGAACTGCAACACCTATTCAACGATTCATAATAGACACAGAACATAATCCAAAAAATAATTTTAAGAAAAATTATTCTTTCACGGGAAGAAAAGAAAAATTCTTTCACGGGAAGTCACTGCTGCACCATGCTTAAAATGCATGTTTTGTAAACAATTTGCATTGTCATCTAAAAACCACTGTCTTGTTGACAGAGTCAGGAGTTTGACATGTGGAAGGCAGTTCAGCCTAACTCAGTGTGAACTCAAAACGCAAGTCACTCCAGCCTAAAGTCAAAAGCACTCCATCTGCAAACGTGCCTGTGTGCTTTGTTGACTGCTCATAAAATGTGAATAGCTGTTTTAATAAAAATAATAATTATAATACAGAACTCCCATACCAAATGCCAACGGTTCTCTGAGTGACAAGGAAACCAAATATTTCATTAAATATTATGTGAGCAGAAACTGACCTGAATTACCCCTTGATCATAGGATTATCACAAAAATTAGGAAAGACCATCTTCATACCATCTAGTGAACTTATCAGGTAACAACTGATCAGAGGCTTTTTATCTAAAAGATTTTTCCATTTGAAAATATCTTTTTTTTTTTCCATAAAACGCTTAAAGTGTAACAAAATTCAGCAGAAGGAAAACACTTTGAAACAAAATTTCATAATCTTCCAAATAGCATTTTCCAGAGAGAATTTGTTTGGGATGCAACTATCTTGTTAAGTGAAGATTTTAAAACCTTTTTTATTGCTTTACTTCTGTATTTCTTCACAAGTCAGTAGTTGTACATAATGTTATGCAACAAAGCACATATGCAAATAAATGAAAAGATACACAATTTAGAAAAAGTAAACGCTGTAACAAAAATATTTAATTTAGGATTCGTATTTCAGAGGAAATTTGAACATATTTGTATTTCTGAACAGAAATGAAAATAAATTTTGGATGTAGAAGTTTCTGAGAAGAAGCAGCTGAATTTCCATCGCTCTTGGTTAAGCTGTTCCCGCAGTTCCCAGAGGTCAGCACATTCACTGAGTTCTGTCTTTCTCAGCACCACAAACCCACACAGAGGAAAAGAGCAAAAAACAAGTCTGAAAAATTGTTCATGTTTGAAAACTCGTTCATGTTTGAAAACTCATGTATTATTCAGTCACCTTTGACTTTTGTACTCACTTTCCACAGGCACTTGTGCATTTTGAGTGTCAGTGTCATGAATACTGAGGGAACCAGATGGTCACACTAACCATCACTCACCTCTCCGTAAATGTTAGAAATGTCAATTACAACTGAAGTACTTGTAAATAGGGAAATCATGTGAAAAGCTGTTTTTCTTAGGACTCAGAAGGATTTTCTGTGGATCTGATGGCTTTGTGCAATTGGCAGTGTTTTGTGAGCCATTGGGTCCTCACGTGGGACCTGTGGGTTTGTTGGGCAGTGACAAAATGATGGCTAACATGAGCTGAGTGGGTGTGGGTGACAGGCAACAAATCTCTGTAGGGAAGTTTGGCACATGTGTGCCTGGCAAGTCTACTGTAATTAATGTTAAAAAAAAATCACCATACTACTTAATCTGTAAGGTACACATGGGCAGGTAAAATCTGAAGTCTTTTTCTGTCTCCCCCTCAGCTGAAGCCCCAGAACATTGTAGCTACCACAGGGAGAAGAAATATTTTAATTGAAATACAATATTCACAACTTGAACGATCTGTACTTGCTGTGTATTTCACGTTTAGATTCTCTTCTCTGAAATTACTGGATTAAAAAGTGGACCATCATGTATAAACTATTTTTGACACGTGTCACAAGTGTGAACAGTTTTGCAATGCTAAAGAAGCCTACCGATTACTCCCTGGACAAAACAGATTAATTTTCCATGTATTTCAGTACTTGCTGTCTACTCCATTATACATCACTGCATTATGTGACTTCTGAGATCTTGATGTGTTAATAACCACATGCAAGGAAAAAAACCTACCACCACTGCAATGGGTTGACTCTGGCCAACAGCCAAACTCCCACCTAGATGCTCTCTCACTGCCCTCTCCCACAAGATGGGGAGAAAACAGAAGGTGAGGATACTCATGGATCGAGATAATGACTTTTTATTAGGGAAAGCAAAAGCCGCATGCACAAGCAAAGCAAAAATAGGCATACATTCACTACTTCCCACTGGCAGATGGATGTCCTGCCACTTCCTGGAAAGCAGGGCCTCAGCAGGCATAAGGGTTGCTGGGGGAGGCAAACACCATAACCACAAACATCCCCCTTTCCTCCTCTCCCTGAGTATTTATTGCTTAGTATGATGTCATATGGTATGGAATATCTCTTTGGTCAGTTGGGGTCAGCTCTCCTGGCTGTGTCCCCTCCCAACCTCTTGCCATCCCCAGCCTACTCACTGCACACGAGAGGAAGAAGAGAGAAAGCCTCGGTGCTGTGCAAGCACTGTTCAGCAATAGTCAACACATTGGCGCATTATCAACACGATTTTAGCTACAAATGCAATATGGGCTGCTATGAAGAAAGTTAACTCCACTCCCACCAGACCCAGTACAACCAGAGCCAAGCAACCTTGCTTGCCTGAAGTGTGCAAACTGCTGACTGTAATGGGGCAACCTAGATGCAAGAGAGCAGGAGCCTGCTGCAGAAGCTGTAGCACCCTTACATCACCATTTCTTCCCTACCATTTATTTCCCACCTGTAACATCATGTAATAATGCAATAACATTTGCTTCACGTAAGAAGTCTGGCTTGAAAACAGCATCCCTTACATTACACTCGGTGTCTTCCAAAACACAGTCATTACTTTTGCATGCCAGAACCTCAATCTTTATCTTAATATCAAGCGGCACTCCTGGGATTTCATGAACCTTTGTCAGCAGCATGTGATTAAGAAAGAAAATTTAGCTGGTGTTGTGGGGAGACGGAATATGTCTTGCAACAGAACAGGGTCTCCAGCAGCTACGGTGGCTCTGCAGGCAGGACTTATTAAAATCTAGTGTGAAACAGTTGGCTGTCCTGGCAAGTGTGACATGGGAGGAAGATACGGCCATCAGTCAAACCATATTTTTACAGAATACTTTTCCACATTGCAAGCAGATATATCAGACAAGTAAAACTTACCCAAACTGACATGGAAAACAATGTAACACTAAATCATGCTATGGCAAATGCTCTCACAGAGTTACAAATGGTCACAGAACTACCCATTTCCATGGTTTTATCCCTTGTAACAATTTCAGGCAGTACAAATACAAAATGCCTACCTGCTCTGCCTTACACATACTCCCATCCCCAAAGGCAGAAACCATCAGTCGATAGCAAGACAATACACAGAAATCCCATGAGTGATCTTGTCCATCTTTTTGCTTCCCACCTGAGAAAAGGTATTTTAAATATTCAGGAGGGCCCTATATGTCATGGTAAGAAGAGGCTAAATGCAATGTACACCTCGTTTGAAATGCTCTCTCAGGTTAGAGAGCTGAACTGTAAAGCTGAAATTTTAGTGCCCACTGTTTCTTGACACTGTCTGATAGTCAGTGATTGACTCCTGACTGCAAGCCTTATTATTCTAGGGGGTTTTTGTAAACATACTTTCTCTCCGATTCAGTGTACTCTGTGTTCCATACCTATACTTTGTTCCTTACTGCACTTAACGTGCAACATAATATATTGCTTCTGGGGAAGAAAGCTGAGCTTTCACCTCTAAACTAAGATATACGCCAATTATCAAATGTAAAAGGTTATTAGAACTAAGTAATAAATGAATGGGGAATTTTGATTGCCCTTCTCTCAACACTAAAACTACTGGGCATGAGAGCATTACAAGCCGCTGATCAGCCTGTCCAGCTGCCCCCAGTTAGCAATGGGTTCACAACAGGTCTTCAAACCACAAACCTCATATATAACTATGTTTAGGTGTCAACTTGACCCATTCTTGAAGCTTTACTGCCACGTTTGCAATTCCTCAGCTAAAAACCCAAAGTCAAGCTTTATCAGATATTGAGAACAGCATAGATTACACACAGAAAAAAAGTCATGGAAATGTTCAAATTTTCTTCGCCCCAAGCAAAATTGAAAGGTAGGGTTAGAATTGAACTCAGAACACAAGCAAGGAAGATCAGGTGCAGTTTGCATGTCCGTACAGACTAATTCTGTTTTGTAGCAACCCAATGAGAAAAGGAGAGAATACACTGAAAAAAAATCAAATCTATTGTTAGAAACTTGTTTCATCTGCCACTGCAGACTTTAAGCCTTAATCTTCATGACAAGTTACATGAAGTTTTAATAGCTGTGGAATCTCTTTATAAATGTACTTTGCTATAACTGGACTTTATACTGTATGTAGAATTGGAGATTAAAACCTGTAAGAGTTAATTTTGTTCTTCAGTGTACCATGTAGGAAGAAATTACAGTGAAATTACATTCAGGAAGATCATTTGTTTGAAGGTCTAGTATCACTTTTGTTGAAGAACTGAAGTAACAAAACTTACTAAAGGAATTTCAGTTGCTGGATGCAAACAGGAACTAGGTAGCATGAGCTTTAGCAGGAGTTAGGTGGTATGATGAATGTAATGATCTTGATGAAAAAAGGTTAACAAATAACTGCTCAGTTGGCAAAAAGAACAGTACAGCAAAAAAACCAGCTACCCAGTACAAGCCTCAATCCAAAGACTTAATGAAATAAGAAATTAATGAAAATACAAAGAATCAAGTAAATGTCCTTATGAAGAAAGTTATAGCAGCCATTACTCATTAACTCTCTTTTAATAAAAAATAACAATAACCTCCTAATAAACTCTACAAGGGATGATGATTTTGCAGTTAAGGGACCTCTGCAGATCAGAATGGCTCTTGCTTGTGCAACTTCACACACACACACAAAATCACAGTTGGTGGAAAATTTATTTTTATTTTCTAGCCATTTTCCACCCTACTAGACTTTGACATTTTTGAAGGAGGGACCACATCCTGTTCACCCTGCACAGGGCTTGACACCTCCAATGTGACTGACGTACCTCAACAGCGTTAGGGGCCAGACAATGCAGCACATGCAGGAGGGAAAAACGACAACACTGTTCCGATGACAATGGTCCTCCCTAAATATCATGACCCTCCTGACAGTTCTATTCTTAAGCCAACATCATTCTTTAGGGACAATCCAGAGAGGAACATAATATTAGGACAGAACAAACATATCTAATGTCTAATGGACCTTCAGAAAGCGAATGGGTCTGCCTAAGGCATCCCTAGACAATCTTTGAGGTACTTACTCACTTCTATTTCTAGATGAGCAGCATAGTCAGGTTACTTTGAGAGGGCTGCTCTGTTTTCATGTATAAACCTAGAGGATCTCAACAACGCCTGCATTGGGTGGGCTGGACCGCCAGCCCCAATGTGAGCATGTGGGTTTCTTTTCTGTGAGTTTTGAAGGTCATATATTATACACACTGCAGAGCCCTTGTTACAATATTGTGTGGAAGGGATAAAGTTGGTAATAGTATTCTGGGACAGATGCTCTAGCAAAAACAATTAAAAAAAAACATGACTAGTTAAGGCTCCTGTCTGTACTCTTGTATGTAGCAGCACATCTGAGAGAACAAAATGTGCTCTCTGCAGTTCACAGTTTTTGACTGTCCTCTGGTACAGTCACCAGTTACAAATATTTTTATCAAGTGAAGCAACAGTTATGACAAGCTAGAAGCTCTTAAACACAAAAACACCTTTATAAGTGGACACTAAAGCTGCTGCTCCATTCTAGTTGGACTGCCTGGGGTAGGCATCCAGCATGCAACAGGCAAAAGGAGTTTCACAAGAGCCAGGATCATCAAGCCCTTCTGACTTTCCCTTTAGCCCCAAAGGAGAGAGGGCCTGGGGGAGGAGGCAGGGGAGGCTGGTATTTCAGAGCTCAGCAGCCTCCTGGTAGGTCTGGAGATACAGGTTGTCCCCTCTGTGGCAGGCAGAGATGAGGAAAGGACTTGTCTGGGTTAAATGCACATTGCTGCAGAGTTGTACTGAGGTCCCTGTTGCACCAGGAGACAAATCATAGAATCATAGAATCGTTTAGGTTGGAAAAGACCTTTAAGATCATCAAGTCCAACCGTTAACCTAGCACTGCCAAGTTCAAATGTCCCCAGCTGCTGTCTGCTTCCCAACTGCAGCCGAGAACCCCATTTTTGTGGCATCCTCCACACAGGAAGCCCCTCGGTGCCCCCAAAAGCCAACTTCTCTCCTTTCCCTGCTGTACAACGTAGCTCTCCACATGGAGATGCAGCAGTGACAGAATGACAGTTTTATAACTCAGTCTTTCATTTTTTATCTTTTTTATGGCTGCTGCTGTCATGGGGTTACCCACTAGGTGGGAGAGACCTCAGGCATAGCTGAGCTCCTGTGCTGGAGAAGTTGTTGTGCACCAGCTGAAGTACAGTGTGATCATGCATACTTCTAGCCCCAAAGGCATGGGGTCAGATGCTGTTCACTGGTGCTTAAACTGCCGCCTTTTACGCTGAGAGAAGACATAGTTCGTTATTGTGGCTCAGCTGACGCACATGAACTTGTTCCTCCTACGGACTGAGATCTGTGCCTGAATCCTGAGTGGGCAGAGCATAACCTCAAAGTGTCTAAATGGTTGAGATGATGCTTTATTGGTTTCCTCTTGTGCAGCAGCTGTACAACTGGAGGGAAGTGACAGCGCTCAGTGCAATGGGCTGGCTGAGAGTTCTGGGTGAAGGTACTGTTTCCTCCTCACAGACAACTGTTGTTCTTGTGTTTATCCTGGACACATAACACATGCTAGCTCTGTGGGCCGGCCCCAAATTTTTCTTTAAAACAGGACAGAGCTACAAGTTCACCCACTGATGCTGCTCTTGCAAATTCCTCAGCCTTTCTTGTCCTAAACTCAAACTGCCTGGCACCCAGCCTCCCCCTGAGAACGCTTGACAGCCAGTGGTTGATTCTCCAGGATTTTCTCCATGAACCCTTCAGATGCAGCACATGCACTGCCCCACACAGGAGACTTCCTCATGAGCCTTTTCTGGATCTGTGCTTGCCCCTTGTAGAGTTCTGGTCAGAGAGTCACTGGAAACCTCCCAGGTGCTCAGGCATTTGGAAGCTGCCAAACTTCAGCTCTTGAGGTTTCCAGTAAGCCAAGGACCACAAGCACAGGACACAGACATGGCTCATTAGGATAAATCTTGCCTGTGAAAAATCTCACTTTTACTTGCACTAGTTCAGCCCAAATCATCTGGCTCCAGAAGAAAACTTCCAGTACTTACATCACTTTTTGATCCCTATTTGCCAGTTCCCTATTTGCAAGATGTCACGTCTCCTCCAATATAACCAGATGAGCCTTTTTTCCTGGCGATGCCCTGCCTTCCTTCACAGATCTTCTACACAGACTAAATGCTGCAAGCCCTGCTTTCTCTCAGTCCTGGAGAAAGTTCAATGTCCCAGAATCAGTGGTCTTTTTGGTCTCCAGTTATCCATGCATTCTGTGGTACTTCCACCTCCCCGGTTACAAAATTTCAGTGAAGTCAACTAGAGACATGATTATTACAGCCATAGTTTTCAAATGTCCAATGGCTGTGACAGGTGTCCTCCATGAGACACCAGCATAAAACACCAGACCACAGGGCAATCAGAGCTGATCCTGCCTTAAGTAGTACTTCATAGGAAACAGACGCAATGCAGCTGCTTCTTTACAGGTAGGCACTAGTAGGACCTTTGTGGCCCTTGTTCCCAGCTATGCAAGAGATATCAGGTGCAAGACCTGCGTGTTGTACATCAGCCTTGGAGGTCATCAAGGTCCCAGCTCCAGAGCAGCTGTGCTACAGGCTGCAGTACTCCTACTGTGTGACTGGTACCTCCATGGGAGCACGGCCCTGGGAAAGAAGGACTGGTCCTTTGTGTCCCCTGCCTTGACGATAGAAAGAGGACCTCCTGCAATGCTTCTGCATCACTTCTTGCCCCTGGCCACAGGACAGTTCTCCAGCAAAACGGCAAAGAGACAACTATCCAGGAGGATTCTAGCACCAGCAGGACCTGCTCTGTGATGCCTTGGGCAAGACACCAATGAGTCATCTCAGGAAACAGCTATTTGCTCAGTGGCATGCCTTCAGTTCCTTGGGTCATCCATTGTGAGGTCCCCGTTCCTCAGGCTGAGCTCAAAGAGTTTTCCTGTGCTGTGAAGGAAATCCACAATGGGCAAGAGATGAGGAACAGGGTACAGGAAGTTGTAGGGTTTTGTAAGCTCCTTGAATAAATAAATGTGTGACTTCCTCTGCATCTTTATAGAGTGGAGCACTTTATAGCATGAGTTTGATCCACAGCTTTGGGCACAAGAATATGCACAGTAGACAGAAATTATATGTAATAAATTTAGATAAGGAAATAAGAAGCCAAGTTCCCTTACTCACATGCATCTGTTTTAATGTACCTTTGATGTAAAACCAACCTCTTAAAAGCACCTGCTTTCAGCTTGCTGCTGGATTCAGCTCTTTTACTTCAAATATGAGAGCTACTCATGAAAAGATAACAAAGTCATATAGACTTAAAAAAGAACCTTCCAGCAACTCAACACTGATAATACATGTTCCTAATGAAGAGAAACTCAGCTGATAAGACTGACTAAAATAACAAAGGATCTACGTTGATGTGACCTAACACCAGAAGCATTTCTGTCATAAAGAGAAGGCTTGTTTTGTGCTTGCCAGTGTATGTTTACATCTCTAAAGTCTTTTGTAGCAAGTTGGGGAGTTGTCTCGTTATTTACTGTGAGAAAACCTCAGAGAACAACTTGAAGGCTAAGCCACAAATTGTACTATTTTTGAAACTCCTGTATTGTATTTATTCCTACTTGACCTTTTCTTGAAGTACTCTTGACCTTAGGTCTACGCACTAGCCCTAGTGCTAGTCTAATTCCTAGCTCCCCATCTCTATTCTTCTCAGGGTTCCCTTGGATTCCTAAAGATGTTTCAAGACCACCCAAAACTGTAGTCTCCTAGCTATACTTTTTGGGGGAGAAATGCACATAACTTCTTTCTTGAATTTCAACTGGGGATGGAGTTCAAAATAATATGTGGCTGCCATAATACCTCTGTAAAAACATGTATGATATACATGTATGTATGATATACATGATTATACTGACTATAAAACTTCCTGCTGCTAGTTAACACCTTGTGTTGAAAGAAAAAGCAATTAGGAAGGTCTGCCATTTTATTGTGTGAGTAGACAGGTTTTGGTAAGCCAGGAAAGAGCTGTGGTCTCCAAGATAAGGAGTTCACACCTGTGGGGTGAATGTTTCAAGGTCTGCCAGTGTAAATCTCATTAATTCCTTCCGGCTGCCTCACATCAATCCTTGGATAGTAGGTTTTCATGGAAAAGCAACAAGACGTTGTTGTTTCTGTAGACAGTACTTTGTTGGCTCAAGCCACATGAATTGAAAAGGTTCATTACAAAGAAAGAATAGCTTGAGATCTGCCTTGTTCTCTGTCATTGTCAATGGCATGCGCACATCAGAGATCATTCTGGTCAAACCCTACCTTCATCAGCCGTGCCCAAACCTGGAACGGAAATGAAACAGCTTTGTTCCAGCTGGTGACTCTATCATCTCAAACAAATGTTTTCAGCTTCCAGATCACCGGAAGACACAATGCTTTGGGCCACAAATCTCCCAAGAAAATATCTGTGATTATGAATCTAGTAAAGCTCTATGATGGTAGGGGCTATATTAGAGAAGACCAAGGCACCAGTAGCTATGGTACTGGTGCTGTCTTGATGGAGGCAGATTTTCAAAGCATTACCTAGAAGCTGATGACTTGGTAATGAAGATTAATGGAGAGATTCATTTCCATGTCTCTTAATAAAGAAAGTAGAAGCCATAGTTAGATATCCAAAAGGCAGAGGATGGTCTTGCACAAACAAAAGGCAGAAAAAAGCTAAGACTGCAGCTGGAATGCTTTTATGTGCATGTGTGTGTTTGTTATACAGAGTTCCTATGTGTAGGTCCTGTGTGTGGCTCAGTTACAGCGGTGATTTGTTCTTCCCCTTATTATCCAGGTTTTAATGAGGAACCTCTGGAGAAGGAAAAAGTGACAGATTTTAGCTTTCCAGTTTGTCTGTTTGCTACTCCTTAATCGTTCTTTTGGAAATTATAGAAGAACAGTTCTTTGGAGAGTAGGGAGCATTTCTTTTGGATGACATATTTTCCATACATAAATATTCAGGGAAGCAATTAGAGATGTAGAAGCAACAAGTGTGAATGAGTTCATTAAACTGAAATGCCACTGAGAATTGCAGGGATGACTCTATCCCAGTTAGAAGTAAGTCATTGCAATTACTCTTATCACAGGACTGAACCTGATGGGGGACCTGGATTACTGCCCTCACAGAGCCAGGGACTGGAACTTCATTCTATGCCCCTCGACAATGTGCAGATGCAATCATGCAAAAGTCAGAGGCAACATGCACTGTAATTGATGCTATATTTAGCAAAAAACATACAAAGAAACAGCAAGATAATTTCTGCTCATTTTCTTTCTTTTTTTGGTAAAAGAAAAAAGAGTGTACAAAATGAAACGAGATTTACAGGCCATACTGTGACTGATACGATCTAGAGATGACCCTTCAGCTGTACCTGTTGGAGGGTCTGACAACCATTCTTTTGGGAAGTGGTTTGATCACACTGAAGTTAAAACTTCCTTGGCAGGTCCCTTGCCCTCTCATATGACTTAGATGTGTTCACAGTCATGCTGTTACTTTAGATGCAGACTCACACAACTATTTATTACAAAAAAACCTCCTGCAAACATGAAGTCATACCAGCCTCAATCCAGAAGATTAATTCATCCTTCAAGAATAATGATCTAAGTGTGCAGTTAAACATCTCAATCTGTTCCTCATAATGCCAATACCTGGACCATTTGTTGATCTTCATAATTTGATGATGACTCTGTGACAAGATTATATCTGTATATGGATTATAAAACACTTCGTGATGATGAACAGATGTATGAGGAACCTCACCAGAATCAGCCCTGTGCATGGTCTTTGATACTTCCTCAGGGACAATTGCATTCTGAGACTCATTAGTAAGTTGATTTTTAATCCGTCTAGCACGATCCCCATAAATTGCATAATTCAAGTGTTTTAATCAAATTGTCATGCAGGATGCCTTGAAGATGTCAACTACTGTATCAATACAATTACCTATGTCAACTAGACCCATAATCATGTCAAGCAAGATTGTTGCCTTTCTTTGGCAAGACCTGAATTCCATGAAAATATAAGTAACATAAACTTTTATAATTTGTAATGTGTTAATTCAAAGCTAAGTAATATAAAATGAAATATGAAAATATTCTGTTCTGATAAGGTAAAAAATGAATCCAAGCAATTAATTTTCATTTTTCTAAATGCAAGCTTATTGAAATAGACATATTTCACCTAATTGCATCCAATATTTCATCTAAATGTGTCAGAGTGTAATTTTTCAGAGGAAGAATGTTTACTCTGAACTTTTTTGACCAGCTGTGAAACCAAAGCTTTTAATACTAATAATTGCTGGTGGGTAAGAGATGGACTAGACAAATAATTTTCTCACAAGTCTGTCATCAGTATCATCCATGCACCTTGCGTAGTCTCTCTAGGAGGCTGGTAACACACCACAGATCACAGCCTTCACAGGACACATGCATGGTTAAGTCTTTTTATACTATTGGTACTATTTAGTATGCAGTGTATGTAGATCCAACAGGCACAAGAATTAAATGGCCCATGTTGGGCAGCAGTAACTAAACAGCAAGCCGATAGACATGAACCAGAGACAGGAGTCCTTAATCACCCAATCAGCCCACCTCCTAATGGGAGATCTATGACATTTACATTTTTACCTAAAATCCCTAGTACCAGTGAGTGTGGGGGGGAATGAAAATAAATTTTGCAGTAAAGCAGTAGTTCAGGAGAAGAGGGGGAAGTGGCTTTTTTAAGATAAGGAGGAGTATATGGGACGCTGTGACATCAAAACGTGGTCCACGGCCCTTCAAGCTGATACATGCTTGGAAGGGACGTGGCACAGAGAGCTCACCCAACTTTACCTCCAGAAAGTGAAGCAAACATTCAGCTGCTGCTGTATCCCTGTCCCTGGGCTTCACGTTTGGGTGCTCTTGCATAGCAGAGCCTGAGCACTAGAAAACTACCCAGTTTCCGTCTGGAGTGCTGTTATTTACATTGTCCTTTCTTGTAATTTATTTCTAGTCTTGCAATAAAAAGCTTGACGTTCAGCCTTGATTAATAGGAATCTTGTTTATTTTGCCCCTGAAGCCTGTCCCAGGATATGGGAGCAAGACAGAGGGGGGAGGAATTGAGAACATTACTGAAGTGGGGTAATTAATCCAAATAAAGCAGTGTGGGTGCTCTGCACACATGTACACACCCCTCCAGACATATTTTAGGGACTGATGTGGTGGGATCACTTGCTGCCACACCACAACAGTCTGATTTAGGAGGAGGGTTTCCATCCTACAGGCATGAAGCAGCCTTGCAAAGAGCAAGGGAAAGACCAGACAGTCCCGGGCAAACAAGTGGGACGTCAGGCCTGGGTATAAAGCTGTCAGCACAAGACTGAAGCATTAGCACAAAAAAGCATTCCTGCTCTTCTCATCGTCTTTCAGTCACAGCTCTCAGTACACAGCATGGTCCAGATTTCTTCAGCATTCAAAAGAAAAACTCTGTTTCTCTCAGTCGGGGAAACTAATACACTGGTATATTAGCAAGCAAAAGGCTGATTCCTCCTAGATAAAGGGATTTCATACATATATGTGTGTGTGTGTATATATATATATATAAACAGATAACTGGCCTTTGTGCCTTGTGGCCAGATGGGAAATATGCAACCAAATAATTGTAAGCGCTGAGGTCTGTAAAAGCATTCACGATTGTGTCTGTCTAGGAATAATCAGTGGTCACTGGCCCCAGAGTTTGAGGTGCTAAACCTGTTTTGCTGGCCCCTTACTTCAGATCAATTACCTTCACAGGGCTGTGGAGCTCTGAACTGGTACAGACTTGTTCTACCCACCCACGTTTGTTCAAAAAAACATCTGTGAAAGAGTAACTTGTCCTTGCAAGCTTGATACCAGCTCAGGACCGGTCTGCTCCACAGCCGGTGCAGGAGGTGAGGGCAGTATCACCACTGCTCTGTGCCTCCAACACTGGGTAGCAATGTGCTTTGCGTCCTCACACCTTGTCTGCGCGAGATTTGTATCGCAGGCCGAGTTGGTGGGGCACGGACCTGGCGTTCGTAACTGCGGGCTTCCGTGGCTTTCCTTCAGATCAACCCTCCGAGATACTTTCTGTGTGACCGTGAGCCAGCGTTCTAAGAGCTGCCCACCCCCTGGCTCATGGGCTCAAGTCGCTGCCAGTGCTGGCACTGCACTGGTGGGGACTGGTGCCACTCTACAGTATCTACAATATCCCTATATAGAGGTGATTAACGGAGAGCGTAGGGTGGGATTCAGCAGCAGATACAACATCTCCCCCAAAGTGAGCATTTCTGCTGGGAGAGGTCTTTTAATTTCTTACTCTTGTGTTGAAACTGATGCAAATATACTATTTCCCTGTTATTTATACACCTGAATCTACATTGATTAAAACATCATTTTAGCAGAATATTTTACAGGTCTAAATTACACTTCAGTTTAAACCAAACAGTCAACAGCAATGAGCTCTTGATCCACACACACATTCCCTGGCATGAGAGCAGCTGAACCAGGCAGTTCACTGATAGGGCACAATTTTATTATCTACCACTTTGCACATTAAGACCTGGAGCTAATGAAGAGTCCTGACACTTCAGCATAAAGCCAGGGAGAGGCCGTCTCCCATTGCAGCAGAGCGGGAGCCCTGAAAAGCCGCCCCGAGAGCGGGCACAGGTTTGCTGCCCGCTCCGGCTGGATGCGGCCGCGTGGTTCCCGACACAGGGGGCTGCAGAGACAGCCTGCGATGGGCTCCCTGGGAAGCTGTGCCCCGCTGCGCCAGGCCTCCGTGCCATTTAAGGCTCCTCCCATTTAGCAAATCCTTTGTAGCCAGTTTTGTAGACAAGCCAGGCTAGCAATGTTTATCATAGTCATCATAGCCTGTGCAGGGTTATATTCTGCTTAGCTTCTGTTAGCTTTGGATTTCACGTCTGTGCTAAATAAACTTTGCTGATTTTGAAATAGCTGACACTGCTGACTTACATAAGGGCATATTCATTGTCATACATCCCTGCCGATAAATAACCAGCCTGCTGACCTCAAAGGAGATGGACACAGCAGCACGAACATTGTTTCCAGTAACAGTGCCTGGAAATTTTCCAGGTGATCTTTTTTCCTTCAGAAAACACCGATCTGATGAAATAAAAAAGCCAATAGAGAAATGACTTGGTCACTGGTTATAGTTTTCAATGGAAAACTAGTGATGCCTTTTGTATGATAGGCCTGTATGATTTATGTTGTGTTATGTCTTTACCTAAAAGTTAAACAATAAAGAAGTCAGACCAAGATGTCTCAGCCTAATCAAAATAAGGCATAGAGGCCTTTTCCAAATAGAATTTTCATTTATAGGCATTCTTAGCATTTCCAAAATTGAATACATAAAGAACTTCATTTTGTAGTAAATGCCAGGCTTTTGAGTTTTGATGTTGAGCAAGGACAAAAGGTAGGACTAAAGTGCTGAAATTTCTTCTGGTGTAGAAGTTTTGCTTCTGGATTGATTCCAGCCCACATAATGCAAGAAAGCTCTGGAACAAATAATTACCCACAAAGACTTTGCAGAGAAGATGACTAGGGCTTTCCCAGGGCTAGAGGAAGTTGAGGGCAGTGGGTCATGGGTACAAACCGGCTACTTAAAACATCTTGTTTCGCTGTCTAGATGACAGATAGAGCAATGGGGAAAATAATTCCTTTTCCTGTAAAAGGAAATTCTTGAGGGACAGGATCTCCCTCTCAGCACAGAGGATCTTCTTTGCAGTAATGTCCAACATCACAGGAGTACTTCACAGTGCATTGTAAAACAGACCAGCAGTCTCATCCTGACCTCGTTTCTTCTTGTCTAGTAAAGCGTTAAAACATCCCCTTTTGCTCTTTTTTTTTTTCCAAAGACCACAGCTCAGCTGAGGGGAGAATCCAGCCTTGTCAGAATGAGGAATTCTTAAATAATTTCTAGTTGCTTTGGAATATGGCTGGAGGCATTGAAATAAAATATTCCAAGGGAATTTAGGCATTCTTTCACTTTGATTTTTTTTCTTTTTTGGTTTGAGGATCTGTTGGTTCATTCTTTAGAGGTGTGAAGATATCAAACACTCCTACACAGGTATCCAATTGAAATCGATGTCTATCCTTTGGTTTCAGTATCTGGTCAAATGTTTAAGATTATTACATTTAATTTGAAACAGACATTGAGGGCATTTAGGCTTCTAGTGTTCAGATCCAGACAAAAAATTAGTCCCTAACTCCTGCTGCAACACATGGTAAATGGAGGCCCGCTGTCCTCACTTCTTGAAAGGACACAGAAAAATGTTTTAGTGTGTTTAAAAATCTGGGCCACATTTGAATGAGCTTGCTTTTGCCAGTATTTTGACATCAACAAAGCTGGGGGGCTTTCCTGGATCCTGCCTGGCTCCAGCTTGGTCTACCCAGAACTGGCTTCGTCTCCCCAGTAGTATTTGCTCCAGCTCTGCACCAGGGTGAAGGAAGTCTACAGCCTTCAGCACCCAACCATCCTTTGAAGCAGCATAGTCTTATCTCTGCATTTGTGTCACTGTTAATTCTCAACCACTCATGGATTAATGAGTTTAATATCTACTTTTATTATATAAACAGTTAATTTGCCTTTCCCTACAAGTATTACCTACATTGGTGGCATCCAGCTGGCAACATCTCCGGGTACTTGAAGCAGAAGTGAAGCATCATCACTGTGGTCAGTCTGGCCATCCTTTCCCCGTTCCCTAACAGCCCTCAGCAGGATGAAGGTGTTGATGATGAAGCAACATGATAAAACAAAGAAAATCCTGGATGGACTCAACAGTCAAAAGTATAAATGAGAAAAATACCTAGGGCCTATGTGCTGACTGACTCTATATGTCCAAATTTAGATCTCAGTCTAGATGCCTGTACTCATCTTACGAAAGTGCACCACGGAGCATGTTTAAGTCCAACATGCTCCTCAGCTCTTGCTCCCAGTGCCCCACATTGCTGGACACGGCACAGGGCTGGCTGGGACCCCATCTACCCCTGTGGCACAGCCCTTCCAAGAAGGACCTGGTGGCCACTTTCTTTCTCATTGGCCAGTAACGTGGCAAACTGCTGTTGGGTGTACCAAACCAGACAGAAGCACGCCTAGGGCTGTGCCAACAGAAGGCGAGATCCAAACCTCCCCCTCTTTCCTGTCTACTCTGCCCCCAGGTTTGCTAATGTGCATGACTACGTGCATCTTATGTCCAAGCGAGTGAGCTCAGACTCATGTTCAAAATACAGGGTAGAATAACCTATGAAAATCTGACTCTGAATGCCTAAAAGTTAAGTATTCAAAATTGCGACAACTTCTGGAAATGCTGATTATTTTATGCAAGCTTATACTCATTATGAGACTTAATATGTACTTGAGACTTCAAGAAATAAAACAGCTCTACTAACAGTTCTAAACAGAACTGAAAAATAGAAAGTTTTGTGATGCTGGTCAGTTCATCTGTTTCACTGTGTGCAAGTGGGACAATGAATCTACTTTCATGTAAATGCAGAAGAAATAACTAGCTGCTTCCGATTTTCAGGGGCTTTTCTTTTGTAATTTGCAACTACTGTGGTACTCCCACAAGACTCCAGACCCATTTGTAATAATCTCTTCAATGGACCTGCTATCTTTGTTAATATTTCTCTCTGCGTACTCATAAAAGAGTAAAAGATCTTGCCTATGCTGCAAGACAAAATCACATTGACTCTACAGATAATTGCCAGGCTGAAAAATCCAAGAAGTATTGCAACTGAACTCAGTACCAGAGGGCTGAGTTTATTCATTTTAACAATCTTTGTTGCCTTGAATTCTTCTCAAGATCTAGACATCTAAAGCAAGTTGATTTCTACCTTCATCCTCGGCTGTGTGAAATGAGTGGCTTTGCACTTGCTGAACACAGGCTCTCGTTGCCTTTCACATTTGCTTTCTTTGACCCAGTCCCCAGTTAGCAGTGGATAATAAATATTTGCACTTAAAATTAATAACTCAGTCAGCTGTTTTGGGGAAAGGAAAAGGTCACTAGCTGCATTTCTGTCTTTTATAGGAAAAAAATTTTGATGTAACCTCAGTGCTGGCAATCTGAAAACTCAAGGCCATACACGAATTTGGCTCCACGTGGGCGATCCCAGTTGCATTGAGAGCAAAAGGGGCTATGCTCCAGTGGACCTCAGTGTTTCCAAGCCATGTGGAGGATGGTTCATGTCCGGTGAGGCCAGTGGCCTTGGCACCCATCTTGCCATGCCCCACATTGCAGCAGGGGACCTTGTGGCACTCCTTGCAGAGCTGTGCAGGATTCAGACCCAGTGGGGTGACTTCAGTATGGCTGTGTCTTCACCTTTTCTTTTTTCTTTCTTTCTTTCTCAGCTCTATCCATGGGGAGAACGGACCAGATCTCCAATTTGTACCGTGGAGAGGAACAAATGGCACAAAACTGATTTGCACCATGAAATACGCTATGAGGAAGGCCTGGCCTGTCTGATCTGAAGTGGTTGCTTTGCCACTTTATCTAGGCAAAATCACAAGTACCCCAAAGACACAGTTTCATCCTTAGCTCTCAGCCGCCTGGGTTTAAGTAAGCTCCATGCTATTACACTAATCAATTATTTTCCTCTTTTAATTCCAGTGTGTCTGCACGAAGCAGACAATAAAATATGGGCAGAAGGAGCTTCAAGATGAGATAAGATAGAGGCTTGAACATTTTTCAAATTAACCCGATTGCTTTGTGTCATTTGAGGAGATAACATGCTTTTTCCTCTCGTGGCTAATGAAACTGAGGCCTCAGAAATCCCCAGATAGGGAGGGTGTACTCGGCCCCAGCCCCGCTCCTTTTGCAATTGCCTGGTGCGAGCAGAGCACCCCAACTGGGTCCACCTATGCTTGTTGGTGGGGAGCCAGGGAAGACATACCCATAGGCATATATACCCATTTCCACCGCCTGGCCACAGCATAATGAACTGACTGTCTTCCTCGACTACATCCCGAGGGGAGAGGTTTCCACCCACAAAAGTGAGCGCTCCTTCAGCCCCGTGAAGCCCAACCAGGAACTGAGCTCAACCAGAGTCATCAGCCACGTGTGGCCCCAAACCTTTCAATCCTATAAATCTTCCAAACACCCACCTTTTTTTCCAGGACATAGGCTACATCAGAGTTTAAATTGCATTCATACCATTTTTCTCTGATTTGCCTGATGCTTGTATATGGCCTACAGCATTTAATGGTGCTTCAAGACTTTGGTATCATCAACAGCACAATGAGCCAGGATCCATGCCACAAGGATTAAGCTGTCATTCAGGCAACTGAGGATGGTACATTGCTCAGAGTGACATCTTGTGAGGTCCTTCAGGGGCCTAAGGGATTTAACAGGGAATGTTGAATACCTTCTGGGAGCAGAGTGAAAGAAATCACTGAAAATTTAGATTCATTTTTATAAATTAAATGGAAAAAACAGTCCAAGGATACAGTTGTTGCTATTCATCAATACCTCATCTTCTTTCATGATGATACTTTTTAGATCTTTTAAAGTGCTTTTCAACCTCCTGCTGCTGTGTGTTATGTATCATGCTGTGGTATTAGCTGTTGCTTCAGAAATATGGAAGTAGGCTCACTACATAAGGAAAACAGGGTTTAGGACATTGGATATTATTTCACCTAAAGGCCCGTTTTAAGCTGGTACCTGGATAAAATTTATCTGTTGCCTATGCACAAGGCCCAAGCATCTGCATATGCAGTTATCCAGACAATGTGCATAAGTGAGAGCACCTGGAGACAGCACAGAACATTTGTGCAAGCTGTTTCTGAAACCACTTTTCTGTAAATAGAGCACATAGACCCTACTGCAGCAGAGGACAAAGCACACTGCTCAATTCTAAGCATGTGAGTAATTCCTATTGCCTTTGCACAGTGTACCTGGGCAGATCAGCTGGCTGTGCTTCAGAAGACCCTTTATTAAGCTTTATTTGGTTTCAGCAGGACTGCATATGTGCTTCATATTAAATCTCTGCCTTAAGTACTTTGCTAGAGTTCTTCACTGCTGAGATGGGCTCTACTTTCTTTTTTTCCTTGAACTGGGACTAGTTTATACAAAAATTTTCATCGTTTTTAATTATTCGTGACTGGCAAGCACCAAAGAAAAATGAACATGCTGAAGCTGCAAAATCTGCTTGAGAAGGACTCAAAGCAAGGGGGACAAAAAGATGGTGCTAAGCATGCAACAGACAGTGCCGTTACACTTCTGACAGCGAGCCTTCATGCCACTCTCACCCTAGCCGCTTTTGCCCTGAGGTTTCAGATGCTCACACAAGGGAGACCGCAAGCACAAGGTTTGGGGAAGGACAACCTGATTCAGTGGGCTCAGAGACAAGGCTTGCAGCAGCAGTGACCAGCAGCAAGGGTCCCTGATGCTTCCCTGCAGGAAGCAGCATATTTAGGTGGTGCATAGGCAAAGCACCTCTTTTCAAAGTGACCAGTGCAGTCTTGCTCTGCACAGCCCTGGGCAGCATTCAGCTTCCCTCCTGGCAGCACAGCCTGCCAGCTGGGGCCCTGGGGTCATCGAGGCACTGAGAGGTGACTTATTTTATTATACGCATGTATATCATCTTGTGTTGACTCCAGATCCCAGCTCAGCGATTGCACATGAGAGGATAGTTTGCAAGGTCTCTACCGACAAGCGACACTTTCTTTAGGGCACAGATGTTGGCATTTGCTTTTCAACACCTCCATGTAACTTTACACACACGGTCTGGGTTTATTTTGAATCAACATATCACAGCATGTAGTTTATAGCTGTCCTCAGACCCACTTCCAGGAAAGGACTCTGACTCTATCACCCCACACCGCCACCACCTCTGCTCCGTGTATGCTAAGGTCATTGTGCTTCAGCTCAAGCAGGAAGAGTATGCATTGGAAGAGCTGACCTTCCCTGCTGTTCTCTCTTAGTGCTGGACCACAGCGAAAGCCAGGCATGCTCTCTGCAAAACTCCCCTAGAGCACATTCATTCACCTTTCTCTTAGTTAGAAAGAATATGAAATATTTGCTGCATTAATTGTTCTTGGTTTAGGCATAGTGTCCACTCTGCCACCCCATCACCTCTCTACTGAGTTTTTCAAACTAACTGACCTTTATGGCTTTAAGACTCTGCTCTATTTAGGCGAAATGGGTAGAGCTACACCTATCTTTGAAGTCAAAGGAAAACACCTGAGGACTTCCAGAGCAGGCTGTTGATTGCCTGCCTGGGCAAGGATGGTACCAAGATGGGGTAATACCCAGGTGTCCTCCCAGCTGTAGGCTTCTGCACACCCCAGAGTAGCTATCTGCATGCTTCAGACATTGGCCTCTGGCTGTGCATACGGTCAAGCTTTCAGCTTGTGTTCTGGAGCAACAAGGCATCTAGTCTTAAGGACACTTGGTGGTACCCCTCAAAACACAGCATAAGAAAGTTGGTGTTCCTATGTCTCCCAGTCTGTCCGCAGGTCTTTGCAGTATTTTGGTATATTGAGAAAAGCACCATATTCTGTAGTCAGAAATAAAGATACCTGTGTATCTCTCCATTTCTTAGAAAAGAAGGGATGGAAGAGGAGGAAAAAAGTTCCAAACATGCTCTCAGAATGCCTGAAATTTTTTAAAAAACTCCATGTTTTCTAAAAAGTAAAGAAAGGAGACAGAGTGATTTTTGCTCTGAAAATTTCAAAGCAAACTGCATGATTTTGGCATCTCTTAGTCATGTTCATGACTGCTTAGGGCTGTCATGCTTATCAAGGAGGTGGAAGTAAAGAAAAGTACCACCAGCAGAATAGAAACACACTGAAAAATAGGACCAGCCCCTTGCCTTGTGTATCCTGAAGCAGCCCACCCATCGGTTAGAGACGCTGGACTAACTCTCCCATCACTTCCTAATCAGAACTACCAACATACCTATGCTCCTGCAAAAGATGAGGCACCCCACTGAATCTGACTTGGCATCAATTCAGTAGGCGAGTGCAGTGTTACCTACAATAAACCACAAGGATAAAGTCGCCAGTGTCAAGGCAGTACTCTTCAAGGATTCAGGACATTTGATCTTCAGATGGGGCAAATCGTGGTCAATGACTACTAGAGTAAAGACGCTTTGCATGGTCTGTGCGTGCGTCAGCCCTCGGGTCCCGGCGGGCTCCCTGCAACGCTGGTGCTCCAGCTGTCGTGTACGCCCAGGCTGGCGTGGAGTAATGGCAGGCCGAGCATCTGGTTCTCTACATTCATGCTGGGTTTCCATAGCTCTTTTCCATAAACAGTCTGATCTCTATTTCGATAGTGCACATGTATTCTTCTCCAAGACCCCTGTTTCCATCTCTGGCTATCCACTCCACCATTCCTCGCACTGTATCGCAGTCCCTTTCTCCACCATCTGCTGCAAGGAGCTCATTTGTCAAAGGGACAAGATCTTTAAGGACATAAAGGAAGAAGCCCGTCAACACAAGCTTTCGTCCCACCGTGTTTGTTGGAGGGGAGCCAGGTGCTAGCCAGCCATGGAGAATTTTGCAGGGCTGGTGTGTTTAAATGCATTTTAAAATAAATGTTTGTCAAGGGCACAGTGCCCTCGTGTCAATGGAAAGAGGCCCACCCTGGAAGGAAACCAGACATTTGAGAATGCCACTTCTGCTGGCCAAGGGCAGCCACCTGCCTGGGGTGCTGCAGGTGTGGGGGGACCACACTCAGCCCCTGGCTACCGCTGGGAGCAGAGACAGTGCCAAATTACTGCTGGTGTACGTGACTCGAGCAGAAAACTGAGAGAGGCAGTGCTAGGTGGGCCAGCAGCAGCTGACCATGCTGGAGTCAACCCCAGCTATTGCGGTGCCTGGGCGTGCTACCAGCCAGCTCCCTGGCCTCGCTGCCCGGCTGTGCATCTGGACTGCTGATTTTGAGAGACACTGAAAAAAAATGCAAGAGGATGCTCCTTTTGATGATGTAAGGACTGGGGTGCTCCATGGAGTTAAAAACCAAACTCCCTGCCCTGAGCACAGTCCCCCGCATGGGAAGTGCCACAGACAAGCACCTGTGAACTCCAACACAACCACCTCCACGGGTGCAGAGTGCAGGGGCGGGGCAGGGGTTTTAATTTTCCAGCTGCAAACCACTGGACTGATCTGCTGAGGTAGAGCTGAACGCTCACTCCATCACTGCCTGCTCTGAAGCAGTGATTTATTGTTTTGTTCTTTTTCCCCCAGACTCCTCCAGTGCCCAGTTCCTTCCCACAGCAGCAAGGCAAAGCTGAAGGCTTAGAAAGAGGCACGTTTTAGAGGATCACAGAACTGGGGGTGGTGGACCACACCAGCAGAGACTGCACGGAGGAAAGCGAAGGACTGCAGTGCAGAGAGCTCATCGACATGCTCCAGCTGGGCTCTGGCCAAATGATACCCAGCACTACAGTCACACCATCACAGACCAACGTGGACGCATTATGTGTCCACCTTACACCACACCTTCAGGAAAAGTTATGTCAGCATGAATATTCTCCATATATCTTTATATTCACCCAAAACTAAACTGCTTCAGTATCAAGCGATTCTTAGTACACACGTGAGGGAGGAGGAGAGATTTGGGAAAATGTAAGACCTCTAGAAGTTATATAAACCAGCCTTCCTATAAACTAGGGTAGTGCAAGTCTAGGGCCCACACCCAGCCAGGACTTGAAATAAATGACTTACATTAATCAAGGGGAAAGGTAGGAAGGCTCCCAGCTCTCCAGCGAGAGAAGGCACGAGTTTCCAGCCCTCACGGTCTCTGTAAATGTTTAATGCTCCTTTTTTAGAACTCATTATTTCAGACTCAGAGACCAGATCAATGCGCTTTTTCATGTTTTATGGTAATCAGGAAATACTGTCACAAATCTCACAGCTTTGAGTCAGTGGGGAATGGGTACAGGCAGAATGGAGAGAATTTATTATAGGGGCGGTGGTGGTGGTGGTCATATTCCCCCACTAGAGTTTGGGGGAGACCGTGCGGGGAGGAGACCCGGCTGGTATTTTGGCAGCAACAAGGAGCCAGTGCATCAGCCACTGTCGCATGCTGTGCCCTGCTCCCCGTCGGCAATGACAGCCGTGCCACTGCCCAGCATCATTAGGAGAGGGTCCTTCCCCCATCCTCTCCACGCAGCACCGGCACGGCGTGCGCTGCCCGTCCTTTGCCTGGAGAAGGATTATTCAGTCCTTATTGTCGACAGCTGAATGGAAAGGCTATGCAGTAGGTCTGAGTCACAGAGGCGTGATGAAAACAAGCTGGAGAATTTAAAATGCCAGCTGCTGCCCAATGCCAAGTCAAAATTAATCAGGCTCCTTGATCACTATTGTGATTGCTAACAGAGAAGTGTATGTATATTAACTTGGTTTCCTCTCTATTGTCCAACCTGCCCTGGGGCTGTATAATTTACAGGTAATTAAGTTCAGCAAAGATTATTGAAAAACAGAAAAGGATGCCAACCTAACTCTCTTTTATTCATCTGCCAGTGAGACAATGCTATAATTTACCATTTAGCTTTGGAAATCTCTCCTATAGATTCACGCTAAAGGGAAATTCAACTACACTAAAACCTAAAGGGATCCTCCCCATCCCTTGGAAGGAATTGTATCAGACTAAAAATCACTTAGGAAAGGAAAATCACTTCTGCCAGTAAAAGGCCATTTAAGTCTAAGACCTCACCCCTTAAGTCTTTACAGAGGTCTAACTCCCATAGAAGCCAATTAGGAAGGTGCCATTTTGGGTCCACAGAAAATTTGTCTAGATAGGGCACTAAAGGGAGAAAGAAGGTATATTCTTCTTTATGGTACTAATCAGGATAACACAGAGTCTGGGCTAATGTTTACATCCACACCGATCTGCAAGAGCTCTCTCCAAAGATGTTATGATACGGCATATCTATGGAGCAAGACTACTTGCGCATTTGGTGGCTTTCTGGCCAGAACGCCAAAAGTTTTCCAAAGTTAGAAAAGTTGTTTCCTTAACAAAAATCTTCATTTAAAACATATTCTTTCACAGGGAAAAATATTCCAAACTGTTTAAGAAACACACCCATGAATGTGCTCCTGGATTTTGAAGTCAGAGAGCTAACTTAATTTTTGCATAATTATAAATAGCATTGATATTTTGGTTCAGAAAACTCATTTTAAATATTCAAAAACAGATGTAATAATTTAAAGGTGCATTAGTTAGCTCTGATACTATTAAAATTCACCACAAGGCATAACGGAAGATCACCTTTCCATCTGAATCTCCATCTTTTTCTCAGGAAAATATAAAGTATCCACACTTACAATAGAGTTCCATCTACCCCAGGATCCTGCCTGCCAGTGACTATTGGCAGCTGCTAAGAGAAAACATGATCCTTGTTGGATTTTTTACCCACAGTCCAGCCATCAGTGTTTTGATGACTTCCTGAGCCAGAGGTCACATCCAGGCCATCAGCTTCAATAGCTCTTGATGGAACCTTCTCCCACCTTATTGGGGTGGGTACGGGGGGGGTGTTACCTTTTATACATCTGGGCCATAAAACATCCTGTGGCAATGAGTTCTGCTCATGTGCTGTGTGAAAAAGTACTGCCTTGCCATTAATTTCATGGGGTTTGGGTTTTTTTTTCCGTGTGGTTTTATTGATCTTGTCTTTTCAAGAGGTGCAAGAAATTTAACTAGAAATGTGTATTAAGGATTCTTCTCAGAGATGTCAAGAGCTGGGTGAGATAAATTAGAATATGTTCACGTGGCATGGGCTTCTGCCAATTTAAAAAATATTTCCTTCGTTACTTTCACAATTCTTCCTTTGTTTAATTTGCCTTGTGCACAGAAAGACTACTGGCTTGCTGCCTCTCAAGCCGTTCCTCATGGCCCAGTGCAGTTGCACAGGCCTCCTGTTCTGGGGTGAGTTGCACCTTCTGTGAACAAGAAGGTCACTTCTAGGGCCTGAAGTCCATCTCCAAAGAAATATTTTTCATTCCACTGCAGACAAATCATTTCAGAATGAGGCCATGAAAATCTATGGAGTTAGACCAGATTCTGTTAAGGTCAGAATCTGACCTAAATTCCCCCAGGGAGCACATCTCATGTTAAAAAAACGCATTATGTTTACTCTCGTTGCGTGCTGCATCTTGCCAGTGGGTGGCACGAAGCCATCGTGAGGGTTAGTACCAGGACAGAGTAGCATTTTAAAATGTTCTGAACATAAGTGACTCAGTAGTCAGCGTTCCAGTCCTAATGGGCGGGCTGTTTCAAATTAAATTGAGTTATAGCAGGGCCCCTAGTCCACATCAGAGGATAAGAGCATGCAAAATTGAATTGGAAAAATGGAGCCAGTTTGCGTTCCTGCTTATGAACATGCAGACAAATCAGCAACTCAGAAATCACCAGCTATTAGTTTATTGGCAATTCATGCAGCTTAAAAATAGCCATGGAAATTTGTACCCTGACCACTACCCCCCCTCAAAATCAGCTAACCATGACTGCAGTAACAACAGAGAGCCCAAGTGGTAAATTCCTGATGCAGCTGTTAAGCTGGGGCCGGAGAGGGAGTGAAAGGCAAGGGGTGGAGGGCACAGAAAGAGGTTTGCATACATTGCCAGCCCCAAACATGTAGACCTTGTGAGTCAGAATCATGAGGCTGACTTGAAAATTCTCATAAATTCAATGTTTTGTCTTACAGATTTTGAGCCTTTAGTTAGTACCTTTTGCACGCACCATAGGATCAACAACAAATGTTTCCTTAATGACTTTGGGAGCCTCCCTCATTGCACTTCCAGGTAGGCTTTGGCGAAAAAAATAAACACCAAAAGCTGAAAACATGCCCTGATCTAAATGGGGAATAGATGTCATAACAAAATAAGAAAGGTCTTGCCACTGACTGACACGGAGGAGAGGGCAAAACCAGTACAAACCTTTCCTCCACCCCAGTAAGTGCATGCCTGGAGTTGCAGTGGCTCCATGAGAGATGGCATCAGGCCATGCCGAAGCCAAAGGGGCCCAGACGTCCGGCTGGTGTTCTGCCAGCTCTCACCCCAGAGCTGCAAGCCGTGGTGGGGGAAAGCAGAGATGACTTAGCTGGCTGCACACAGTTTGGGTGAGACCGGTAGCACAGACATGCCTACGTGGTGCCACATCGGAGCTAACAGGTCTCTGATCTGCCCAAGCCCCTCTGTTGAGTCTGAGACCCTGACCTGGCCCACAGCACACTGCTCCACGCTGCGTGGAGGTACCGCTGGGAGGTGGGTGCACACCAGCCTGGCCATCTTGAAGCGAAATAGCTAACCATGCACTTGCTTGTGCGTTTTGTTTGGCTGTGGCTTTGGATTGCCTTCTTCAGTGTCATGTTCAAAGAAAAGAACCAGCAGGTTTCCTCTGCTCCTCTGCTGTAGGTCCTGAGACTGAGCTGCTAACCTTGCTGCAGGGACAGCGAGAGGAGGGGGAGGAAAATAGTCTTGTATATTAGCTATAGTTTAGCCTGGTTAGGGAATTCAGACTATTACTGTCTCCTGGCTAGGGAATCACTGCTTTTACAGATAAAGTATTGGCTTGAACAGGGAGATGGACATCCACTGAAGAGGAGAAGGCAAACTAATTTAAGATCCTCTGGAGGACCCTATTCTAGAAACATTACTATTTTTATAAATAAATGACGTGACATTTCCACAACCTCTGGACAAATACCAACTGAATTTATCCCTTTGAAGGGCTGAGGCTTCCATATTTCAAAGTTGTTCCAGTGCACTCTTCCAGATGGACTGTAAAGATGAAGACACCCCAGTCCAAACCTCCTGTCACAGACCTGAGCTTCAACCATTGCAGTGGGGCAAATTAGGACAGGCATCACACCAAGCAAAAAAACCCCAAACTCTGAATCTTGAGCCCCTTACTGAGCCTTGTTCTTAGGACTTCCAGTGTACCCACATATAATTTTTTTCCAAGCTTTGAGGGACTATTGGACTTCGGGAAGTTACAGTGGTAATGCAGTGGAAGATTTCAGGGACATTTGTAATTTCCTTAGGGGTATATTATTCTCTTGGTGCAAACACATGTAATTCCTATTAATACCATGTGAGCGGTGTGTTCACACAAAGCAGCAATATAGCCCCTAGTGACTAGATCAGAAAGGGTCTATCCAGCAGACTGAAGTTTGTCCATTTAGTGTGGCAAATCACTTTTTCACACTTGCAAGGTACTGTTTGCACATTGCTCAGGGACATTTCTTCCCGGGTGCTGCTGAGTGCCCTGAGGGTCCAGCCCCAGGCGAAGAATGACCCAGGTGGGTGCAGAAGCGGTCATGTTGTTTGTGTGTACTCTCCCACGCCACACTATGTTACACTACACAATCTGAACGCAGCTCCCTTACACCAGATAATCAACAGTGCCTTAGGATTAAGCTAATGTTTTCAAGCTGTGGAAGTAATTAATCTTCCTGAAGTCACTGCCCATCCAGCACCCGCTGCCCTTCACCGTGCTGGCAGCAGTGACGGTTAGTGGCACACCATGTTGGCCATACGCACTCAGGAAGAAACCCAAATCAACCCAACTTACTCTACATTACCACAGTAAAGCTCAGACCAGCTAGAGGGCAATGAGACAGCAGGCCCAATGTCTTCACACAGCACAAGCAAAACCTCTGACTTATTTATGGATGAGTGGAGAGAAAGCAGAGAAATTACACGTGTGTAACATAAGCATGCACACCCATGTGCACACCCAACCACACTACCAGCTATCACTCTCTTCTGACTGTTTAAGCTTCCCAGCCAAGCAGTGCCTTCCTCCAGCCTCTCTCTTTCTCTCTCTTATTTGCTCTGCAGTTTATCTCCACATACATCTTCAAAATTTTTCTGTGCTTCTTTCTAAATAAAGTCAGTGGAGGAAAATCCCCTGTTCCCTGGGGGCAATGATCTGAATTTATTCCTTGACAAACCATCGGTCCCAGGGAGCAGCAAGAACATTCCCATTCACAGGGGTTCATATGCCAAAATATTCTGGGTTCATCATTGGGTTTGATCTGTAAGAAATGGCTGGAATCCTCCTGCTTTAACAGAGCAGGTTGGAGTTTAATCTTTTACAGTAATGTCTTGCATGGAAAGAAGTCCTTGGCTACTGACTAGAAGTTTTCTTGTTCACAGCTATTCCAGCGCTATTTTAGCAACCAGAATTTGGTGCCCTGAGGAGGCAGGTAGTTTAGATGTTTGTGACTGCGGGTGTCAAACTGCAGCAGAGTAATTGCACAGGGGAAATTGGATGGGGGGACACCAGCATGGACGGGGCTTTCTGGACTCCAGGACTAGCAGCTGCCTCAGACAGCTCAGTCATATGAAGACGGAAACTAATGCAGAGGTTTGCCAGGTGTGCTGACCACCTGTGTGGCTGATGGTCAGGAAGCCATGGCCACCAGGGACACAGAGCAGTTCTCCACCACCTTCACAGCCTACTCCAGGTATCTCATGTTCGTCACACACAGGATGGAGGGCATCAGAAGGGCAGAGAAGAACTCTGCATGCATGGGGTGTAGGTGCACCACCCCGCTGCAGTCCCTCTAGCCTGTCCTCTGCTAGACCCACTGCTTCAGGAGCAGCCAGGTCATTGCGCGCAGTGGTAAGACTACTAAGCATTTGGGGTTTGGTTTTCCTCAAGAGTCTGGGCAGGCTGTACCCAGGGAGCCCTCAAAGGGGACAGGAGACCACCGGGGGGAGGTCTACTGATCAAGAGAGGGGCCTGAACTGCTTCCACCTGCCTAATCCTACAGCATCTGAGGAGGCATCTGTGGGCACAGCAAGACCAGGAGCAGGGTCTGCTGCTGCTCTCCATCTTTTCCCCACTCACTATAGAGGACATAAGGAGAGGCGCTCCAGCTGACAGAAATAGTTTCCACAATAATGCGATGGGTCCTACTGGGAAAAGTTTTTTCTTCCCTAAGCACAAAGAAATTACATGGGTTTGTGGCTCAGAATGCCTTTTTTGGTTGCTGTCTTTGAAGCGTTATTTTTTTGGAAGCAATGTCCCATCTTGTCATCAACAGAATATTTTTTTAAACTGGAATGGAATAAGTAGGTCCAGGTCCTCATGTACTCTTGACTCCAAATCCCCTCAGGCTGCCACTCACCACATGTGCTGCCCCACATTTTGTGGCCCACATATTCCAGAAGGATTTTCAGAGGCATGTGGCAGGCACTACACAACCCTGAATGATCTGGAAACCTGGTCCCTTACCTGAGCATCTCAAATGGCAGCAAAGCACTCCTGAATATTCAGCCCCAAATGAGGGATGAGGGAGAAAGGAGAAATAAGGATTAGCTCCCCAAACGCATTAGCTGTAACGAGCAGCCTGAGCAATGCTAATCCTAACCCAAAATCTGTGTGCTATTTTGGGCCACTGGAACTTGGGCTTTTGCATGGTCTCTCTGCTTTGATCTGTCTGCAAGGGAATTAAAATGGCTTGCCATTGGCAGATCCTAATCTTCCAAATACTGGTGGCAACCACTCGCTTCGCAGGAGGGGGATTCTCAGTCACATTCGGGAACCCTTGAGACAGGCAGAAAACAATGTCGTGTGATGCTGACGATCAGACCATCTTGGGTATTGCCAGTCACATCCCCTACAGTTGCCAACATCCCATCTGGAGACTTTCATTTGAAACAAGGCCCTGCTTTGCTATAATCTGTCCCAAAGTGGGATTTCCCAGTGTTTTGCCTGTTCAGCAGACTGGCTTATCTCAACCAGTCTGATTATCAGACAGTGCAGTTTACAATAATAACAAGACAGCAGTTAACCCAATTTGACATGTCTTTAGGCAGTCACAAGCGACAAGCTTCTCTGGGACAGGGAAGGCATTTAAACAAGTTGCCCTTGTTTGGTGAGGATAAAACAGAGCTGCAGCTCCTTTGTTGAAGCCTGAATGCTCTGTCAAGGGGGTGGGATTCATAAAACACATCAAGTCAAGAAAGTGGCAAAGATTCCTTTTCAAGTGGAAAAAACAACTCATGATTCTAACAGCGACTTTTTTTTCCCCTCTTTCTTTTTTCTTTTTCTTTTTTTTTTTTTCCAGCAGAGCTAACTGCATAGTGCACTGTGCAGATGAAATGGAGCGAGATTCCACAGAAAGAATAAACAGGAAGATCTTTAACTCCAGGAATGGGCTGCTCCATCGGAGGTGAAAAGTTAAATGCACCCTGCAGCAATTGTTCAACTTGTAAAGATTAATATTAATGCCTTGGTAAGATACTTTCAGGAGTATTATGGAGAGTGATTAATGCACAGTCTTCTTTAATGCACAAGCCATTTCTTTAGCCGTCATTACCTCCCCCACCTACCCCCCAAAAACTTGATCATCTGCATTTCTTCCTTTTATTTTTATTATTTTAAGATTGCTATCGCTATACTGATGTGACTCCAGTTTCTGACCAGAGGAAGAGCACAGCTATCATGCCTGCGTTCAGACAGACCTGCCAGTTATGCAGTAATGGATCAGCGTGAGCAGAGCAGAGAGAACTGAAGTCAGGACGTGCCATGCAATTAAAGTAACTATCTACTCAAGACAAAAGCAAGCTTCACAGGCTTGAGTTTCTGTCTTGTACTCTCGTCAGAATACGTGGCAGCAATAATGCTCACAAAATGGGGAGCTCTCTGGCTGCTTGTTACTTAAAAACAAGGGTGTGGGGGTTACTTCTTTCCTTAGCGAAAGTCGTCTTTCTGATTTGGGCAGCAGGAGGTAAGCACACCAGCAACAAGTACAGTCTAAGCAGATCCCATAGGCCATTTCACAATGACTTTGATTCAGTGTGTCTTATTTCTTGGCTTCAAAGTGCATTTTGCTTAGGAAACTTCCTAAAGAGCTTCACATGTGGGAGCAAACCCTCTGGTCTCCCACCATTGTGAGAGTGCCTGGTAGTTTCAAAGGGCTGCGGAAAGGCTCCGGTGGCCCACCCAGGAGAGATCCGTACCCCAGCTGAGGAGCTGAGCACTACAATAGCAGAGGGGGCTCTGGAAAGAAGGACTTACGCATGTGATGCTACCCCAAAAATGCAGCTTTCCAGGTATTTTATGGGATGTCAGTAGCAGAGAGAGTCCTTTGAGAAAACACCTATTTAAAGCACATTTTCTCTAGTTTTCAGTGGGTAAATGGTATATGGTTTGTAGCCAATGCCTGGGTCTGTCTTGAACACTTCCCAGAAGAAAGCAGATCTTAATCTGCTTTCACAAGAGAGTCTCACCAACCCTTCCTGTGGTGGGAGCCAAGCGGATGCCTTAGTGGCCACCTGCAGGAGACCTAGGCCATGTCCACATTTGCCCCTACAAGCCACGGCCTTGCTCTGTGCAGGCTGGAGGAAATCCTCAGCTACCTCTTCATAAAACCCTTCTCTGACAATGAGGTGGTGTTTAGCGGAGGGCAGGTGCCGTCTCATAACATTTAGTGGGGCTGTAAGCTTGCTGGGCCAGACTATATTCATGTGTACAGGCAGCCCTATCAGGCTTTGGAGTAAAAACATTAGCACAAATATTACACACCTTCCCTAGGCATATGGCACTTTTTATACATATAACACCAGAAAAGAGGCTCTTGTTCCAGTCAGAATTAACTTTAAATTTAGCCCTTTGCTTTCTACATCAATACAAAATCACTGGGCCGTATATTCAATTTACTTAGATCCATTCAATCCCACTGGTATCAATGGCAATGTATGGGTATGAATCAGCTGCACAGTACTGGGTAATAATCTCAGTATATTCAGATTTAAAGTCTTATTTCTCATGCTGTTAATGTTTCAGTCTAGAAAGGACTTTGGTAACCATTACTGGAGTGTTTCATGCTTTGTCTAGTTATAAAGTTTTAGGACATTAAAAAAAAAAAAAACCCCTTACAATAATCTGAACAAAATATTCATTATCCTATTGATAAATCTACTAAATACAATGTGTTGTTCTGTCCTCGGTCCAGCCAGGACATCTGTTTTCTTGGCTTTACGGTACTTAGCACAATGAATCATTTGCCTCCAGTCATTCGCAGTCCCGGCGCGTTATGCTGCCTAAATCTTAGGAAAATTCCACCCAGTCTCCTCCAGATAATCCAGCCTTGCTGCACTCCTTGCTTCCACAGCAACAGCAGTGGGATCTGCTTACCTCTTTCTCTCTCAGCATAAACCCCCCAAGATCTGTAGTTTACAAAGGCTCCCTTCTTGCTTGCACAAACTGCTCCTTCCCAGACATATGCAGCCTGTTTTGAAATGCCTTCATGGGGCTTTTCTGGTCCCTATAGCGATGTCTGTATTAATAAATAAAATTAATAAATAAATAAATACAAGGAATAAATAAAACGGGTCATTCTCTGGTCCACATAGCACAGCTCACAAATGCTCTTCTCTGCAAAACACAGTGGTCCAATTCAAACCCTCTTTTGGGAACAGCCCTGACCCAGGCTACACCTTGGGGCATGCCCTGGGACTGTACTCGCTGGAGAAGGTGCACACAGTCATTTAAAGGGTATCAGGCAGGTGGGGGCCACTGCCCAAGCCTTCCTGGGGTTTCTAGTCCCTGCAGAGCCGTATCTGACGGGACGTATCTGGTGCATGTGCTGGCAGGCCCTGCTGCCTGCAGGCAGGGTGGCTGGCTGAGGGTGCTGCCAGCAAGGTAGAGAGCCTGTACCGGGACAAGGTGGGAGAGCTTGGCCAAAATGCATCTGCATGCATGGCTTGCCTTCTGCTGAATATTAACTCTCATAAAGGATGTTTTTGTTTAAATTATCCAAAGCTCTTCTGTGGAGTGTCAGTGAGCAACAGGATAGTGACCTATGAGTCTGCAAAATGCCTTTTTGCAGGCTTCATGGGGGCCAGGGATGGGACTGGGGCTCAAGGTGCCAGGAACAGCAGTGCCGTGGGGCCAGAGCAGCAATATCCTCCTGGCACAGGGGACTGGCTTGTCTCCCTGTGGGGCTTCCCAGAAGTCTTCTGTACATGTGTAAAGCACCAGCAGGAGAGACAGAAAGCAAAGGTGACAGGGAGATACCTGGGCCGAGAGCAGACATCTTCTGGTGGGGTCAGCACAGGGGCTTGCAATTATTCAGGTACAGACCCAGCCCAGGCTGCATCCTGAGGAAAGCCTCCCTTTCCCTTTTCACCTCCCTGGGTGGGTCTGGGAAAAGGCCAAGACTGCCCCAGCTGAGGGACACCTACCCGTGTCCCTGCCCAGGAGTCCCCTGCCATTCATGAGCAAGGGAGGCAAGAGGACACAGCAAGGGTAAGTTTGGAGCCCAAAGCCAGCTACGTGTGTATCCACCCCAGCAAGATAAATGTCTCCCTGCCCCAAATTTGCATCCCAAGCTACAGCCAGCTACCCCAGCTAGAAACACTACTGTACTTTGGTTTGCAAGTCGCCTAGGGAAAACACCAGAGCAGGAGACATGCATTTCAGAGAGAGACCAACAGGACGGAGGCAATGCCCTGCCAGGAGAGGGGACACCGTGCCCCCGAGCTGGGACTTGTCAGAAGGACCCCATCCCAAAACAGCTGTAGAAGCTCGGTGAACTCCTCTCTCCCTGACCGCAGAGGCAATAATTTAGGCTTTCTGTAACAGAGGTTTTTAGAGATCTTAACTATAAGCTCCTGGGGAGTTCCCAGCTGTATGTTAGGCTGATGACAGGGCAAGATGCTATTTATAATCTACGGTATTAAGTACTAGCACAGAACAAGGGTAAACGTTACAGCACTGCTTAAGCAGCCTTCTTGTATCAGCTGGCCTTGGGCTGGTCTGGTAAAACCAGCCTTTGGGCCTCCGGCATGTATCCGAGGACCAGAAAATAAGAAGGGAATCTCAGGAACAAGAGCTCTTTGACAGGGTTGCTGCTGCTTTCTGGCTCTAGCTGCATTTTATTCCTCGTACACGCCAGGAACTGAAAACTTTAGCTTATAAGACAGAAAATACCAAATACCTGATGACAAAGAAAAACAGTAAATCTAACAATTCTGAGGCTTTTCTCAAGATGTTTGGGGAGTTTAATTCATTAAGTGGTGGAAATAGATAGTTCAGTATCTAGAACGGTATGAAAGCTTGGAGTACCACCAACCAGAAATTGGAGAGAAAAACGAACTGAACTGTTTCACAGACCCACTCAAAAACAGTCTGAACTTCAAGCAAAAGTTCTTTTTAGCTTTAAAAAAGCCAGTTCTCCCATCTCTAAAAGACAAACTGGAACACTTCAGATAACTTGTGCTTTAAACAGTTAAGTGGCAATAATTTGTCTATGGTCAGTTACCCAGCAACCATTCCATTTTGATCTATTGATTATAGGATTAAAATGTTTATATTAGAGGAGAGATGAGAGCAAGCTGCATCCCTGGGGACAAATTCTGCTCTTTTCAACCTGTGTAGCTGAAGGATAAGAGTGTCTGACCGAAGGGACATATGACATTTTAAAAACTGCCCCAGGTCTCCTGACAGCCCTTGACTGTTGGGAAAGTGTCTTTGGCTCCCAGGCGGTTGCGTAAGTACCATGCATTGCGTGAGGGAGGTGCTCCATTATTTATAAAATAGCCAAATAAACAGTCATATAAACCCGCTGTGAATGGTCAGAGCAAAAAAAAGAGATTTTTGCCTTTGGGCAGAGCAGCCCCCCCACACGTACCTCTGGTTTGACAAGGGGTTTTTTTGTCTTTTCCAAAATATCCTTGCATATTTAAACTATGATGGGACTTGCTGAATTCATCTATGGCAAGGCATTCATTTGTCCCTTCTCCCACTTAAAGTTCATAGAAAACACATGTAAGTCTTGCTATTAAACAGGAAACTTATTCCAAATGGACTCATAATTCCTTGCTTGGTCAGTTCCCTTCCTTCAAGTAAAGTGCGCTCAGCGCTCAGCCACTGCTTTTCCCTAGGCTATGGACATCAGGGAGATAATCTGATATACTGTTTTCCATTTAAACTGGAAATGTTTAGCCCCTGTCCAGTTTTCCAAAGGCTATATTTCTAGGGAATTTCATGTAGGAGCACAGACTTGGGAAGACCCTTCTGTCCTGCAGAATATGGTCCTCCTCCACCAGAGGCAATGGCACTATACATGCTCTTTCATAAACCAAGGGGCAATGAGGACTTTCCCTCTGTATTCCTGCTGACAGGCTATTCCAGACCAGCACAACTTGGAAGATGGAAATCAAGGGGTAAAAGAGAAGGAAAAAAAAATATCGTAGCATAGCGTTGTTACTGCTTAAAGCAACCTAACGTTCCCAGCCAGCTTCCTCAGGTCACCATTTTTAATTCTCCTTGCTCAGTAGGGTATTGCCCAAATGCTTAACCTCAGTTCTGGGTGCTCCAGATTGCTTTTATGAGGAGGAGAAACTGATGTTTTAGTCAAGACTTTCTCTAGCGCAGTCTGATTTTTCTTACAAAGCACTGACAAATGTCCTGCTTCCCCCCAGTGCTGTGGGGCACTTCCCTGCTCACCCCTTGAAGCCTCTTGCTGGCCAAAACTGCTCAAAAAACTTACTACCCCTTGGTCTTTTCCTTCATCTGATACCCCCTCGATTCTGTGGGTAGCACCTATCAGATCAGTTGACTGAACTCTTCTCTCATTTAATCCTTAGATATGGTATCTACCATCTTCAGTGAAGTATATGATTACTCACAGATATAAGACATACCAAAAGAGTCACCCTTTTTTCAGCATAAATATGTTAAATCTCATAAGCTCCAGATATCCATATGTCCCTGTGTCATCCCTCAGTTGAAATATTTTCACCACAAATAGTACCAAACCCTGGGATCTTTTCTTTTCCTGATGCTTACCCAGATATTAATTGGCAAAGGGCTTTCCCCTTTGTCCCATGGTCAGTTATTTGCTTCCATGTATCGCTCATTGAGAGTCTTATTCAAAGCCTGCTGGGAAGCCGAGCAAATGATGATGCTTTTGATCCTCTCTTCTAGCAAACCCCAACAGGTTTCTGCTTTGTAGTAAGGGTGTTGGTTTGGTAGCGTGCATTCAGCTTCACAAAGCATAATACAAGTGAGATTTTGGTGGTTTCTCCATAGATACGCTATCCCGGCCTGCAGGACTGCCCGTCGTACCCCACTGCCACAGGTAAGCAGCGCTGCCCTCTCCTTGGAAGAAAGCCATGCACCTGATGCTCATTTACAACAACATGGCCTGACAGGGTGCTGTCAGAATAGAAGGATTTAAAATAATTTACAGCCATTCTGGGGTCCTGTTACAGAGACAAAGTAAGAGCAGTGAATATGAGAATTTATATTTCTTACTTTCAGTGTATCTTCTACTTCATTTATTTTAGGGTTGCTGAATGACTAATGTCTTGCCCCAGCGGAAGCCTCTAGAGGAGATCTGGTGGATCTACCACCCACTGCATTTTTCAAGTAGCTCTGCGATACATCAGCTGGTATCAGTCATCTGATCTCCTGTAAAAGAGGCCTGAAAGATGACTTTCCATATCATCTTCCTCAGTTCACCATGATACAGCTCCCTTCTCCCTTTGCTACACTTCTTAAATGGTCTTCTTGGCAGGGGCAACACACATTGCCTCTTGCTCCTGAGAGGCTGAAGTAATTTGTAGCTATTATTTACCCTAATATCTCTGGCTCTCTAACACTCCTATAGCTTAACCTTTCAATTTCATCTTCATGCTTAATGTGGCAATGTCTGCTCCATTCCAAGGTACTTGTTGTGCTGGGATGGGTGTTTCTTTTTACACATGAGGGAGATTTAGGGGGAAGAGGGAGGTTCAGGGCTTAATAAAACGTTGGGTTGCTGCTTGATCATGCAAATTTTGCTTTTTTTCCCACTGCCCAGATTGTACAGGGCAGCTGTGAGAGAAAAAAAAGCTATATACACAGCAAAAGATGATGCCAGTATATCTCTCTGGTTTTCACGGAAAAAGTGGAGGTCTAGTTTGAGGAGGGAGATGAGAGAGGCTGAGTTCTGGAGGAAGAGGAGACATAAAACCAGGTAACTGGTGCGCCCACACACTCCACGCTCTCATCCTCCCCATGGGAGAGAAAAGCAGAGAGGTAGCTATTTTAGGATGTGCTTCTCACATTCCCAACACAGAGCAAGATATTGCTGGAGTGCCAGCCATAGGACAGGGGGGCCGGTGTGGAGACAGAAGCATTGTATAAATCAGGGCAATTCAAAGCCCACAAATCATTGGGCCAAGCAAAGGAATTAACCCTGATTATTAGCAGAGACTAGAAACCAAATGTCAAAGCCAAGGGCATACAGCCCCATTCGGGGCTGGAGATTTTCCAGCCGACTGTAAAAGCAAAGAAAATATGGTGCAATTCCAGGCCTCCAGATGGAGAATGGGGTTAATCCACTAGAAAAAAAGGTACATAAGTATCCAAAATCAGGAAAAGGAGAAATCAGATTTCTCCTACCCAATCAGAATAGAGAATGAAAGATACAGAATTAAAGTCTGAAGCCTCATACGGCCTATTTCGGATGTATGGTGTATGGAGCAATTTTGTTGCTGGCTTCCACTGCCTTTAATACTCTAATCATTTAGTGAAACGGAGAGTTGTTGCAAAGGAACTGCAGCTCTTTTATCCGGTCTGTTAGAGTATCCTGTTATAAGGTGGCAGCTGCATCGCTAACTACTACTGATCCTGTCCACTGGCGCCGAGGCCATATTCTGCTGGAGATTTCTGTTTCTGGCAGTGTCCCCGTGCTTCTGCCACCTCTTCCCGTGGCCTCCTCGTTGCATGCGGGTTGTAATGTGAGGCAATGTGTCAGCAGCACAGGGAACAGTCTGGTTGGTGTCCATGGAAAGAGACTGAAAATGGGCACAGGGATTTTTAGACTAAGGGAAGCTGTTATCTTAGCTTGCACAAAAGCTTGAGGGAGAAATTGAGAGCAAATTAAAGATGGCTTATTTTTCCTTAAAATCAAAAAACAGGCAAGTGGGCCAATTTCTTAACAGCTCGGCTGTGCACACCCTCACATGTGTTCTCCCACAGACACGCACAGAGTTTTATGTGTGCTGTAATGGGATGCCTCCGCCCGTGAACTGAGAGTGAAAATCAATCTGCTTTGATGGCAAAACTACAAGTATATTAGGAACAAAACTGAACAGAAAAAAGAAATCAGGCCATTGTCATAAAATGTTGGCCTGTGTTATTACTTGGATAGAAGATCACCAAAATAAAAGCGAGTTGTTCCAGAAAAGAGTTTTGGTGATTTACTATATAGTATTCTTCCAAGTCAATACTGAAATCCTGCTCCAGCACATGATTAGGAAGAGCTATGCTGTTAGAGGCTCTGTAAAAGAAAGTGTTCCTTAAAAGGTCCCATGGCACCTTACACGAGAGTAGGAAATATTAATCAAGGTGTCCAGAACAAAATCTGTATCTTGGCTATTATATTCAGAAGACACTTAGAGTTCCCTGCAGTTTCTTATCTTTATTTTGTTTCCTGAATTATTGGGTGCTGTTGCTGTGGTCTGTTCAGCACTTTCCTAGGTTTCACCCTGCAAGTGGCTGTGTTCATTAATGAAAGAAAGCACATTAAAGCATACCTTCCCAATCCTCAGCTGTGGCTTATGCAGATATTCCAAGAGCTACTTTTATTCCACAAGACTGTGGACACTTATGTCGACTAGAAAAGCTACTTTTCCAAGCTCTTATCAAGTTTATGCAAAATGCTATTGGAGTTCAATCCGCATTCGTCTTCTTACGAAGTCTTAGGTCCTAACTCAGCAAAGCACTTCAAACAGGTTAATGATTGCACTGATTTCAACCCACAAGTAAAATTAAGGCTGTATTTCATTAATTGGCTACATCAGCATTTTATTTTTCTGAGCTCCAACTAAGCGTGCTTCAGAGGAGCCACTGGAATCTTTAAATGACTCATGTCAGTCTGAGTAAAGGCTGAAAACTGTATTTGTCCCGTTTATTCACTAGAGACTTGCAAAAAATCCCAGCCTCAGCACGGTCAGTGCATGATTTGACTGTAGCAATGCCAAAATTTTGCTCCAGCATTCAAGTTCCAGTGTGCCTGGCTGTTCCCTCTTGATTTGTAATATCGCCCGTGTAATCATTTATTTCAAATGCAGAGGATGAAAGCTGAGCTTTGTTGGGCACCTTCACACAGGTTCCTGTTTCTTAGATGTTGTTACCCATTAAAATAGCATATTGCCTGTGAAAATACTGTTTAAACAAACCTGTCTTTTTTGATCTGCGTCATTATCACAGGCTCTCTGTAACGTCACTTCGAAGGGTGATAAGGAACCCTGTGCCTCTCCACAAGAGTTGGCACTGGCAGCAGGAAGTTTGTACCAACTGTAAGGGTTAAAGCAGCTGCCGTTGCATCAGCCTGGGAGAGTGGTTTAGGGGGGGATAGTGTTTTATCCTTCCTCTGAGGCTCATCACTACCTGTTCGGTACAGGTGCACTGACCTCTGCAGTGTCAGTGATGCTTGCCTTAATTGTCTGCCTTGCAAGGGTTCAAACAGGCCTTCCCACGCTTTCTCTCTTGCTGCACTTAATCTTGGCAGGAATACCCCATAAATACACCCAAAGCTCACTTATTATCCTTTAAACCTTCACCAAAGTTTTTCTTTGCCATGCTAAAAAGAAAACTGAGCTCTTCAGCCCCACTCTGCAGCCGCCGCAGCCGCGCAGGCTGGCCCTGCCGTCTCGTTACTCCCTGCAGTCCTCGCCAGAGTCTCTAGCTGTATTCCTCTGTGGGTCCCCACTCCGTGTATGGTCTAAGTGGGGCTTAATCTGCACTTGGATGGTGCACGGGGCAATGCAATCCTGTTCTGTGCCTGGATTTGGGTGCTCACACAGCATCTGTGCCTGTAATGCCCTACACTCAAGAGGAAAGGCAGGGATGTCCTGGCACGAAGCTGGCCAGCCACCATGCCCGGGAAGGTGTGTTCCCTCAGCCCACCTGCTGCAAGGAGGCTCAGGAGGAAGGGCACGCAGCTCTCCCACTCTGACATGAAGGTCTTGCTTGCAAATTACGCCATAACCTGTATTCCTGGTGCCATGCCACTTTGGTTTATGGACACAGTGTCACTAACACAGGGCTTCAAAAAGCCGAGCCCAGCCAGTGCTGGCCCTGGTTGCACAAGCACGAGATTTTTGGATGGTTTCCAGACACCCCCTGCAAGTGCAGTGGCTGGGAGGAACACCCAGCAAGTCACACTGGCCAGGAGTGTTGTCACGCACCTGCGCTCGGTGGGGTCACTGCAAATTCGGTCACGGCATCTCCTCATCTCCATTGCAGCCAGGGCCTGGAGGAGCCGTGGGAAGGGTTTCCTCCTGCACTGGGAAAGCAGCATTGCTTCCCACCCCTGCAGCAAATGGGGACTCCCAAGCATGGAAAGCTGCCACGTCCTCAAGCTCCTTCCTTCCCATCGAACACATCTCCTCAGCATGGGGGCATGTGCAGTTTATCGTCAGAGCTGGTCCAAAACACAGGTGCCAGCTGCCACCGCACAAGACACGCTGGTTAGCTGCCCTGTATCGGCATCCGAGGTGCAGGGCAGGGTGCTAGGAAGAGAGAAATAGAAGTGAGGTTTGGCTACTCACCAAATTAAGTGCAGTAACAACAACAAAATTACCATCCATACGGTGATCATTTCATGGCCCCGAAGCTGTAACCATGCTGCTGTTGTTAAAAAGAGGACATAAATGGAAGATCAATTCCAGATTTATCACAGAAGGGAATTCAGTGTATTCCTTAGCAATAATGGCGTATGAGGTCATCATGGCTTATGCCATATTCTCCATTCTTGTCTTTCTTCAAGAGATGTTTTATTGTAAAAGAAAAGTGGATAATGTGCAGAATTTTATGTGATTATGACTGTGCGTTTTTCCTGTACTAACAGTATTTGAATGACAGAGAAATAACATGAACCTCTATTCCCTTAGTCCTTGCACTATAGGGTTGCTGGTGCCCCCCACAGTATCATTAAAAAAAATTACAGGAGGGGGATTTTTACTGCTCTAATCACCTCTCGCTCATGCTGGAAATAGCTCCATCGGGACTACCCAGGCAGCATGCATTCATCAGGGCTGCTTTACATCCAGCCAAGCAGAGGTCAGGCTCCTCAGAAGATCAGATAAAAGCATGGTTTGCTTTTCCTTGTTGCTGTTAGTTTTCTGAATATTCTGAGTTGGATTCCCCTCCCCACTGCAATTATCACCTTTTAAAATCTGAGGATTGCTAATGCTTTTCTTTTCGAAAAGAGAGGACTGCTACAAACCTAAACCCCACCTGCAGTGTAGCCTGACTTCTGGGTTGTCTAAAAAAATAAATACAAGACATGACGTAACCAACAGCTGAAAACCAACTGCAATCGGTATGCCAATTAGCATGGTGATTATATCCACCACATGCACATGGACACCTCTTGCCGAGTGAAGTAATTGATTACATGCACAAATCAGGTGAATGATTACCACAGAGATTTTTGTTGTCAGCAAAACAGAACAGGGCTGCAGAGGGCCACAGGGCCGGGAGAGGCAGGGGTCCCAGCACCTTGTGCATTGCCCCAGATTCATCCCTGTGAGGGTGGGAAGCAGTGCTGGAAAACCGAGCGCCTGGCAGTGCCTGCCAGGGTACATCAATTTTGGAAACCTGATTTGCACGACGTAGCGGGACTACTCTGGTAAAAGCTTCTCCAGCGCTCCAAGGAGTCGCTCTGAAAACCTAACTTACTCCCTGCCTCGTTACACTAATACTTATTAGGGGGTTACTGAGGCCAGGGACACAAACACTCCTTGATTTCTGATCACATATCGGGACCATTTTACAGCCATTTTCGCTGGCTCCTTTTTGTGCGGATCTTTTTTTTTTTAAATCGTTGTGCTGTTAAAGTAAAAATAATGGGGGCGGGATGCCTAGTGAGAAAGCCTTGTCCTGCCGATAGTCTGTCAGGCAGATGTTTCTCTTCCCTGGCTGCACAAGCACTGCAGCAGTTGGGAGTGAGCAGACCTCCATGACGTTCAGGGCAGGAGCAGGGAGCAGCTGTCCTCTCAGAGGCAAGTTAGGACCAACGCAACAACAACAATGCAAATTTCCAAACACAAAACGCATCTAATTCCCTTGCAATAATAGTTTCTTGTTAAGCCATCAAGCACGCTAAATGTAATCCACATGAAATTTTACTGATTAGCTATGGAGAAGTGGGGAAGGCAGTAAAAAAGGCTTCTTGCTGCAGATTTCAGAGGGCAGCACTGTCTACATTTTCCTTTTAGACAGAGATAAAGGAAGGATTTCCTACGGGCAAAAAATATCATGTCCCCCTGAGAACCGGATAAGCTCAACATTGGTGCTCACATCCTGAGAGGTGGCTGGAAAGACCCACTTTGTGGAAGGGCTCTTCAGCTTTGGCCAGTTATCTGTTCCACCCTGACACATTGAAAAGTGTCCCATTTTCCACCAAGTCAAAGCTTGTGTTATCCCAGAACTTGAAGCTCTTCCAAGTCATATTTACTGTCAGAGAGAGGTTAAACAAACAAACTAAACCCCAGGGAGAGCCTGGCAATCTGTGCAGAGGCAGCAGCAGTCTTCCAGAAGAAGTCCCATGCCAGCCATGCCGTTTCATCCCTGCTCATGCTACTAAAAACCATCCCACCTCCCTCCCATGTGTTCACATGTGATGCCCTGGCGTGCAGTTGTTTACACCAGCCACCACAGACCCTCAACTTCTGACACACAAAAAGTAATTGCACATGAATTTTCATTGATGTCCATGTCTTCAAAGCTAGACACCCCATGGGAATCTTTCCCTTCCAACTTTCCCATTCCCAAATGGTTTCTCAGTGAGGTTCAAACCATGGCCCCATCAGCAATCATCATGGAAGGTGAAGTTCCTAAGGAAGGGTGAGGGCTTTGCTTTAGAAGAAAAATTTAAAAGCACTTGTATCTGAACACCTGCCCAACCCCTCTGTGTTTGTCGGTGGCACAGCCCTTGTTGTGTTTCACACCACAGCTCCCTGACTGTCTTGCATGCTGGGCTACATTTCCCCCGCTTTTATAGGTGTTTATGGTAGGGTATGTGCTTTGCTTAGATGTGGAGTGGCATAATATCCCTCACGTGATATTGCAGTCCAAACTTCATACAGTGACCTGGATGTTATGTGACCTTTAGACATAGTGCCATAAATCCAAGTGCTCTTCCTGCAGCAGTGGGGGAAAAAAAGAAAAAGCAGTCGTGAAATGGTACAGTGGTACAAATGCTAAAGAGTGGCATTCTGGAGGCCAACCATCTTTGCCATGAAAGAGGAATATGGCTATAAAATCAGGTTGAAACATTTTAATCATATAGTCTTGTTCAAGACTTACGAAAATACTCATGCTTTATTCTGAGGAAAGACAGTCCCATGAGGCTTGAACACTTCAAAGGGTTTCCACCAGGAAGCACAGCTCCCTGGGAATGTAATTTGAGCAATCAGCTCCATGAGGGCCACATTGTGGAATGCAGGATCTAAGTTATGTTCATGTTTGTACATGCCTCTATGGCAACCGTAAATCACATCTTCACCCCCAAGGTATCGAGTACAAGTTCAGAGCCTCAATGCACTCACTCTGCCGTCTCAACACGGGCACCCACCCTTAAACTAAAAAAAGAGAGAACGTTGGACTGAAAGGATGTTCTTCTCATGCTCGTACTTAGCACAGAGGCTTTCCACCCAGAGATCTTCCATGAGAGAGCATTATCATCTCCCCTAAAAAAGATGTAGTAGAATCCAAATCCATCCAAACTTTGCTAAACCCCAGGATTAGGAGTGTGATTTGTGTGGAAGTGACAAATCTCAGAAGCATGCCAGGATCTAATAGGAACAACTAGAATCAGTCAGCTAAACACGTTCTGCCAGGCCCTTGGCAAACCGCTCTCTGCCCTAATGCATGGAGAGAAGCAGATTAGAGAATCAAAAGGGGCGTATTACAGTCTCAGAAGCTGGAGCTGGTTGTAAGTCTATTAGCATAACAAAAAGGAATGTGCCAGGGTGGGAGAGCTGCCAAGGGGAGCGCTGGTAATTGCAGTCGCAGGAAGAGCAAACAGAGCTCCTGCAGGGGCTGGTGGCGAGCAAGCACAGCGGAAGCCGGCCAGGGCTTCCAAGGGCTTTGGGGGAAATGGAAGACTCTTATCCTTTCTGGTTTGACCCTGTGCAGTTGTGCAGAAGGACAAAAGAGCTCGCTCAGCATTGACCAGAGGAAAGAGCCCTGTGTTTCCAAAGGACTGGCTGTTTGGGCAAGGGATGAGGAGTAAGCAGGTGTCTGAATCTATGTCTAGGAGCCACCAGCGGAGCAGCACGTCAACGGATCTGTCCAAGAGCATCTTCCTATCCCAGTTGGCTCATGACAGAGAAGTAAAGGCCAGTGTACTCCTCCTGGCCAGCAGCTATGTGCCCCCATCCACCCACACCTCCACCAGGGAGACCCTCTGAGCCCAGGGCTGAGCCAGGTGACTGCTGGATGGTGAGGGAGAGGGCACCCCTCTGTTCGGAAGAGCAGTTCAGTTGATTAATTTAATAGGGAGGAAGAGCAAACACAGTGAAAAATGGTTCAGCTGGGGAGGGGGGACAAATTTGTGTGAACAGAACCAGAAAGGAAGCTGAAGAGCAGGAGAGCAGGGGAAAAGGCATCACTCACAGGCAGACGCCCGCCCTTCTGAGACGATCGTCTGGGGCTGACCAGCAGCTACTTGTGCTCTGCCGGCAATGAATTATTTCATTCATCTCAGGACAAAGAAAATGGCTTGTTCAACCAAACATATTTTTCATTCAAAATGGGAAAAGCTACTCCTGAAGGCGTTTTCCTTTTTTTAATAAAGGAAAAAAAAAACAAAAACACACTTTCAAAAATCCTCTCTCCCTACTCAGGATTAGCTGCTTGGATAGAAGTATTTGCTGAACATGACCCGAATTTATCACTATAACTGAATTTTTTTGGAGAGTATATGACTGAAAGGCAGAAACAACGGCCCAGTTTAACTTCTCATCACTTGTGCAAGATCTGGATACAGCCATCTCCCAGAACAGCACAAGCCTGGGGGCCTGTCCCTCCTGCTGGACCAGGCAGTAATTTTAAGCTCTCAGCAGCTAAGGAAGCCAGAAGCACTTTGCAGTACCTCTGTGCAGATTTGCACCCTGTCCACGGCCCTCGCTCCCCGCGGGCACCTCCTGGAGGCACAGCACCCACAGGAGGGCACGTGGGAAGTAACGCCCGAGCAGAAGCTAAACTACATAGCCTCAGGCTACATACTATGCTTGCAGACAGTAGCATACGTTTGTCTGGGTGTCTTTAGCAGGAATAGCAGAAAAACAAGAGAGAAGACAGCAAGCAAGCACTTGACATGACTGAAAGAGCAGGGAGAAATTTAGAGGCCAATAATTGCTTGAAAAGTTGTGATCAAGAAGGATGTCTCCTGCTGTTTGCTTCCACCTGAGCTGAGGCTGGCAGGATTGTGGTAAACAGTGATGGTTTAATGACACCTGACTCCATTGCCTATTTTCTCTGAGAACAAACCACACACATGGAGAGCTTTTGGCCGCCCATCTGGGTCATACTGGAATAACAACGTATGGGAATGCATGTCTCATGATGTTATTTATTGGGCTAAACTTGTCAAGTAGTGCAAAGAGGCTTACACACTCAGGTCAGTTGTGTTGTTATTGCCGCTTGTACCGCTCAAACAACTCTCGTGCACCACTTCAGAAGTTACCTGGCCCTGCCACATGACCTTTGAGCAAGCGAGCCAAGGTTTTTAAGAATATCTGTTTTCCTCTGTTTCACAGGTCAGTGCTCATTATAAACTGCCAGTGTGCTCCCAAAAGATTTATTGCAGCATAGAATGCAGTGAAAGGCAGCATAGAAAACATTTGTGCAAAACTAACAACAAGCACATTGCTTCTGTTTAGGAGGGACTCTCCATGTGATGCAGGTGCAAAAAAATTTCCCCGCTTCAAAACACACTGTTTATCTATGCAGGATCATGGTCCCATAATTCCTTGCAGCATTTCAGTGGCACTTACATTGAAAATGGTTTGTTCACTGGCAGAACGAGCAAGACCGGGAGGCTAACTGCACTGATTCCAGGCAGTATTTTGCCAGTGCAAACTTGTGAACTGTTAGCAGCCAAACACTCAAGATTTATTCAAGCCAGAGAACTACTACCTACCAGTTCAGGTCGTATTTCTTCTCCTGTTCCTCTTTAAATTATGAGCTTCCACAGGGCCAAGTTGCTTGCGTGTTTATTTTCTTTAACACAGCAAGCCTGCAGCTAGCAATAACTTTTTGGGTTCTCTGGCTGTGAACGTCACATTTCAGCTCCTTCGTTGTTGCCCACTGTTGTTTCTAGTCAATGTCAGTCAAAAGCCCAAACTGTGTCTCTCCCATTGCTTAGAGCAGAACTATTCTTATGCAGACCTCTACCAGTACAAACAATACAGCAATAATAGTAAAATTAAAAAAAAAAGAATTCTGCTATAAATACTTTTATCGCTGGCATAGATGATTTACTGCCCACTTAGTTAATCCCTATAAAATAGCACAGCTGAACGCCTTTAAGTTGCATGCATACAGATGACTAATTAAATACACAGTTAAATGGCTTGACCTGGCACAATTCTGACCATTAAAATCATTAAAGAAATAGAGCTTGCAGTTCCCTCAAGGCAAAGTCTTCCAATGAATAATTTTGGTGTCGCAATGGTGTGGGGCAGTTTGGAATGAACAGGGTGCTCACAAGCCAGAGGGACAGCCGGCACCTCTCAGCCCACGACCCCGGTTCCTTGCTCTGTGCCATGGAGACCAGGGTAGCAGGACACAGGGAACACTGGAGCTGGGGCAAAAGTTAAAAGAAATCAGCCAGAAGTACTAATTCATATTTTGACAAAGCTTCAGCTGAATTCAAGCCTTTCGGTATAATGCCTGGGTGCAACTGCAGCAGGGGACCAGCCAGCACCACAAATGCACATCCCCCTGCTCCTGTCCCCCGCCCTCGGACGTCCCAGCAGGAGCTCAGGGCCAGGCCAAGGGCATGATGTGACCAGGGCTGGGCTATCACAGCTGACCACGCAGGACGCCCTGCCAACACCTAGCATCACCTTTGCGGGCTAAGTCATGGGCATTCCTGGGCTGAAAGCTCAGTCTGGCTGGGACTGTTTGAATAACTACACGCTGGTGACAAGAAGGAGAGTTTCATTAAAACAGGAGCATCCTTGAAAGGGTGTCAGTCTCTGCTTTCATCAGAAAGTTTTCTCTGCAGTTTCCATCCTGAAGAGTTTGCTGCTCGCCCTCATGTTCACTGCTGCTGTGTTCATGTGTGCTAGGCCAGAGTAGGCATCTTGTTGTCGCTGAGCACAGCTTAGCCTCAGAAATTACTGTACTTTTACTTAATTAAATAGACCTAATTATTCAACAGAAGTACTATTTCAACAGAAGCAATTAAAAAGCTCTGCCATTGTGGCAAGGCACCTGCTTCTATCAAAACTTCATTTAGCTTATCGTTCTGCTTGACTTTCTGGAGTATTTTTTGAACAGGCAGGGTTTTTTTGTTCTACTAAGAACATTTCTCTTTGAGAAATAACAGTATTAATTGGAAATGTTCTTGTGTCATACAGTTTGTAAAACTGAGCTACCATGAAATTTGTGACTTTTTTCAGAGGACAGTGAGGTGAAGCTCTCTTATTTTCACCCACTAATTGCCAGGGGAAAAGAAGTATGACAGATGTAAAAATGTTACTGAATTTATAAAAGAGATAGCAAACTATGCCATGTCTGTGAGGGTGATAATGGCATTAATAGACCTTAAGCCAAATATCTTAACAAAGCTATTGTAGCTGTAGTCTGTATACAGCATGGGCACCCAGGGGGAAACAGGCAAATGGAAGTCTGATTTATGTTTACTGAAATCAGCATGAAGTGTTGTTTTGATTTCATATGAAATTCACTCTTTTTGCAAACAATCGCACTAATAAATGAGGCATTGGCTGGAAGTTTGACTGACAACAGCTTGCTGGGTTTCTTTGTAAACAGAAGACATAGGAAAATACAAATATATGTTTAGTTGCACACATTCCTATTTATTCACCTGCCTGCAAGGCTCAGGTGGTGAAGCCGTGGGTGGATACACTGGCCACCACCACCCATCCCATGTCTCAGCTGCTGATGAAGACACACAGTGTGGACATACCCCTGGTACTGCTCCACTGAAAGTAATGGCAGTGACTGCTCTTCATGGGGATTTGGCAGATTCAACCTCCCAACGTACTTCTGAAATCAGAACTTCTGTAAACGTTGATACTTCATGAAATTACCTGCTAAACCACTGCCAGCAAGCATTTTCCTCTGCTTTTCCATCTCAGGATAAGCCAATTATTTCTCTTCAGTGGCAGGGTATTGACTCTAGCCATCGCAATGACTGGGCCAAGGTTGTCCCTACGGGCAAGGTGCACAAGGAGCCTCTCTGAAGTGTTTAGCAGTGACATGTCAAGTGAGGAGGGCTCATAGCAGCGGTTTCTCTGCCCAAGGGCAGAGCAACAGCAGCTGCAGCTGCAGAGTCACCTGAGGCAGAAAGCACTGGGTCTATTACAGACCGCGTGCAGCATTTTGAGTTACATCCTGAAGTGAGCTGACATCCAGTATAAAGTATGTGGTGCCTTTATACTTTTATGGGTCTGCCTTTTTTACAAGCATCCACTTGTTCCTTTCAACAGAAAACTCTGTCCTTGATGTTCTGGGCACTGCACAGCCGAAACATTTATTCCTGCCAGCTTTACTGCTGCGCTGATAGCTCCAGAGACTTTTTTCCAAATGTATTTAGTCTTTTCTCAGAAACATAATAAAAGGTGTTTCAGAAAAAATATTTACCTCTGAAATAGCCCGGGCTAATGTGAGTAAGAGAAAAGCTGAGAATGAGGAGGAAAAAAAAGCTTTCACCAACCTCACATGAGGCCACAGTCTCACCAGAAGGCAATGGGTTGAAGCTGACATGGATCTTCTCCCAGCTCAATGCCCAATCCTCAGTTTATGAGCAGGAATTTAGGACGCTGAGAGAGGCTTTCCCTGGGCACAAGAAGGCCCTGGAACAGAGCTGAGGAAGACCCCATTGTCTGCAGGTAGAAACCATCCTCTGCGGCTTCCCAAATAAGATAATGATATTACTGATTAGCCAGGGAACAGGAGCAATATCTCATTAGCTATATGGCCAGCCACAGCTATATATCATACGGCAATGGCATGCCCCACTAAAGACCAGAGGCGTTTGTGCGCAAAACCTTGTGATTCACAGGTTTGATACCCATCCTTCATTTCACAAGAATGGTTGAAAATGTGTAAATAAATTAATAAAATCATATTCATGGGGATGTTCAAAATATGATGATGAAGAGCAGTCAGTAAACATTTGCAGGAGCGTTTGCACCAAAAGTGGCCTTCTGTTTATTGTCTGAATTGTAAATTAATTGAATGTTTATGAATATTAGCTAATAATTCATGAATGTAAACAGACTATATGTAACGCTTACCATCTGAATAGGAGGCTGACACAGTACCGCACTGCTGAAATGAGAAGAAATGAATACCAAATATTCATACTTACCTTTCTCTGGAGGCCCTTCCTGGTTGTGTCTGTTTGCATGTACGGCTCATAGAAGGTGAAACATAAACAACCCCACAAAAACCCGACTTCATTGGGGATAATTTGCAAACAGAAATTAGACTGCGTTTTTTAAATAAATTGTGTCTACTTCAACTGTGAATAGTTGCCTGACTCTAATAATAACTGGCCAACAGAGATCAAATAGAAAGTATCATATTCAGTCATTAATCCAGTCTAAAAATAATAGCCTTAAAACCCTTTGCGAGTAAACTCCAATATATTAAAAGGAATGACAATCGCCTCCTGGACAATCTGGGAGCAGAAAATGAGACAAAATGTGCTGGATAAATTATTCACTGTGAATTGTCCCCTTGACTCTAACTTTGACAAGATGCTTCTTAGGGAAGTCCCTTTTTAAATAGATAATGTAGAGCTACGTATCAGAAAAAAAGGAGGTCTGTTAAGAGTTCTTCATTTTAACAATGAAGAGCCCTGAATTTTCTGCAGAGCCAAAGTTTATTTAGTGACTATTTCAAGGAATGAGGGGGAGAAAGCAGTACGAAAAAAACCACAGTGTTTTGTTTCACTACATCTTTTCTTCACCTTTTAATCTCTCCCTTTTTCCTTCTCACTCACCCACAGTGAGACTCCCCTATTACTGGTTCCAGATTTGGGATAGTTCCAAGTCACAATTTCTGTTTGACGTTTTTGTTTTTCCCTGTTCACATAATTTTGCTGACTGCCCTCTCTGGCAAGTCCTTTGGGCTTTTTCCAGAGTATTTGTATCTCCCAACTTTTTTCCTACCAGTTAAATTTTAGTTTGGTCTCACAGGCAGAATCATGAAGAACAAGAAATGCCACAAATTTTTGCAGTACATTTTAAAATTATTGCTATAAAGTTTTAATTCCATTTCAAAGTTCAGAATTTCAAAGTGCATCAGGTTGAATACAGATGTAAAAATATAACACAGTAAAGAGCTGACATGGAGTTGTGCCTCATTAACGAGTCTTCTTATAGCTGTGTATGCTTTTATGCTGCTCACAAGGCTGTGGGTCTCCATGCAAGGGAGACTGCTGCAGAGGGGGAACCGCTACCGCAAGCGGGGAGCGAGGGGTACGGCATGTGGTGTGCTTGCCGCCGGAGTGAAAGGCATCTCACGCACCTGCTTTAGGGCCGTGGCATGCCGCAAGCTAGCATTGACATGGTCTGGCTTGCGGCATACCGCAGGGCGAGGGAAGGCATGCGAGACGCCATGTCCCCAGCCACGCACATGCCGCCGGCCGGGGCCCCGAACCTCCTCACTTTCCCAACCCTGCCAGCTGCTGACAAGGAGCAGGGTCAGATGGAAAGTTCAAGGGAGATGTTTTGTGATCTTTCACCTACTTGTCCGCTATAACTTTAGGAAAAGGAAGGTGGAAGACTGTTAATCTAGAACATAAAATAATATTCCACATTATTAATATGAGGTGTGCTACTGAGGATGCTATTTCAGCTTAGTATTTTGTGGTGTTAGTGCAGCTACTTCAGCCTTCATTGGGTGAACAGTATGGTTGGTGGACAACCCTACAAAAGTCACGTTAACTATACAGAAATTGCTGCAGTTCGTCATAAGATGAAGCAGCCTGGTACACTCAGACCCCGGGCCCACACATGTTTGGAGAAGATATGGAAAAGTCTGCCACAGGAGAAAATCATGTGAAAAGACCACTTTTTCATAAAGATGTGGCCAACTGCAGGAGGAAGGTAGCAGCAGAAGCACTCTTCAAATTGAACTTCTGGTGGCCCTCCCACAGGAGCACCAGCTCACCTGCCTGCATCTCCTAAAGGACAGGAAGCAGCCTATTTTCTGCAATGTTTATTTGTAGGGCAAAAGGGATATAGGAGCTTCCTACATTGACAGAGACCCTTATAAATACCAGGCATTGCCTGATCTCATTCCTGAGTCTTCTGCAAGGAGAAGGCTGGTCCTGCCAGGGTCCAGCCAGGTGCCTGGCAGCCAGGAGCTGCATCCTCTGCTGGAGATGCACCCAAGCCAGGTGTCAGAAGTGTCATGACACTCATCTGATTTCATCTCAGCCTTTACCTGTCCAACTTTCATTTCTTGGGGTGTGTCAGAGCTCAGTAGACCCAGAACTGGAGGAGAAAAAAAAACAGGTGTTTTTGGCCTAGAAAAGCCACTCTGCGTGAAGAATGAGAAGGGTTGTGTGAGTGATGGGGGGGGTAGATACTGTGGTGTTGCACACGCCTTACCTGAGGGAAGGAAGGGCTCACTCTGTATGTTACTGACTGAGGGTGGGGGTCCACCATTTCTGAACTGGAGACCTCAGTACATGGCAGGTCTTTAATACCTCTGGTTTCTTCTCTACTGCAGTACCAAGCTCGCTGGAGCAATCGTTGGTGAACTGAGCTGGCCCAGGCTTCCCTGTACTGTGCTGCATTGAATACCCAACATTTTTTTCAGTTAATTCTTGTATTCAGTTAATTCTTGCTTCTGCCTCTGCCGTACCGGGACTCCTCTTGCACCTAGCAGGGCACACCACCTAGTTAACCAGAGAAGAGCAGGCTGGGTTTGGTCCCCTGCTTGTGCCTGTGCCATGAGAAGCTGGGGGAGGCAAAGGACAAAGTTCAGCTCCTCTTACAACTGCGATCATTTCATCCCCTACTCCAGAGCCGCAACTTTTCGCACATGCTGGCGACAATAGGACCTTGCAGTGGGTTATCAATGCCATTTCATTGCTAGAGCTTGCTATTCTGGTGTCTCAGCTAAATCCTCACTCAAGACAAGCCTGCAGATCCTCCCTCTGAATAACGCAGCTAAATGGGGAGCCGTTTTTAATGCAGCGAGAGCGATGACGGCTGTGATGTGGGAGGAAGCAGTTATATATGTTGATTCTCCTAAAACAGACCACAAGGACAAGCTGTTCAAGCCAGTGCTGCTCTGATCTATAAAGAGAGCCATTACACCCAAAAATCCTTCAGCACTGACAGAACGGGAGCATTTACAACCCTGCATCTTCTCACTTTGAGTTACCTGAGGAGGTACCAGTTGAGTGCACGCAGCCACCGCTCTGCCTCACCCCAGGCAGCACTGCTGGGTGCCGCCGGTGCAGTCTGTCTGCTGATGTGAACATGCTGGTATATACTGGAAATCCAAGTCCTGACCCCTGTTGCATACAACCAGCCCCCAAACAAAATTCAAAGGACCCAGGAGGGCGAGAAGCAGGGTCAGCAGGATGCTGCCCAGTGGACACTGCTGCCTCTCAGCGCGTGAGAAGTTGGCTGCATGGCACTGCTCCAGCTTAATTTGGTGCCTCTGCTGTCTTTTCCACCTCACTCTGGCTGGAGCAGGCTGGCTTTGGCCCTGGCTACTGGCACTGACATCCCCCTGCGACCCCTTCGGCTTCCCCCAGCCCCAGCCATGCCACCAGCAGGACCAGCAGTTGCTTGTCAGCTAACTCCGCCTGCGCTCGCAGGACCCTCTTAAGCAACGACAAGACTCCTATGTTTCTCTCCCTTCCTTTCCACAGTAGCATACATTTTTTCATGCAATCTGATTATTATTATTTTTAAATGACCGCTGACTTGCCTGTGAGCCCATGGCTACTACACAGATATTGCCTTTCTTCACTGTGTTTCATAGCCATAATTTTCTGGATCACATTTATTTCTTAACCCAAAAGCAATACCTCAATGTCACTACTTGAAATACAGCAAAACATGGTGCCTCAGCTGTTCACAGCATGTGCTGTGAACAAGAGACGAGCAAGAGAAAGAGAGGAAAGAAGTCAGAGGGATTTCACTTGGAAAGCCAAGGAAATACTGCTAAAAACTCAGTCTCTTATATGCAACTCGTCTCCTGGAGCAGTATCACTTGTCACACTGTCATTAACAGCCCAGATAATCTGTATCCAGCAGTCACAGTGGGTCCCTACAGAGGGGACCCCTGGGCATCCCACAGCCACCCTATGGGACTGATGGCCTCCCTGCAACACCTCCATCCCCATGCTCTGGCTAGAAACAACAGTCTGGAAAATAGGGGAGCCACAAGGTCAGGGTTGCAGATGCTGGGTGGCTTCCCAGAGTCCCAGGCAGCGTGTTTACACTCCCAGGATCAGTCGGAAGGAAAAGGAGATGGAGTGTCTTTTTTCCCTATTGAGGTGGGATCTTCTCGGACGAGAAAGCAACATTGCATGTGGAAATCGGTGTCCTCTCACTCTCTTCATCCTTCCACAGGCCAAATGTCCAGGGAGGTCATGTCGTGTCCCAGGGAAGAGCTGCAACAAGGAGTCTCATGGGTATTAAAAAATAAATAAAATAAAGACAAGATTCAAATGACAAAATAACATCCTTAGACTCTTCATCTCCTTCCTCTCTACCCCTCCCACATATTACTCCTCTATTAGGTTTTCCAATAAAATCAGATATTTTTTGTCCCCTGCAGCCCAGACCTCCAGACACAACACTCAGCGTTTCTGATGATCTCATAGCAGTCTCCAGAGCAAATGATAATTGCCACAGAATTCACCAGTTTTTGCTAGAATCATTCCCATGTTGTTCAGCGTCCAGAGAATCAAATCATGGCTCTGAAGCAGCACAAGGACCGCAGAGATGCCCCCCCTTCGACTTTGTCTTCCAGGGATGCAGCTCCACTGCCAAAAGGGCAGGGCCATCTTTCTCTCTCCGTCCCTGTTTCTAGCATCCCATCCCTCCCAGTCCTGCCTAGCCACAAGCAGGGAGTGCAAAGCTCTTTTTAATAATTTAATGATACAGAACCAAGCCAGGTACCTGCCATCCTTGAACTTTGTGTGAAACGCTGGTATGAATTCAGGGGACTTCATACCAGGAGGTATGAATCCAGACTAAATGTGCCTGTCCCTCCTGACTGTTAGTCCGTGAGAAAATCAGATCTTCAGAAAAAGTAAAGAACTTACAACAAAGCCCTGCTCAACATATCTCAGCTCTCAAAGACTTTATTTTCTGAGACAAGAGAGCGATATGTTGATATGCTTTAAACTGCATCAATTTAGTTACCATTTTCACTAATTAGTAAAATAAATTTTATGTGCCCCAAGATGGCATTATTCAATCAACGTCAAATAAGGCTGTCAGAGAAACTTTTCCAGCTCATTGACACATTAATTGTACCTTTTCAGACTGCAACCATTTGAACTGAAATTTTTTTCCAAATTGAAAGTTTTTTCAAAATTGAAATTTCTGAGAGCCTTGTTTGTCTGATGTTCACTAGAATAGTAGGAATCTTGGGTCAGACCTGTAGTATTTCTATCTCATCTTTCTTCAGCCACAGGCAATAAAGGACTGAATAAAGGAAGAAACACGGATCACAGGGAAACGATTGGGGAGCTACACTGGGGAATAAGCCAACTCTTTAAGTATCTTAGAGTTTAAACAGGAGTACTGGATGAACTGGTTTTTTGCTTCATTGGCCAAGACAAGAAATTACATCTGGCTTCAACCAAAGTATATTTATATTTTTTCCACCGAAATTAACATTTAAGAGAATGATTTCTCCTGGACAAAGCAATGACTTTGATATTGAGCATGTTGACATTTTTGTGGTTTACTTGGACTTTTACAAGTCAACAGGAAGTGGAAATCGGTGTTTCTGTCCCACAGGAGGAGTTTGGCGGTGTGCTGCCCTCAGCTCCAACTGGCTCTGCCTTGCCGTGGCATGTGGGCCCTGCCACACTTCCCCACAGAAGGCACACATGCTTCTCCCCATGCTTTCACTCAATAAACAGAGATAATTTTCATTTGCTTTTCCAGGTTAAGTTAATGTTTTCATCAGCTCAAGCATACTGCTTCTTAAGCGCGGGAAAGTTTTTTACACTCGGCATGTGCTAATGACATGGGAGGGAGTTGAGCTGGGCAAGGGGCTTCACCCAGGTGGGGCAACTTTATATTCAAGAACATAAAGCAGAAGAAAATGGAGACTGAACATCGGAAAAAAATATTCAGTCGATACTGTGGCAAGCCCAGTCCCTTGGGTCAAATAAGCCTCGGTTACAACACACTCTGCGTAACACAGAGAATAGTTAGGCATTAGCAGAAAGATGGGATACAGTATGTAGATGTTTGACATCTCACATCTCTGTGATGCTATGAAACCCTTCTCTGGAACAGTTTAACAAGCCAGAACTAATATTGCACTTTCCCATGAAAACACAAGAGCATTTTCCTTGCTAAAGTTGTCTGGAAGAGAAATGTTCCCTCTGAACAAATCACAGGAGGTAGCAAAAGTGGAAACTTTAGCCACAACATTGTCAAAGTATAAAAGTTAAATAACTTTTTTAAGTTTTTGCCATGTGCCAAAGATGTATGAGGCTGTTCCTCAAAATAGCTTGCCTGTACACTTTGTAACACATGCTGGAATTTCCCTTCTCCTCCTCCACACTCATTTCACCTCCAAATTCAAACACTGATGAGCACAATCTGTACAAGAGTGTAATATTATAGTAATACTTTGGATAATTCTATTGTGTAGTTAAAAATATGTACGTTCAAAAAGATACTTAAATGAATGTGGTAGATTTGCAAATCACCTTGTGATGTATGTTGCCCTCTTTGTGTTACAGCATTTATAGATTTTTTTAGACAAATATTTTTCCCAGTGGGTACAACAGGGTAAAGGCATGCTGTTGACAGCATCATTCATTCATTTAATTACTTCAAGGAACCTTTTAAAAATCCTACATCCCATTACTCAGACATTAGCTTCTTCAATCCCTTTGGGAACCTAAGGCAGAGGGCTGCAACCGACACGCATGCCAGAAAACAAGAACATCTCTTTGACTATAAGCACCTAGCAGCCCCTCTGACTTAGAGCTTTTCACTTCAACATTATCGGTCTTTATAACCATTTGTATTTTATTAGGGAATCCTAAATTTCTCAGAAACTAGAACAAGTAATACAGTGTTAGCCAGGATGTATTGTACAGTTGCAAACACTATCTATTAACTCTGAAGTAATTGTCCTCCACTGTCTTTGCGTGAGGACACTATTTATTCTTACAGTCATGAGCTTTTGGGGTTTCCTTTGCCCAGACACTTTTTTACTTGATTGTTACTTAATGAATTGTTCCAGGGTCATCTGCCATTAGTGGTCCCTGTCTCAAAAAAAAGTCTTTTCCCTCTAGCTGATGCCTTGCATAGCAGTTGCTGTATGTTTAATCACACAAGTATTATTAAAGTAGTCTCGAGGTTTAGTTGCTTGGACAGGCCTGTCTATATCTATAAATGACTATTGGGTTTTGAAAGACATAGTTCATATGTATCTTCCCTTAAATGTCACTGCCATCTGCACTTTGGCCATTTATGAATGTTACTGCCTCTTTTGATGAAGTTGTTCTTGCTCACCACCGGTGTGGCAGCAGAGCCGGGCATGCCGCTCTGCTCCTAGCTTCAGCCCTGCCGTGCCGCGGGGAAGGCTGCCGTGCCCCTAGCAGCACCATTAGCCCAGCCAGAAGGGGCAAGCTTCTGGGATGCAGCTACTGATGTCAACCACCAAACCCAGGTTGCTGTCACAGCCCATCCTTCAAGCCATGCTGTGTATTTAAGAGATAAGGGCTAAGTAGTCAATATATTCCCCGAGTCTTAGTCTTTCTGCTTGGAGGATTTGCAGTAAAGCTACCACTTATTGCCGATATTGATTGACTGTTTTGATACTGATACCCACTTAAGATCAGCTGCGGCGTTCACATAAGCTGTCACAAGGCACCAGGAAGAAATGTCAGTCTCCATCAACCTAGGCTGGCTGGTAACCAGCAAACTAAATGTAGAAAATTGCATGCCCTGACTACTCAGCCCGCATGCTGCCCAGTTCCTCAAAATAGTATCTAAATGTGCTGGATGTTTAAAAATATACCATTTCACTTGAGTGTTTGACTGGGCAAGGGGACTTGTGCCAATTAATTTAGGCACTTCTTAAAAAAATCCTATGCAACTTTTGAATAGAAATTGAGAAGGAGAAAAGGGGAAAAGCCAGTCAGAGTCAGAGCCCCGGGGCTTGCAGCCCTGCCATGCGCTTTGCCGCTCTAAGGCCAGCAGTCACATCTGAAGTCTTTCCACATTTTGCATTGATATAAACACTAAAGCTACAATTTGCTGTACCATTTCTCCACGCTCCTTCTTTCTTGAAAGTAGTTGCTAAAATACAGGGTATTACCTGACTGTTATGCTCACTATGAAAAAAAAATCATTCTTTTGCATGAATCCAGAGGAGAAAAATCCCTCCATTTAGCAAGACATGTGGCCAACTTTATTCAATTGCCATGGCTATCAGAAAATGGTGCCTAGGTCTACATGCCTGATACAAGGTGGGAACTTCAGCTTCCTTTCAAAGCTAGTGGGGATATACAGGAGAGTGTGGGGTAACCAAGGAACATCAGATTACAAGACAAATGTCATTGAGGAGGCAAATGAAAGAAGACAAGCCTTGACTTCCTTGGTTTAATAGAAGTTTTAACTGGCACACACAGATCAGACGTGAATTTACAGTGTCTTTGCAGGCAAACTGCCTGGCATAGATGCTTCATGGATTCGCTGCTATCATTGTTCACCTTCTGAAAGAAAATATTATTTTTAGCTGTGTTGTTGGAGTGAGGTTTCCAAAAGTATTCAGTCATTGACTCAACATCCCATTGGCTTTGAATTCATTGCAGTGAGGGAAAGAAGGCCAAGAGTTTTTTGGTTTTTTTAAACCCCCAAACCCAACCAAGCCTATTGACCAGTATCTAAACTTTTATTGCTAAAAAGGCAGTACTGGGAAACTTCTCACAACTTCTAATGAGATTTCTTCCATCTCAATGCAGATTTTGGAGGGAGATTGATTTTTAAGCTACCTTTGGTGAGGCTGCATTTTTAACAGAGTATCTTCCTTAATATGAACAGTCATGTTCACAAAGAAAGACTGTTTTAATTATGGCTACTGGGCTTCCAGATGTTTCCTCTTAGCCAAAATAGGGGCCAGTGAGGAGATTAGGTGGATGACGCACTCCAGCTAAAGCTCTTTTAAGATACTTTGCAGTGTGTCTGGATCACACTATTTCATATGTGAGTCAGAATATTTCCCTCCACTCCAAATAAGAATAATCTTAGTAGGAAAATAAACACTAACATTTCTATGTAGGTCTGTGGCTGTATACAAGTGAAACCAGGATGTGCATTGGATTAAGTTATCTGAGTTTCAAAACATTCCATTCTAAATCTCAGTCAGATACTTTGTGGTATGTGTGTCTTATTTTCCTTACTGTTTGATTCACATACAGTTTTTGTGCATTTAGACTATCATTTGCAGGGTTTTGCAAGCCATCCCTAATAACACATCCGTTATTCTTGAAGATATTTTATCCTGGTACCTTCAGTGTTAACAGCCACCTAGACATCAAAGCTTTGCATTTGGCACAAGCAACTGTGCAACCAAGTGAGTTGCTTAGAAATTCACAATAATACCAGGCAACAGTATTAAAACTGCTGTTGAATACAAAGTTTGTGAAAAGTTTAGGAGCAAAAATCACTATACAAAAGAGCATTTTCATAACACTTAACTGGGAATGCAAACACAGCTTACATGAAAGCTTTGGAAGTAGCTGATGTGGTCCCACATTTACATTGCAGTCTATTAAAACCTTCTCCCAGCAAAAAGCAAAATAAAATTGCTAGCACCATTGTCTTAAAATAGTATTTTGTATTATTATTATTATTATCATCATCATCATCATCATCACAGTTCAGAATGAATGTGAGTCTTAAATCCGCTGGTACAATACAGAATGATTACATTTTCATGACCTTCCCTGGCAATGCCAATTATCTGAGCTCACAAATTTTACAGCATACCCATGGGAAGACCACAAGTTTGGACCTCTGCTGCCTTTGTAAAAATGAATGTTTCCTAGTCTGGAGACTTCATTATATGCTGCACAGAAAAAACATGTGCATTTCATACTAGCATCAACAGAAAATCTGTGCATCCTGCTGTACATAGAGACCTTCAGGAATGTGTAATTCAACCTGGTGTTCTCTCTGAGCTGCATTAAATTCAGACTTAGTTGTGTCTCCTTCAAGGCACTGTACATCTCTCTTACTCCTCCCTTCGCTGCTACACAATTTCTTTCTGATTCTCCCACTGCACATTTTAACCCATGTGGCCTTTGGCTGTAGCATTAGAGAACCTTTCTGACTACCCTGAAATTTTATCTCATCGGCCTTTTACTGAACCAAGAGGAGTCTGGAGCAGTGAGGATGCTCCTTTCTCTCAAGCCTGTTTGTTTAGATCAAATAGACTGTCGTGGTTTAACCCCAGTCAGCAACCAAGCACCACACAGCCACTCGTTCACCTCCACCCCCGGTGGGATGAGTGAATCTGAAGGGAGAGAATCTGAAGAGGAAAAGTAAGAAAACTTGTGGGTTGAGATAAGAACAGTTTAATAATTTAATAATAATAATAATAATAATAATAATAATAATAATAATAATAATAATCAAAACAACAAGAGAGAGGAACAAAACCCAGGAAAAAACAAGTGATGCAACTGCTCACCACCTGCTGACCAATGCCCAGCCCATCCCCGAGCAGTGATCGCTGCCCCTTGGCCAATGCCCCCCCAAGTTTATATACTGACCATGACATCCTATGGTATGGAATAGCCCTTTGGCCAGTTGGGGTCAGCTGTCCTAGCTGTGCCCCCTCCCAGCTTCTTGTGCACCTGGCAGGGCATGGGAAGCTGAAAAGTCCTTGATTTAGTATGAACACTGCTCAGCAACAACTAAAACATCAGGGTGTTATCACATTATTCTCATGCTAAATCCAAAACACAGCACTATACCAGCTACTAGGAAGAAAATTAACTCTATCTATCTCAGCCAAAACCAGGATATAGACACATGTGTTTGCTTGCACTTGCCAGTTAAGGTTCTCTGCCTTTATTATTGCTGACTGCACTAAGCACCACCAGGCAGGAGGCTCTGTCTAGTTTCAGGAAGTTGCCTTATGTTGTCATCGCTAAACAAAAGAGCCTAAAGTTTTGGAAAAATCCACCTGAGTACCTTTTCTATCTCCTTCTGACCCTGCTATACAGCATTAGACAAAGCGTTGCAAAAGAAGTAACTTCTTTCAATGATGCAGAAAGAATGCTGCTCTTCACTGGCATGTGTGTGGGAAAGAGATCCAAATTCGCCAGCCGTCTTTCTAATGACATGTGCAACCAAGAGGAAAAACTCCCAGTACTGTGATACCAGTTACACTGAACTGCACGTACCTGTAACAACACAGCATCTCTGTAACACTCTACAGAAAGCAACATAACTTTTTCCATTCACCTGCCTCCTCCTGCATGCGCAGGAGAGAAGGTGGGTTTTGCAGGCTCTCCAGAGGTCTGAAGTCTGGGACACCAGTGAAGGAGTGAGCCCAAGGTCAGTGATGAGGTGCAGAGACGAGCTTGCCAGCACTCCTCCTCTCTTGACTTGAGCTTGAGTCTTCAGTTGTCCAAACTATGTATGGCTCCCACCCAGCCTAGGCGCTCCCTGTCCTTTCTGGGCTGCTGGAGGAGCTGGTGCGTGCCAGGGAAGGAGTCAGAGAGCTACTGAGATACGCAGCTAGACCTGTGACTCTGAAGTGATCCTGTGCCCACCAATACAGACATAGGAACACTCATGTAGGCACAGGGCCTTAAAATAACCTGGTCCCCAGATCGCTCAAAGGTTTGTGCGTGAACACTGGCCAGCTGGTGCATTTGCACTTCTCCATGAGTGAGGCAGTGACGTGCTGAGAAACAGCCTGCATGTCAAGGTGATTTACCCTCTGAAGGGACTCTCAAATCCCAAGAAATCTGTGCTTTAATAGGGGCTATTATGAAAGGGAGATCAAATTTGCAAAATGAAATCGAAGGAAGAAAGACATGTAATGCTTTTAGTACTGTATAATTCAAAAAGTCAGAAAAACAACCAAATGTAAAGGTTCCCGATCAGATTTGCAACATCCATAAAGCAATAGCAGGTGTTTAACCCAGTGCATGGATGACATAGAGCAGGAATATTGCAATGTGTTACATCTGTGCCGTGTGGCTGTGGTGATAGTAACACTTGGGTCTACCTTTTTGGCTCCTGAGCTGCTGTTACCACTGCACCTTCTGAACTACTTGTCTGTAGATGTTTAAATTTAACGCAGAGGAGGGCTGTCAGAGTCGTGTGATGTTTCTGAGTTTGACAGCCTGTACAATTCATGTCAGGATTTTCTTTTTCTGTACAGTAGTTGCTAACAGGAACATAACAACCTCCTACTGTTTTTGTGCATGTTTAGTCTCTGAGCAGCAGGAAGACGTTGATGAGTGATGAATAGAAGCTCCTTTTCGATTGCTCTGAAACTCTGCTAGTGTACTGGTACTTTAAATTATGGGACAGCATTTTCTCTGGCTGATACACTGTCGTTAGTGAACCTGCACATAGGATGCAACATAAATGGGAGAAGCTGGACAGGAGCTAGATATAAGCATTTCCTATGCTGTGAGTTCACTAGTGATGTCAAAAGCATGACATCAAATTATTGCAGCTTGATTTTTTTCCCCCCACCTAAAACTGTCAGTCACAAAAAAAACCAGGGGCGGGGGGGAGGTATTTCACCTATCTAGGAAGCAGTGAGGAGTACAGAATCTGTGCAATTTTGGTGCCTAAGCAGGAATCATGAGGCCAACCACTGCAACCCAGTCCAGGACATATTGGCAAAGCAGGTCTTCAGAAAAGACAAAAGATTTCTCTCACTAGGAATGGGGCATCCAGTAACATTCAAAGGATTGTGTATAGTCTCTTCTGGAAAGAAAAAATGCACATACAAAGTTGTACAAGGTAAGTCCAACTAGTTGTGATAGCCTGGTTTTGGACTAAATATTTGGTCATTTGGTTTGGGGTTTGGGGTGTGGCTTTTTTTTTTTTCTTTTTTTTTTTTTGCTACCCAAGCCAGCTTAATTCTGACCTTAAAATTGGACAAATTCATTAAATGCCACATGCTCTGAATTAAGCAAATACAAGGAAAGTAAAAATTTTCATTTGTTTTCCTTTTTTCCTCTAAAGAGCATAACGTAAACTACAGCTGCTTTGTTTTCAACTTCTATAAAATTCTGAAAATAATTTGCCAATAACAATTATAAGCTCACTGAAAAATAGCAGTGGCTAAATCTCACCTCTACGGTCCAAAAGTCTTTTTAGGAACACTCACAGTCTTTCTCTTTGTGCATCAACCCTCAAAATTTGCCAAAGTTTTATCAAATAAGATAGCAATATGTTGGGGTTTGGGACCTTTGAACTACTTTGGTGACTGTAACGAGTGCTGATAGCAGATTAATACCTCTGAAGGCTGCACTGAAGTTCCTTAAATTCCCTAGGAATACAGGCCTCGGCAGTGGTGTTAGCTGCTCACAGTGATTCAGGACAAGGATGCAGAGCTGGAGGAGCTGGGCTGGGGGAGACCCTCACACAAAACCTCTCGTCTGTAGGGCTGAGGGTAAGAGCGTTTGTTTCCATGTTCAGGCCATAACTAAGCAAGGAAATGTGGTAGTATTTTGTGATGGGGGTATTTTTCAGCTTCCACTACAAGAAAATAGGACCAAAAGATTTTGTTTTACGAGTGAATCTTCATTGATTTCCAGCAACTGGGTAAAAAAAGAAAGGAAAATTATGCAAATGAAGGCTCATCTGCTTTGTGTTTTAGTGGTGGCTGGAAATTTGGGTTTTAAGCACTGCAACCTAAAGGGAGATCATCAAAAGTCCCCATTCTGGAAAAGAAAGATAAATCAAATCTCTGCGTCTAATCATTTTTCCTCATCAGTCTTGTCTGTGACTGAGGTGACATTTTGAGCATGACACAAATACATTCTGCTCTTGTTATAACACTCTCTGCTATAATAGACTTTGATATAAATCTGTGCTATCATGCTTCCTGTGCCATTAAAACTCATGACACCCTTGTTACAACAACATCATTTACAATATTCCAAAGTAAACTGCAGATATTGCTGTAAAGAGACGTTTACTATTATTTTCATGTTTTCCCAGATTGCAGACATAACGTGATTCTGGTGTCTAGATATTTAACTAAAAAAAACAGGTTTCCATTTTATTTTAAATGATTGAACATCACTTAGTTTTTCACATCAGATTCTTCCACACAGTTCCAAAAGCCTAAAATATGATTTACAAAACCATTGAGAATGAATGGCAGGAACATCCTTATCCACATCAAAATTTATAAACTCAGTCACTTGGATCTGGATTGGACCACCTTTACCTGTGTCCCACATGCAAGTAACCTAATCTGCAGCACAGCCTCTGCTCCCAGAATCATGAGGAAGTGTCATGGCTCTACCTCTATTCCCTTTACATTTCCTTTTGAAAATCAAGTTCTTGGCAGTACCTCCCACCTACATGCTTCTCATTCAGCTACAAATCCTAAAGTCTTATTAGCCCCTTTTTATACTGTCTTTTATACTCAGCCCAAATAAGATCAAGATGCAAATAAGAAATAAGAAACAAGAAACCTGAATAAGATCTAGGAGAAAGAAGAGACAACAAATACATTTTTGTCTATTTTGAAAACCTTTTCCTAAAAATTTTGCTGGACTGACAAATCTTTTTTTAAATGCAACCTTTTAAGAATTTCAGGGTTTATTATGGGAGGGAAAGAAAACAGGTGCCCCCAAACCCACTGTGCCTGAGAAGAGAAACAAGAGTTCTAAAAGGCTGGGGGACATCTGCTTTCATTAGCCCTGCCTTTTTTCTTGGGGAGAAAGCAGGGAGATATTTCTGCTGCTTCTCCATTTCCTCTTCCCTTTCCGTAACTGGCCACTGGAAAAAGGTGAGGAGCAGGGAGTGGAATTTCACAGGAAAACAAAGTCTATTTCTTTAAGATGAACATCTTCTTGCAAAATGTTCTCCACGTGCCACAGAGTTCAGTGTTGGCCAGCTGCAGCACAGGCGCGTGAAGCAAGTTAGGGAAGAAGCGCAGTCACCGTGCAGCATTTCTCAGCCTTCCATGAACCCAAGGGTATCTCTACGAAATAAACCACTGGCCACCTGATGGGACACTTTGCCATGGTGGTTCTCCTTTACAACTAAATGCAAATTAATTTCACGTTTTGAATGCTGTCATGTTCCACTTTGATTGTCCCCCCCATTTGAGTGAGAGGGGATCATCCACGCATTAATTTAGCACTTTGGGGTTTTTTGCAATGGTTGCATAAGCAGGTTTTTCAAACACAGATGTGACGCATGAGGCATGGCCACCCTTCAGAAGTGCGTCTGCCATCTGTAGCCCAGCTCACCTCAGCCAGGGGCTTGGAGGTGCCCGAAGCCTCCCTCCGTGGTGAGGGAGCACGCCCTTGTTTTCACTTCTCGGGGTACCAAGCAAGCACCTCAGAGAGACAGAGCAGCCCTGTTTGTCTCCAGTTTCATCTTTCTTATCCAGATATGACTTTCAATTAAGGGATCAACATAATGGTGCAGGACTTCACCCCAGGGCCAAGTGAGCTCCATAAACTCCCTATTATGCGATGGGTCTGAAGAAGGGTAAAAATAGTCTCTTTTAGACAAAACACAGAGAGGACGGTGCACAAATGGAAATGCAGTGCTGGTAGTGGCACCAAAAGGTGGGACCCGTGGATGTTGGTCCCACCAACTTGCAGGCATGCTGTGACCTGTACGCAGCATCAACCTCAGCCAGAGCTACGTGGCTGTGCTGTATTAAGCAATAAGATATGAAGGTGGATAGCACCTTCTGCTTGACATGATCACTTTGCTCAGGAAAAGGCGCTCTTTAGAGCTGTCATGGCTGAGATTAGCATCTCCCAGCCACTTTCCATATGCCTAGCTACTCCAAATCCAGTTTCAGTGGCTGATCAGGTCGAACTCGTAACAGTGCTGTGAACCTCCTTGATTTGCAGGGGAAATTAACGGATGGCAAAATTGGAAAGTCTTGTTGCATTTCTTCAGTGTTTAGCTGCAGAAGAGAGGTTCTTGGGCAAAAGGGTGTCTCCAGCTGGGTGCAGTCTGGCAGGTACGGTGGCTGGCCAGCACCAGCCAAACTTTCCTTCATCGTAGTCAAAGTCCCCCATGAAGAGAAGAATTGACACCACTAAGCTAGTGTAAAATATGGTGCAAATATTTCATGAGGTGTCTAAAGTGAGATTTACGATCACCATCCTTTCCAAAGTATGTATAACAATTCATCCAATGTAATACACTAGAAACTAGCATTTTTTTCAAAGGTAATTGCTCTGCTTTCACTGAAAATCTGTGCACTGCTTATGATCACATAGTATCTCATAAACAACTCATTCCAATGTGAGTCCTGTATATTGGAAATGATGTATTAAACCTAATTCACAGTATTTTGTGATATAGAAGACAGACAAGTTGGGTGAGGTTTTTTCTTCCTGATTTTTCACATGTTAACAGGGCTGTGTCTGCAAAAACACATATGCATATAGGGTACATATGTATATATAAACATATGAGGCCCTAAACAGGTTTTGAAATGTTTAGGAAAGACCCAAAAGCTTGATGATTCACTTTCAAATCTGCAAAATTTTCTTTTTTATTTAGAGGTCATGTTCTAGTTCAATCCCAATCATAATCAATCAACATAAGCCCCAGATAAGGGCTGTCTGACAGCTGGATATTAGAAGAAAGCTCTTCTTCATGCATGTTTTAAAAACTTCACCATTAATCTTGCCATGAAATCTCAGTTAAATGATTGTGGATTATTACATCAAAGTTATCTGGTGATCAGCAATGTGACTTATTTTCTGACAAGTACAACTTTGTCATTTTTATCTGATGGTCATCACATCTTCACACAAAAATAGCTCTCCTTTTTTCTTCTCTCCTTCCCCCCCCCCACCTTGACTACAGTGCAGATTTGTATTCTTGGCATTCTGGTCCTGTTTGATGAGTTTTAGGAAAGTCCAATTGTCGTTTTGTTCCCAGAAGCAAAGCAAACACTGCCCTAAACTGATAACAACACAATTTAGCTGCCCTATAAACAGTCATTTTAACTCCATGATACGTGGCTGCTGCTTTGACATTCAGGCAATGGAAATGACATCATTATCAGGCAACTCTAGATGATGAAAAATGGCCTACATTAGGGAACACTCTGAACCCAAGAAATCTTCAGCTATCAGTCATCAACATTATAATGTACTTGCCTCTATCTGCAAATTTAGACCTATGATGAGGCTGAACTTGCAAGGGAAAGAAATACTTTCCAGAGGATGTTTGTACAATTAAGCAGAAACACCATTGCATTTCTGAGGAGGATCTTTGCACAGAGGTCTACAAAAGCCTGAAGGCTAAGAGATTTCAGCCATGCAAGAAATGTAATGATCCCCAAATAATATGGTCTTAGAGATGCTTTGTGGCTGTTAAAATAGAAATTTGGGGTGATTCTTTTTCAGAATGAAATTTACTATCTTATGTTCAAATTCTCCTGCAGGTTTTTTGTCTACCATAAGTAGCAGTTTGCAGAGCTGTTGTACAGCAGAAGCATATGCCCTGCAGTAGCCTTCATTCCAAAGGTAACACCAAAGCCTTGTATAAGACCTCCCAAAACCAGAGCTGTAAAGAAGAGTGGTCCCAAAGGCAGGAGCTGCAGAGGAGCTTGCATGAGTGGTGCTGAGATCACACAAGACCCAGCTTCTCGAAGAGCTACCATGCAGTGGGGAGGAGTATAAAGCAAGGAAGGGGATTTCAAACTGGACCCAAGAACTGGCTGACTCAGGGGAAGCTGCAACAGTTTTGGAGAGAGAGGGGTGATTTCTGAGTAGCGAGACCTAAGTGATGACAGAAAGCAACATCCTGACATTCACAAACCTGTCTAAAACTACCATGGTGCTACCTACCTATGCTGTGAGCTTGTAGCTTCCCAGCTGTGCCAAGGTGGGACAGAGGAAGAGAAGCGTTAAGGAGCAAAGGGAAGGTTGTCTTCAGAGTATCTCCCTGTCCAATACAGGGACCCCTGGAAAGATAGGCTGTTCTTGGGAGTTTTAAATCAGTGTCCCCATGTTGGTAAGGAAGAACTGGGACTTTGGAAAACTCCGAGTAACTCAAGCTTCCATATATATTGCAGAAATATGTTAACTATTGAGTGTTTTAGGGCAAGGCAGAGCAAAGGATCCTGGTATCTGCTAGAGCAGTAATGCGCTGTCAAGTTTTCCTTGCCCTGTCCCTCACTGAGAGGCTTGATTTTACATCCATCTTCCCCATGCCAGCTCTTCTTGCTCTATTAATTGCATGGGAGCAGGATTCAGTCTTGAAAGTGTACCTTTCTATTACTTTTAGCCTCCTACACAGACCAGAGATACTTGAACACCCTTGTCCTGTAAGCAATAGGAGTTTGTATTAACTCTTTTCTCCTTTTGGCCACCTTTTACATCATGGGAAACAAATCGAAACTTGCAGCTCTGCAGTGTCTAGATGTTGTACCTTAGGTAAAAAGACAGACTTCCTTCCTCAGTTGCTCTAGGGTTGGCTGTGAAGGGGTACAGTGAAAACCAGGTAATGAAATCCCAGGTCTCCTGGAAGGCCATGATTAAAGCAGCTCTGGACACCATTTTTCAAGGTGGAAGGGTTCTTGAGTCAAGAGGTCACTTTCTCTCAAAATGAAAAGGGAGAGAGACACTTTTTGCCCTTTACAAACATTAAGTGAAATATTTTGTCAACATTTTCTGCTGTATAGATATAAAGTCATTACTGGCAGTCTTAGTAACTTGTTTAGGTGCCAGCATAAAAGGTTTTCACTAACTAAAATGGCCTATGACCCTTCTAAGAAAAGTGCCAATAACATCTTATTAAAAAACTGAAGTGATGTAAATTTCAAAACAAGTTTGTTTCAACTGTTTTCTTACAGAAACCATTTAGAAATTTCAAAATGTTTCTTCCTTCTACTTTCCTAATGGCCTGAATGGGGCTGCTGTATACTCACAAAGGCCAGGAAAACCATCATTTCTCTGCCATCCCCAGCTTCCAGAATCTTATCACATCTTCCTATGTTTTATGTTCTTAAAGTCGCTCTACCCAAGGCAGGAAATTACAGGAGAATTGCCGTCGGCATTTGAGTTTTGCTTTGTTTTGTCTTTTTAAGAACATTTCAAGAATGTTTTTTATACCCATGTTTATTAAGAAAAGCTTGAAAATGTGACTCATGGAGGCTCAGAAGCTGGCAATTAAATAAAAGATAATACAGATTTACAGCTCCATTATTCCAAAGCCAGTGCAATGCATGCTGGAATGGGACAGGAGGAGGCTGACACATGGTTTTTGCATGCGGGGGCTCTAGCTGGGGCTCCACTTTACAGCCCAGGGCCAAGGCCAAGCATGTCCCGAGATCCTCGCCTAGGGCCAGCCCCAGGGCTTGGGCTCCCAAAGCTGAGAGGGGCCACAAACCCGGGGACCACAGCTGAACCAAGCACTTCCAAAACAAACGCTTGTATTTCTTTCTCCATGTTGCATTTTTCTCTTTCTGACAGTGCCTTTGGTAAATCTGAGCTTGTGCTTCTCCCAGAGAAAGGTGACCCTGTCCCTGCCCAACCAGCCATGGGTTCGGGCAGTGGAGTATATCCAAAACAACAACCCCCAGGCTGCAGCTCGCTGCTTATTTCTCGATCTGATGTCGAACAGAATTTGAAATTTCGCCAAGGCACATCTTGCTGATTCACCAGCTCTACTTAACGTCATCCTGATGGGGGAACTACTGGCTGTGAAGAATTGCCTTTGATAACATCTCCTAAGCCCCACAGCAGGGATTGCTGCTCCAGGCTACTCACTGCCCTCCACCTCTCCCGCAGAGCCCCAGGCAGCTCGCATGCCCCACGCTGCTGGGACGAAGGACAAATGTGTGTGTTAGAGCTGTCTGGCTATTGGCAAGGGAGAAGGCTCCCCATCACATACAGTGCAGCTCATATGAAGTCTCTCATCTCTCTCCCCTTTTCATTTTCCCTCCATGCTGCTGAAGTTCCTAGGTAGGTATCAGAAGAAAGGACCTGCAGGCTCTAAACACTTTGCAGATAACCCAAATGCTCCGCTTTTAAGGGCACTGCAAAATGTTGGGATGGATCCACACAGATCCACAGAGATTTGGGCCCAAGCACTTACAAACCTGATATTCCCCTGTCCTCTAAGAACTCATATCAGTAAGGTGTTGGCAGTCAAACTCTCCTGCATCTCATTCATCAGAAGAAGAAGATTTTTGACTTGTTTCTTGAAGCTATAATCTATGTGTCATTAACAAGAATGAGAGATGGAATACATTTAGGTATGCATAAAGTTAAACAGGCATTGGGCTTTAATAGTTTTCAGCAAGGAGATATTATTGAAGAAGAGAGGATATTAATACATACTGGTATATAAGCACTCATGAAGCTGATGGAAATAGAGAATTCTGTGAACAGAAATATGAAAACCATTGACCGGACCACTGACCACAATGGGGTTATGACAGTATCCACTAAGTAAAGAAGACCCACAACTCTGCGTTAAAAAGACCACAATTTCCTTCTCCAATTCATTCTCAGCCCTCCTATTCCTAATAGCAATGATAATTCCTGTCCACAAGAATAACACCAGCTAATAGGTTTTGTGGCTGGTCTGTTCTGAAAGATAGTAAGAGTGACAATATCTTGAATTTGCCACATCCTATCAATATTCAGAGGAACCAAGGATCCCTTAACTATTAAAGCTATGTCAAGTGCAAGTGAGGGAAATAAAAACATAGTGTAGATTTCTTCAGCGACAGGCAGAAAGCAAAGATTCAAATCTTCAAAGTCTGCACAATCTCTAAATGAGTCACAGAAACCCAAAATAACCAAGAAATCATATGAAAGCTTTTTTAAGTTTTAAAAAAAAGACCCAATTCATCTATAGGAAACAATCTCAGGGAAATTATTCCAGGAAAGAATTTGTTCACTATACATACAGCATTGTATGTCACATGGTCTAATTATAGGAATGAAAGCAACATAGGAATTAGATGGTCTTTTCAAGCCTGTAAGGAGTGTGAACAAAGAATATAATTATACATCGAGCCCGTTGATTAACCAATTACTAGTTAAAGCAGATTTAGACTTTAAATTAATTTGGTTCTGAATTCTGGGGATTTTTGGGCTAAGATAAACAGTGTTTGAAGATTAATTATCCTTGTCTAAGATGAAGGAACTCATTTCAATTTTGTTACCATGTCGAAAGACTCTGGCTGTTGCATGGGAGAGGGTAGACTACAAATCTCAGCAGTATTGAACTGACTGATTAAAGTGAATTCTGAGACTCCTTAATCACTCTAATCCTCACAGAGAGTGGCGATATTACACACTACATTGTGCCAGCCCAAATTAATATTTAAATGAAAAACAGACCAACATTTACCTAGAGGAGAAAGTGCACTGTCTCCAAAGGACCAAAGGAAGCCTGGCTCAAGGAGTTACAAACTCAATAGTGAGGAAATTCTGGAGCACAGCTCTCCATGCACCTTTGCCCAAAGAATAATAACAGACAGAGTAAAGGTGCTGTTGTGGCACCTGCCATTTATCTGTACAGTACCAGTAGCACACCATAGCATCCTGATTGAATTGTGTGGGAGTGGTAATATGACATTTTACTTCCCTGTCAGTAGTCCAGATATAGCCCCAGGCAAGCATTTGGTAAAGGAAAGACTTCACATTTCAATAGCTGTCCTGGAGTGTAGATAGATTTCCCCAACAGCATGCCTAGCAAGGTACTCAGCTGCCTCAAGTCCCCTGGCATACAGGGGAGCAGGTATGCCGTGGTGTTGGTAAGTGCCCCGGGCCAGCACAGCCTGCTGCCTGCACCAGAGCATCCCTGTCCCCCACTGGGCTTCTCCATTAAATGTCCCCAGTTTGCCTCCATCAGGGGTCAGCCTTTGGCTTCATGCCGGGAGTGTTTTGGAAGAGAGGGCTTTCTACAGCAAGAAGTAGCCCAAACCCTAATCTAAATGCTAGTTTTATGTATAGGTTCGTAAATACAATCAGCAAAGGATATCTTTTGGGAAGCCCCTGGAAGAGCACAGTTGTAGCGCTGCCTGCTGAGCACCCACTCCTCACCAAAGCAAAGCATTAGTTTCACTAAACTTTGATGCAATCCAGTAACACCATTCCTTATGGCCACATTCCTTAGGCAGCATATTTCCACTGGAGTCAGTATAAGGCATTGCAGTTTACAAAAACAAGCAGAAGGGACAAACTATATTTTTGAAACGCAAGAGCCCACAAGAGGTCTGAACCTCCTTGTGCTAGGTGCTGTAACAGCACAGAGGGAGACAGCCTGTACCTTGGACAACATGGCAAAATAGATGCAAGATGGCAGAAAATTATTAAATAGATGAAAGACTGCAGATTGCCTGCAGAATGAGGCAGGTCCGATGGGGTTTCCAGAGTCCAGAGAAGCAAAGCAGACCTTGCAAAAGCTAGGACTGCAGGCACGAGGGCAAAAAAAGCATCAGCCCCTGCCACTGAACAATGTCCCTGCATGTTTTTCTGCTTCCAGCTCAGGCTGAGCCTGACTTGCACGTTTCCTTCCCCAGGCCTGCAAGTTCCTGGAGCACCCAGAGCTGCGCTGAGGAGGTAGCTGCAAGCCCTGGCCAGCAGCACTGAAGGTGAAATAGCTTCCCTCAAGTGGAGTGTGCTGCCCCTCTCGTCCTGTTTTCTCGGTGAATTGGGTTGTGGGAGTACTGAGAACTACTTCTGCTCATAAAGTATTCACTGTGGAGGGTCCAGACCTTTACCATGAGTAAACAGTAAGATATATGTATGTCCAGTTTCTTCCTCTCAAAACCCTCTCCTTGAAAAATCTGGTGCTTCCATGGCCAGTGCAACCAAACCCCAGCAAGCATGAGATCCTGCAGCGTGAACTCCCATTGGGTGTAGGTAAACCTGGAGCCCGAGGTTTATTCCCATTAAGGTTGACTTTAATAATTTTCAGAAGTTTAAATAATTTTCAGAAGTAAAGGAGCCAGCTTTTTTCCGCTCCTTCCTCCCCTCTCTGAGTCACACTCTCACATTCCCTTTAGTGCTCGCTTGCTCGGTCCCACACCACTCAGCCAAAGGTAGAGAAAATTAATCTCCTGTGTTTCAAGAAGCCCCTCTGCAAGCCGCAGGACCCACAAGCCCTGGTTTCCCACAGGCAGGCATCCTGCAGCACAGCCTCAGCTGCCCCTTTTCCCTCTGATTTTAACTCCCTTTCAAAATCTTCTCCACTGCTTTCAGTCCCTGCCAGTGCCCCGTCTCCAGCTGGGCTGGTAGAAACCCACTCTGTGGCTGGGTCTGGGGTAGGGACGTGTGGCCAGTAGCTGTCCACTGACTGCTTACAGCAAGGACAAAGAAAGGGGGTAACCAGGAGCATCAGCTGGATCAGAGGTATGGCAGGAGTGGGGGGCTGTGCCATGCTCCCCACCTTTCCTGCCGAGCCACGGGCTGGTGGGCTCACTGCAGCTGGAGCCGCAGGGAAGCCAGGTCCGCACACAGCTCCAGCAGATCCTCACTGAGCCAGGGTGAACGGGGCTTGCAGCTTGGGCAGGTTTGCACAGACAAGGTGAAGTTCCTTGTGATTTTCTGCACTCCCATTCCAGAGTGCCCAACACAAAACTATTGCCAGATTTTACATATACATGTATATATACCCAGTTGTATATGGATTTTAAAAAAGTATTTTCCATTGCCCTCACTTTCAGAAACAATGACATTGTTTTGGATGAAATTTAAATAAAACAGCAGCTTGAGGCAGATACGCTTGGCAAAAAGAAAAACAACTAGAAATAGACTCTTACAATGGAAAATACTGTGCAAGCCTCTTAACAGGAGGTGCCACCAGCTCTGCCTGAAGCCATGAATTACTCATTTCAGCCCTTGCATCTCATGGGAGTTTCACAGGACTGGCGGTACAATGCCTGATGGGGAATGGGCAGGCAGTGGGTGCCCTGACAGGGTGTCAGGGTGCTTGATCACCAGGTGGTGGTTTTGGATGGGGAGGTCTGGGCACCCCTGCCCTGGTGACGCTGAAGGGCTGACTGCTGCAGCCACCCACCCCTCACAGCCAGAAACCTCCCTGGCCCGCAGCAGCACTAGGCAGCACAGCTTTCCCTCAGCTGAAGCCATCCAGGGCATTTATTTGATCATTGACATGCTGCTGAGAGCCACTGTGCCCTCAGAGGCCCCAGTCTGTGCCAGGGACTCAGAAATATACGCCTCTCCTCGGTACTGTACACCAGGGTTGACACATCTTCTGCTTCACCCACAGCTGCTTGCATTGCAGCATCCTGCAGCTTGGGTACATTCAGCTCCTCCAAGCACCCACCAGAAATGTGAAATGAAAACATAGCTTGTTAGAGCATCGCTGCAGGACCGGGAACAGGTTCTGCTTTGTGAAATTAAAGGGGTGCCCAAAGGCATCTTGAGCTGCTTCTGTCACTGAACCCTGCCTACCCAGCACATGGGGTCTCAGGAGGCTGTGCTCTGCTCAGCGCTGGTGCTGCTGCCCTCAGCATCGCCGTCTGTAGCTGCAGCTGTGATTTATTTTTTCTACAGAGCTGGCGGTGGGTGCAAAACAGCAGAGGAGTGAGAGGCCAGGCCTGTGCTTGGCTATGCCCAGGTATACCCAAGAGGTCTCCACTGCTTTCAGGGAGCTCCCCTGGCAGCCAGAAGCCACAATTTCAGTGGGCTGCAATAAGGAATAGGCAATCATCCCACAGGCAACCCCTCTCCAGGGACTGCTGGGTGCACAGAGCGTTCAGGTGTGAATCACTCTTGCCTCAGCGGTGGGAAACTGGAAGCCACTGGGACAGTGATAGCAAGAGAGACATTGCAGTACGCCAGATTTCCAGAGGCTCTGCATGCAACGGCACAGAGCTCCAAAACCTCTCGGCATGCAGGGGCACAGAGCTCCCAAGCCTCTCTGTGGTGGCCTCTGAGGGGCTTTGTTCTCTGGAAGGAGAAGGCGGGTGGGCTGCTATACCACTGTTGCAGTGATTTACGCTCAGGCACTGCACAGGAGCGAGACAGGCTTTGCACAGCTCAGAAGGAGGAAGGATCTCCTGACCAAGCACAACCCCAAGTTCTCCATCACCGCCTCGCTGCCCTCCACATCACAGATGGTGTGTGGAGAGGCAGGGAACAGCCTGCTTCTGCACCCCAGCAATCCTCCACCTTTCTAAGAGGATATCTATGCTGTCATGTTACTCCATAGCTAGCTTGCTCTTAAGACTATCCAGAGACCCAGGAGGTCTGGAGAGACGAAACCCAGGCACGGGGTGAGGAGTGGCCCGAATTTGAACTTCAGCACTACAGGCAGTGAGGACACAGTCGGTTCCAGCCACATGGCACAGCAAAATCAACTGCATGCTTGGGCACAGCTAAGAAAAGACAGTAGAGATTTCACCTGTGGGATCATTGCACTGGAAGCACCTGGAAGTAGCTCTCAAGGTGCCTTCAAAGTTATAGTACAGGATGTTCTGAGTTCCCAGGGAGCAAAGATGACAGGAATCACTTTCCTTCCTGTCTGAGTTGTGTAGAGTACATGCATTACACAGCTGCTACTTTAGCCAATAGGATCAGAACTACCAAGACATTTAGGTACTAACTTGCTACTAAGTTCAATGCCAAGTTGGATATGCAAACAAGAAAGAGCTTGACTCCCAAATTCCCTTTTGGATCTGACTTTTAGCTTTGGACATTGTCATTCCAATGTCATTCCATTTGCTTTGGCCTCATGTCCCTGGAGATAGAAATAAAGACTCAAAGGAAGAAAGAAACTTGGATACACTCAGCCAGTTGTGCAGTTCTCCCACACAGGCACACAAGTACCCCAGAGGTAATCAGTTGCAACACTGTAGGGTGAAATTCAGCCCTGGATTATCTTAGCGCTACACGTGGTAGCCAATGATGACTGAATTAGCCAATGCTTTTTAAAAATCCATCCCTACATGCTTGACATTGAATGTCTGCATTAGTGAAGACCACAGGGTGTCTATTCAGTGTGCAAACCAATATCCTTTGTAATTCCTTCTAAATTTATCACCTTTAATGTTGTAGAGACCTATTGTTCTCATACTGTGGGACAGGGTCAGAAAGGAGGAGCTGATGAGTTCTCGCTGTGCCCTTCAGAATTGGGAATATGTCACTCAAATGCTTTTTAACTCTGCTCCTTGCTCAGCTATGGAAAGGCTTCTCTGACCATGGCTTTTGCAATTTCTCATCCTATGGGACATTTCTAAGCAGACCAGTACTTTTTCCTTAGCAGATCTTGCTGTATCTTTAAAGCAGGATTAAGTGGCTCCCAGGTCTTATTACCACTCAAAGTGGAGATGAGAGACTCAATGCATGGGCAGCCTTTGAGATGCAGAAGTGAGAAGTGCTAGAGGCACAGTAAATGTTCAGGCAGAAAAGCAGGATAAGCCCCTAGCTCTCCTCCAAGCAGTGCTGCCACAAGAGCAAGGCACATCTCTGGAAGCACATCTCTGCAGCACTGGCACAGAGAGACCCCGGGTAGCTCGAAGCAAGCTTTGGCACAAGAGGTGCCAGGGATGCCACTGCGCTGCTCTTCCTGGGCTAACTTATCCAAGGCTAGGCAGTTCACCGCACTAGCACTGTACTGCACTGAGGATATATTATTTTCCATCATCTGCTAGCCCAACAGAGATTACCCTCCACCAAATAACACGTTGCAATAGGAGCCAAGCTTCCCCCGTCGTACCATACCAATGCCATTGAAAGTCTCAGGGGACATTCATATTCCAAGGAACTTCTGCACCGGGGAAGATGCTTCGCTCAGTACTGTGTAACACAGCTGTCGAGATTAATTAGGTGCACAAAGCAACAGACTCGCTACCGACAGCAGGTTATCAGGGTACGAGCACTACACTGGCTGCACAGAAGTACACCTCTGGGACAGAAGACAGCTGGCCGGGTCTATGTGGCAGCACTCTTTTGGCTGGAGTGGTAGCAGTAGATGCAAAGATATGGGATGTGGGTGAAGAGGCCAGCAGTATCACGGGATACTCAAGGCCCCTGGCCATCCTGGGCTGGTTCGTACTGTACAAACGCAGTTTTGTTAGTCCCTGATTCCCTCCGCGCTGATTAGATGTACAGCCCATTGCACTCGGTTTGTAGTTGTAGATGTACCATAAACTGGGTCCTGCGCTTCTCTTTCCGCAACTCTTACCAAAATTCGTCCTATGAGGCTGACACTCGCAGCTACATTGTTTTCTGCATGCTTTCAGGACAACAGACGTGGGGCAATTTCACAGAGTGGCTGGGTACTGGCTGCCATGGTCTTAAATCATGCAATGCCTCCTTTGCCAATGTAATCCTGGTTGCTGAGTTCAAGCCAGCTGGGACAAGGTGAGTGGGTATCTAGGTATGCATAAAGCCAAATGGGAAAAGCAGAAATAGGTTACAAATGCTCCAGTCCTTATACAAAAATCAGTCTTTGGGACACTTTTATTACTCAGCTCTGGAAGTATGAGAGTTCCCATGTTAGAAAGGAGGTTAAATGACTTGCCCCAACAGTCATATATGGCAGAGGCGAGGTCAGGATTAGAGGGCCGGGCCCCGTGTGGCCAGCCCACCAGCAGGCCGGTAGGCCATATTGACACTATAATTATACATTCCCCTTTTGCCCCTAGAGCTTTTTGCTAGAGCAAGATAATTAAGCTCTCCTTCTGGCTACCCTCTTGTAATGAAATGGTGCACGTAACACAGTTTGGTATTTATTAACAGTAATGAGTTTTTAAAACAATTTGAGGCAGCAACTCACCTTTCACTTTTGTGGTTGTGGTGCATGTCCAGCTTCATTCCCAGTCTAATGATGCCATGCGTCTTGGGTCAGTCTCCTTTAGAAGGCAGTCTATAACATAAAATACAGCAGCCTCCATTTGCAGTCAGGTCATTCTGAATGAAAAGCAGGTCCAGGCTTGAGCTAACAGGAGCGGATGCCAACTTCCCTCTCTCTTTGAGGTGCTGATGGTGGTTTATTAATTTTTAGAACAAGGTCACAAGTTTATTTGCCTGCTGAATCTCAGTTAGCGACCCCGTATCTCGTAGGCAAGTGAACACAAGCCTTCAATACCTGACACTCCCAATGTTTCTTAACACAGAGAAGCAAAAATGTAAACCTCAAATTTACAAGAGCCAGCTGAGGTTACATGTTAATACCTCAGTTGCTTGAGCTGAGATGGTTTGATTAGCACAGATGAGTTCTCTGTCACAGAGACCATGGCAGTCAAAATCATGCTGGCAGCTGCCTGCCATGGTGGAGAGCTGCAGTGCATGAACTACCTCACATGTCATTTTCTGAAGATTCTAAAGGTTTCCAGTGCAAACACTCTTGAAGTGACTCTGCTGCCTGGGATACATCCTTGTGAACGTCTCCGTGGGCTGATGTGAGAGGCTGCAATACAGTTCTCCTTTCCTGGGAGAACAGGTTATGGGCCAGAGACCCCTACCCTGACCAGGATGGGACCTCTGAAAAGCCCCTGGTCCCAGCCCAGGGACTGGATGACCAGCCCTGATCAGGGCTGGTTCTGGAGAACTGGAGGAATTTGGAAAGTATGTGAGGTCCAACTCCAATGATATGACATTTGTGAGATGAAGACACAGCAAAGAGGTATACATTGCTACGCTACAGCTGTAGGGTGATGTGGCCGCATGGGTAGCCAAGGCCAGATCCTGCCCCACATGGGCTACTGCCATCCCCTCCAACGCCAGGAACCATTGTGGCTTTCCCGCAGCTACAGACCCAGACCTCCGGCTTTGTCCTGCCTCCAAGGGGCAGAGGCAGCTGATGGCAGCAGCTCCTGCCCTCGCACCCCAAAGGGTGCATGAAGGGTGCGGGGCCACAGCTCCGAAGGCAGCCGCATGCCTGGGAATCACCGTGGTCTCCTTGCTGCAAACCGTGAGCGGGCCAAGGGGACAGTGAGACCCTCCAGGACATCCCACCGCTTCGACAGGGGCTGGGGTCAGGGCAGGTGCAGGACCCCAGCAGGCTTGCTCAGAGATGCCCAGCTTGGAAACAAACCATGCAGCAGCTCCCAGTATGCCAGTCCTGCTGGCTCATGCACCACAGGAGCACTGAGCAGCAGGTAAGTCCTGCTGCTCTGACAGCATGGTTATTAATAAAAGACAGGAAAGCTAACCAGGATGGTTTATAAACTGTATGGGCCCAAATCTGTCTCACCTTACTCAGGGGAGCAACTCCATCAAGGACTGAGGAGTTGCACTGGCTGAAGCCCAAGCTGAGCTTAGCACAAATGCTGCTTAACTTTTCCGTGAGACATTAGTGAGTCTAATAAATCCCTGCATAACACCTTCATTAAGCGGGATTTACTGTAATATGCTATATAGGCTTTATGCCTCACCTGCATAAACAGTCATGTTAACGCTATAAATTACAGCGTTTGTATTAACATATTGCAGGCACCTCAACCAAGGTGAAATTCTTAATGGCTTTCAGTAAGCACCTGAATTGCAAGAAAGTGTGGAACAAGAGAGAAGCTTCTCTAGTAACTGAGACAGACTGCACAAGTGCTGTAATCCTTACAAAATTATTCTTAAAAAAAAAAAAAAAAGAATAAAATATCTAAACCCCCAAAGTTTTGCATATTGCAGTATTAGTGCTAGACTTCAAGGCTTTCTAACAGAAATTGGCTCTGATTTTTGAGATATGCATTACATCATAGTCTTCTTTTAGGGCATTATGTCATTCCTGCTGAGACGCATTATCTTGGCTTGGCCCAGCATTAGCGATTTTTGCAGGCCTACTGCAGTGTTCCCAAAGCACTGCTAGGAACCACAGATTGAAATCTGAAACGTTTATCTTTTACAAAGCTGAAAAAGAGGAAAGATGTTAACATCAGGCATCACTGACTTCCTTAACCCCCTCCTGACTCTGCTTCTTACTGGGGCTTGGTTTTGATGTCTTTGAACACGCTGCACAAATGAGGTAACCTTTAAAAACTCACATTAGAGGGGGCATAATACAGTGTTTCTTCCCACTCTCTGAGAAGTGCCCTTGCAGCTGCCTGAATAACACCTCCCCGGTCTTTACAAGATGTCAACATGAATCAGATTGTACCTACGTACACTGACAAGCTATATTCCACAGACACAGCTAGAACATATATTAAGAATAAAAGGGGAAGGCAGTGAAAAGTTTTATGTGACTCAACTCTTATTAAAATTTTTATATAGTATCAAGCAACCCTAATATTCTATTTTTCAGCACATACAGAGATCATGCACACCCGGATGGATCCTCACATCCTGATCCTTTTGAGGACACAAAAGCAGAATTCCAGGAGGCTTATGCTAGAGAGCAATTTTTATGCAGGGAATTGAGCAGATATTATCTCTTCTGACTTCAACCATGAAATTAGAAGCCCATTTCAACTCACTGCATCCAGGGCAGGATTAGAGGCTGTGTCATGGAGGGAACAGACAGGTGCTTTCAGGATAAAGCAAGGATATTCCTGAAACCCCAGAGAATCCCAACACCTCTCTCTCCACAAAAGCACAATTATAAAAAGGGGCTGTGAACGCTAAGAGGAAATGGGAAACATTCAACCATGACTAAGTTACAATTCCCTCTCTTGTTATAAACTAACGCTATTCATTGAGGGCTTTAATTTCTCTAATTCATTTTTTACTTAGATTGTGTGTTTCAGTGAGTTGTCACATTTTGGTGCTTTAAGGCTCTCCACTACAGCTGTAGCATATTTTCTAGAAAGATTGCAACGGCAACTGTTCCCATCACAAAGGAATGATTAGTGGCATAACCAGAACTCAGGAGGCAGGACATCATTTAATCCTGCCAGTGATCTCTTTCCCGCTTGGACTGAAAGCTTTTCCTTTCCTTCATTTCCTTTCGGATTGCAGAGCCTGAATAACAAAGCATTAGGAAGGAGAACAAGTCCTCGTGTGTACTTGACACCTGCTGTCCCCATCTCCATATTTGCAAGGTGACTTTTCTGGCCCTAGTAGTCTCCTTTCACAGGCAGAAGTTTTACGGTTTGGGGACCAAGTGGTTTTAATATTTAATATTCCCAAAGGGATGCGCATGGCAAGTCCCCATCCTGCTACACTTTGCCGTTGTGACAAGGTTTTGCAGGTAATGCCTTGTTAGATGTAAAACTGCTACCCACAGGAGGGAAAATCCAGCTTGTTTTGTTAAAGAACTGGTCATGAGAGGTGGAAAAAATGCGTTTCCAGATATTTTCACCAAAAATATACTCATGGGCTTCTTGGCAATGATTCCTTTCGCCAAGAAAAGGTGATGATGTGCTGTAATACCTCACCCAAGGAAAACTTGGCATGTCACGGCAAGACAGTGAGTTACCCACCACCTGAGCTGGCAACAAGACAGCCCACAGACAGGTGGGCTTACTGGCTGCCGAGCCCTTTGAAAGGTCAGGGACTAATGTTGTATATAAGATGGTGGGAGCTGCTAGATTCACTGAGGTGAAATGCTATTACAGACTGGTACTTTATGAGTCCTGCGTGGCTCGGGACATTAGGCCACAATTCACTGGCAGAGGAGAATATATTGATCTGAGAGATCCACACTTCTGAAAGACGCTTTAGTTAAGGTATCACAGCAAAATGCACTTAAAATTCAGAGCAAGTAAATAAAAATACTTTTGCTCTGCACCTCAAGGACTAGTAAAACTGCAGTCATGGCATTATAAAAAAACAGGATCAAACTCTGCTCCTAATCAGCGTAGCATAAATCTGCTTTATACCTCGGACTCTAATGGAGCTACATGTTTTATGCAGGTTTAAACGAGAGAATAACTTGGCCAATGGCGCCAAGCAATGGATTAATACCAGACCGAGCTCGTTAGGGGGGACTCATGCAGGTTTCATGCATCCTCCAGGCTGCGCAAAGAAGCCCCCCTCTAGCAGAAGGTGCTGGATGATGGCTGGTGCCAGATGGCATGACCCCAGCAGGAAAACAGCACCTGTGTGCTGGGGGGACACAGGGAGGGATGCTCTAACCCCCAGCTTCCCTGCAGATGGAGGGCCCCCAATCCCCCGCTCCTCTCCCCACCAGCTCCCTCTGCCCCCACGTGCCCTCCCAGCTGTGGGGTCCCTCCCTGCTGGGGGTGCAGGTGTGGTCCCACACCCCATGGACCCCCCCGTGCCTTCCCTCCCCGTCTGCCTGTGCCTACGCGAGTGGCAGTCCGCAGCACGTGCCTGCCCCTGTGCCCCTGCACGCCTGGAGCGCCGGAGAGGCCAGCCTGGGGCTCTTCCCTTGCCAGCATCCTGTCAAACACCGCGGGCAGCAGGGAACAGTCAGGAGTCCTCTCCAGCACCCAGCCCGAGGCAATGCACACACTCAGCAGCGACTTCTTGCCGTCAACGGAAGGCTCCAGACCCTGCAAGCATCTTGGGAGCAGACCCTGCATAAATAACTCCCCGTAGCTGCAAGAAAGACAGTGAGGCCAAAGGTGAGCCGTATCAGCTCCTACCAGGGCTAGTTAAGCTTCCCGCCTCAAATACTCATTTGCCTTCTGTCCTTCTCACTCCAACATTCTCAGACATAATTTACAGAGGGATTCTCTTGATTTTAATTAACTTTAAACTCCATTTTTTTTCCCCCAATGGTGTGAAATTAGAAGCCTATGCCTGATTCCCCGCTGCATAGCTCTGGTTTTACAGCTGCATAGCTCAACCGATTTTATACTTCCCTGAGTTAAGAGGCTCACTGGTGAATTTATGTCAGGAGAAGACACCAGCCTGCTACAACCCCAGTGAGATTGCCTTAACTTGCAGGGCTGCAGCTCACAGCTTTAACTCTAGATTAGATGGGGAAGGAGTCTTTTTGTCAACGAGTGAACCTCTTAAATAGCTATTTTTGAAAGAATTGGGTCAAACTTGGTAAGTTTCCAAGGAAAAAAGATGGCAAAAGTATATTAAAGCTCAAGATTTTGTGGGTTTTGACATTCGGGAATTTGTTTTAGAAATACTGCACCATTTTCATTCGATGTGGAAGAACAAAACTTTTCTACTCCTTATTTTAAACACCATTCTCCACTTCAAAACTGATCCAGGTCCTTCCCTAAAATGGGAAAAAGGTTTTGGAGAGCATTAAGCAATGCCAAAATGAAACCAAAATATCTTTAACAGGTCAGCTAGCATTTGGGGATTAATTCAACGAAGTTCTTCAAGCTTTCTTATTTTTTATTTGGTGGTTTTCCCATAATTTTTTTTTTTTATTATCCAGACAATTACAAAGCCTGTTTTTCACTCAGCTATACTGCACAAGTCACAGGCAAACAGGCATTGGTTCAGCAGACCTGCTCTGGGCTGAAAATGGTGGGACAGGACAAAAGCCCAAGCCCTCACAGGGGGCACCTGAACTTGCCATTCACCCCGGAGGGCTATAGATTATCAGACCGTGGGCAGAGAAATCCCTTTTTGGGGTACCCACAGCTTTTGGCTTCCCATGCAGCCTCGTGAACATGCCACATCCCAGCCATGGCCTGGATCCTGACGAACCCGCATGTTCATTCATCCCCCATCTAGTCCTGTAGGTAATCAGGCAGAATTGCCTCTGACTGCTGCGCTGTTCTCATCTAGTGAACGTACATGTATTTAGCCAATTCTTTACATTTTCTGTTATGCCCCCTCCATTGCAGTTTATTTCCTACATCCACTGCCTTGTGGGTTCTCCTCCTTACTCATTAATTTATCTTCAAATAATGCTATTTATAAAAGAAATTCAGCCTCTGTGTCGTTAGCTCTGATTGTGTAGGGGCACTGTGTAAAGTCACTGGTGGTCATTTATGGAGAACACCTGCCTTGTGTGTTATTCACGTGAGAATCAATATGGATCTGACTCAAAGCCCACTGCAGCCTTTTCATCGGCCTCGGCCAGCTCTGCATTCAGCCTGTCCTGAAGAGCAGGCTCTCATCTGCTCTGCTGAAGCATTACTGGAGACGGGAGTTTTGGGAGAAGGCTCTTTTTTGGTGAGGTTTCTTGACTCTCAGTGAGGGTGATTTTAAACTGGCTGTATGTGAGCAAAATAGAAAATGTTTTAAGTGTATCTGTAATGGACTACATCTGTCACTCATTTTATAGCCTTGTAACTTAAAGACTTTTAACTTTCAGACTATTGAGGAAATTTCACTCCAGCTGAGCGCTAATGCAGTCCAGTCATCCAGACTGAGCTTTCAAACCCCGGTACAAGGCTCTGAGTGGCAGCGCTCTCTGCTCAGCATGACGTGAGCGTCTGGACAAGGATGTGCTGGTATTTCTGTGGCCATCCTGGAGACAGAAGCTGCTGCAATATTATATTTCACTGTAATAGTTACCGTTAAGTAGACATGTGCTCCTTGTTGCATCAGCTTGCCATTGGCACAGGGTGGGCTGCAGAAGGTGAATTTGGGTGATACCTGGAGGGACGGCACCCGGGAGCTAATGATGCAAGGCCTATTCATTGCGAGCCTTGCTCTTCATTAGAAACTCAACAACACACAATCAGAAATAGCTGCCTGTGGTCAGCAGCAAAACATGGGAAATACTCTCTACTCTTCCCTATCTATCTGGATTACAGGGAATTGCAAGAGTATGTTGGGTGCAAACAGACGATAGGTGCAAACAGGGACAGGCTCACACCTGAGAGAGAGAAGGGTTCAGGGCATCCTCGTGATGTGTGGAAATACCTACCAAAGTGCAGTGATATTTAGACTCTGTCGCTGTAGTAAAGCTGCGAGCTCGGCGGGCAGCCAGCGTTTCATATGCACAGTCTTCTTGGGTCTGCAACGGGAGGGGGAGACAGAGCAAAAGGAGTATGTCCCATGTACTCAGCTGCACTCTGCCCTAAAAAGGGTGCCAGATTCGAAGCAGGTGCTGAAGCGTTGGGGTGATATGTCAGCTTTTGAAGCGCTGCCTGGGACCGCCTTGCCCTGGTGCCTGGGTCCCACACTGCTGTCCCAGGGGCTGCTGAAATGCCAGGAGGTCAGGCACTCGCTTTATTGCCCCGAGGCTCCAAGGGGTCAGGGATTGCTCCCTTGCGCTCCTCAGGGACACAGAGGGATGAATTTCAAAGGCGGAGGAGCGGCCAAAATATCAAGTTATGGCTCTTGTCCTTGCTTGCTCGCTGAATTGTCTTCTCCCTCCAACCCATGTTGCAAAGGCTGAGAGATGCCCCTCTGTTTTCTCCTCCTCTTCACAGCCGACAACCTGCCCATCCTTGCTGTGGCACCTCCCGAAAAGGAGAGACTCCAGGAGTATATCTGAACCACAAAGCCAGAGGAGAGTCGTCTGGGTGCAGTAGCACGGGGACATGGCTTGTGGGAAGGAACAACATCTCTCAGCCATGAAGCAAGTGACGATCAAGGCCTGGCTGTAAAAGTCAATGCAAGCAAGAGCCACATGCAGCAGTTGCCAGAGGTTTGCAGCGTCTCTTTGAGCATGGGCAGCAGCTGTCGAAGGAGGATCAAGAAAAGGGGTTTTCCCTCAACTTCCCCTCTGTCTGTGTGCTCAGTAGCCATAGTGCATCTCCCCAGCAGAGCTGCAGACTTGCTGTATGGGAGCAGAGTGAGCTTGGCTGACACAGTTTTAAAAATGAACTCGGTGAGGTGAAAAGATCATTTTTCTCTCCTGACATTTTCAACTACTTAGTTGCTTAATTATCTGTTACCAGAATATCTCCCTATAAGCACCAGCAATTTCACCCATTAGCAATTAGTGAGAACAGTTATTCTACTGAACTTTGTGCAGTTGAATAATAGATTAATACCCACCCCTCTGAGTATGACTACATGGGGCAGATTCCCAGCTGGAGCAGGCTGACTTAGCGTTATTCACATTAACATTTTACTTCTGTATTTAAAAACCAATCTGAAAAGGATATCTCTTTTTTTCAAGAAGGATTACTTTATCTCCTCCTATTTGGGGATTTTAGCAACCCCATGCATTTTTGTCATGCAAATAATTTCAGTAGTGATCCAGTGAACAGATAAATTTCTGCCTTGCCCATATTCTGGCTATTGATATACACATTTTTAGAAACAGCAGCCAGTAGAAATTCCCTGAAATATGCAGAATTAGAGTGAGCTTTAATGAAACCACCTTCACATTACATCTTCCAGCTCCAAAATATCATGAAAGAAGAGGACTTCTAATGGAGTTACATCACAAGCAGTAACTACCCTGGACCATTAAAACTTGCCAATGGAAAATTCACACCACAAATGTAATATTGTAATTAGATCCATTTTATCCTCTACAGATAAAATAGCCATCTCCCTCCAGAAACTAAGCAATCGGGTCCCGTCTTTCAAAGGCTTTGCAATAGAGCAAATTCAGTGTTTTAAGTTAGGAGTTCCTGTGTAAAGAACAGTAAAAGACTAAAAAGGAGGGCTGACATATACTTTAAAAAAAAAAGAAGGATTCTTTAGAAACATCTACAGAAAAAAAGAATTAGAGAAGTCCCTTTCTCTAGGTTTTCCCTTGCAGTTTTGATGAGGCATGTATAATCACCTCGCCAAGAACTGATCTGTGCTATTTTAAAACTGTTTCAACTTTGTGCAAGCATGCATGGATTCTGTCACTAATTCACAAGGTTTCCTTTCCTAAGAACTGCTCCGTTGTTACAGGAACATTGCTCTTTTTCTTCCTTATTTAAAAAAAAATGGGGGGGGGGGGGTGTCCTTCGGGCTGCAGAGGGCTGCATGTGATTTTGATTAAAGCCAGGAGCTAGACAGGTCAGCCGCATCTGTGTTTATGTCTGTGATTACAAAGCAGCTCCTCTCTGCCATCACCCATCGGGCAGCACGGGTGAGACAGAAGCTGACGGGGGTGTGTGGTTCCAGCAGAGAAACATGAGATAACAGATCAGGTGTCTCACAGCCCGGGGTTCCAGCCGGCCTGAGACACTTCTGCGCTAGCTGATCCCGCTCATCGCGCCCGGCCGTCGGAGGGCGGCCGCTGGCTTAGCCCGACACCCGTAGGACATTCAATCCCCACGCTGCCCGGGGCGAGGGGGCACATGCCGTCCCCGCCACACGCCTGCCCGGCTGCCCCGGCGTGGACCCCATGCAGCTCCCAGGGGTCTGGGCACCCACCCTCACCCGGGCCATCCCACAAGGCTGTCTGGGCCGCGCCACCTCTGCGGCCAGCAGAGACACTGGAGGCAAACGGAGATTTTACAGTCGAAATTGAGGCGGCTCCAGAAGCTGACCTGATATTCTCCACCACCCCCTCCGCGAGGTGCTTAACAGGAGGAACGAGCCCACCCTGCTGCCTTTGGGACAACGGGTGGAGGAGCTCAGCCTCCACCCAGAGGTGGCTTCTCCTTCAAGCGTGGCGGAAACAAAGTCAGGGGAGGCCGTGGGCACGCAGGAAGGGTAAATTCAGAGTCTGGTAAGGGAGATGGTAATTGTGGGTCCACAAGCTGCTCTCCTCAGGAAGCCACCAGAGAAAGGCTGGCTGGCAGAGGCGGTGACCCGGCAGGAGCATGCTCGGCTGGCCCCCAGCCCCAGAGATCCTGGCATGTACCAAGGGACCCACATTATGCCGGGTCTTCCTCTCCAAGTGTGGTTCAGTTGCCTCTAAACAGGACGTTCGCACTATTAATAGCTACTCATTGGAGGGTATTTGTTTACAAGCAGTCCACGTTATTTTAACCCTTAGCGCTGGGAGTCTCTCTCTGTGTGCCCTGCCTCTCCTCCATGTTAGCACCAAGGTGGGTGTAACGCAGGTATAACACGAAAGCAAACACTCTTCCATGGATGGAAACTTTTAGCTCTTTCATGGATGAAAACGTTTAACAGAAAGCCCCAGTGTCTTCACCCGGCAGCAAAGCCTGGTGCAAGTGCATGGCGGCCTTCTTTATTTCTAAGGAAAGTCACTGTTTCCAGAGGTATGTGCAAGGTCACGCACAGGAACGGCGAACAGCAGCTCCTGGGAGCAGCACTTGACTGCAGAAACAGGCCTGCTGCAGCCAGGAGGGAAGGGGGGAGAAAGGCATCCGCTGTCCTTGAAGCCAGGGAGGGATTGCAGAGGCAGGATGTGGTTATCTGGGAATTTGGCCTTCTGGGGACCAGGCAGCTGGAGGGTGGTAAACTGTTTGCTCCTGACACTGACTCCTCTCCTACCTCAGAGGCGCCCACGGGACACGCTCAAAAAGCAGAAGCAGTCCCCACCTTCCCCTCCCGGGTGCACGTCCCGCTGAGAAGCAAGCCTTGCCTCCGCACAAACGACATCCTGCGGAAAAGGTCACTGCCGCAGCAAAACGAGGGGACACCTGCATGGCAGCCGGGGTCTTCTCGCACCATTTCTGTAGCAAGCCCCGTAATTTCTCCTCACCCCATAACTCACCATGGCAGTGCAGATACACTGGATTTTGACCTAACAGCTTTACGCTCCTTTTCTCTTGTCAGCTTGCTCAAAACATGCTAACAAGTACCAGTTTCTTGAGCTAGTTCTTTAAATAGCTTTTCCCAGTTGTGCCTATCCTCCCTGCCGTCGTTAATGCTTTTGGCTGTTCTGGGAGAAGGTCTCTAATGCAAGAGGTCTCTCATGGCTGTGCCGTCCTCCCTGTGTGGTGCTGGCCCCGGCTCCTCTGCTCGTCTGGCTACAGGGATGGCCGACAGGCTATGGCTTTCCTACAACTATTTCTGCCACGTGCACTTTTGGCTAAACGTTTCCCTGGTCCTTTTCGCCATTCAACCTGAAATGCCTCCCCACAGTGCTGACGAGACAACATTTCTGGAAGCATCATGTTTCAGCAGCTCTAAACTTAATGAGTGAGTAAGGCATGAGCCATACCTTCAGAACAGATTTAGGTAAATTTGGGGAAAACCTGTCCCTGTGGGAATGTCCCTTGCCTCACTGTAACTGCTGCAGCACGCCCAAAGTTGCTTTGAATACCACCAGGTCTTGAAGCTGAGTGTGTCCTCCTGGGCACCAGCAAAGGCCACCGTGGTGTCCTCAGGCGGGCAAGGGCCGTGCGTAGCGCACACCGCGAGGTGTGCATGGCTCTCCATCCCAGTGTGTCACCAGGACACATTGAACCCAGCCATAGCTTGTCTGCAGGGCTCTCTCTGTAGGTCCTGCCCAGCCTGGGTCTGTCACCAAGGCTAAGGAGGTCCCCATGTAGAGGCAGAGGAGGAACCTGCAGACCAGCTAGCGAGGCCAACCCGTCTACTGTGTACAAAGTAAGAGCATCTGGCTTTGCTGAGTGAGCCTGGGCTGGCCGAGGTGAAGGAGAATAACCTACACGAGGATCACGCACAGCTTCTCAGACACATCCCTGACAGCTACTCAGAATTGGCCAAAAACTCTGCAGCAGTGATTTACTGATGACCATCAGGAGCAACCTGCTGTGCTCTTTGAAGGCCAAGAGGACCTCCATCCCTATCGATGCACACTCCTCACCGGGGCCAGCTGCATTTGGGTTTGGTGCTTTCCAACACAAACTCCAGTGGAAGGCCAGAGGAGTAAAGTGAAATGGCAAATTAAGCCTTCAATATGAGAAGCTCAGGGTGGTGAAGTGGTGGAGGTAAAGTGAACACACAGCAGACAAAACACACGTGTTACTGAGCATGTCTGTCTTGGCCGCTCTGCGCAGGAGACTGCAGGCATCTGCGGACATGTCCGTAGGATAACCCTTGGAGACACTGGACAATGTTATTAGAGTTTCTTTTTGCAGATAAAAGAAGGGGGTACCCTTATATTCATTTCATAGCAGCATTTTCAGCATTCCCCACATTTTATGTGCAAGAAATGCTGGTCATGATTTATCACCATGCCTCTTTACATACTACCTCTTAAAGGCCACCATGCCCTTAAAGGCACATGAGCTCTTTTTCCTTACCTTGCTTTACTTAGTTACTGGTTATTCTGGAGTCTGAATTTACCTTAAAATCTCTTCCAAAATTTAAAAACCTGTTCTGTTTTGTTGTTCTTCCATGCATATAAACATCTTTGCTCACAGTGCAATTCTGCCCACCTTTAGCGTCCACATTTCTAAAAAGATGCTGAAAACCTGAAGATATTGCAGGTAAAAGCTGTACAAATTATTTCAGGGCTGGAAGAAGAGTGGTAGAGGGAAAGGCTTCAGGAGTTTGATTTGCATACTTTAGCAAAGCCAAGTGCTTTGCTGTGCCTCCTTTAGGCCATGAAAACGCTGAATCCTAGAGCCCCTTTTAAGCTCAAGGAGAAAGGCACAGGCGAAACTAGTGGGTGGAAATTTAAGAAGGAAATGCAGCTAAGGAACAGGTCACCATTTCTAAACAGTGTGGGTGGCAACTTTTGGACAAGCTACCAAGGAAAGTGATAGCTTCTTCTAATCAAAAGCAGGTAGCTTTTCAGAAATTTAGTTTCATCTAGCAGAGTTAGGAAACCATGCAGATAGCATGCAGCGTCCTTCAGTGTAGAGGAAATAGGAGAGTCTGGAGGAAATAGCCTTTTCTTGCTTTAGCCTTGCTGATTAAAAAGCACCTATTCTGCAGCTGTGAAAAGCCAGTTCAGACCTACCTCCTTGACATCTTCTCATGCTCACTGCAAAGCCTTGCAAAAATTCATCCGGTAACACCTCTGGTACACTGAAAATCATCAGGTTTTGCACCAGAAGGGAAGGCAGATACTTTTGTAAAGGTCAAATACTCATATCTGAATGCCACAGGCAGCCTCGTCTGCTCATCTTACTTATTATAAGAAATTAATAAAACCATTACCTCATCAAGCCTACTCCGGCCAGATGGTTATCTTGCTAAATAGATGGCTTAACACAGTAGGTCGGCTTCGTGCTGAGGCAGGAGTCCAGAACTCTTTTGATCTGTCATCTAGAAGCTGCTGCAACCACTTTCCCTCCCTTCTAGGAACAGCAGGGCTTTTCTGTTCAGGCAGGTAATGATGGAAAAGATTGTCCAACAGAAGCAGGCACTTGGTTCATTAATAACATGGACATTAGCTACTTCTGCAGCAAAAATTAGAAGCTACCACACCAAATCTGTGATTTAGGACCACCAAGAGATGTTCTTTGCTTCTTTGTTTTTATAGTACTTTAATGATCACAGGCAAATACAGTTGCAACTATTTTCTGATGCTGCTCCTTGGAACTATTATTTATAGCCTATACAATTTCTCTCCAAATCCTGATTTTTTGGCAATGCAAAGCAGTAGCTAGGCCAGGAGTTAATGATTATGAGATAAGCATTTATCTCACTTGGTGCCATGTCGGCTTGTTCTACTTTCAGATATTATTTGCTCTTATGCATGCTGTTCTTCTGCCAAAGCTGAAGACAAATTACTATTCTTTTTCCAAGAAAGAAAGCACTGTGACTCAATTCCAATTAACAGTGTGGGGTTTAAGTATAATCTTTGTATTGCTCCCTTTTTTTTTTTTTCCTCCTATTAATCACTATTGAGTACTTGTCATCTGTTACTCTGTACCCTTCCAATTCTTTTCTCATGTCTGAAGATATACTTGCAGTAGAGACATCTTGAGCAAAAAGTGAATTTTCAGGCTCCTGTCTGAAAAGACAGGGGTCCCAGAGGTTACATTGTTTTTCTAGCATACTTAGGCACATACAAGAACTGTCCCACTTCTACAAACGTTTACTAAGTAGCTTTCTCCGGCACTGTACCCTCCCTTCCCTTTGAATTTGTCCTCATCTTTCATTTTTTTGTTTTGCATGATGGAGCCTCAGGTTACTGTCAGGCATCCAGAGCTGTTTATTGCTTCCCAAGTGTTGCTTTTTGCTGTGCAACTGAAGATGGCAACAGTGTGAAGGACCAAAAAAAAAGAACAATGGCCTCTGTTCATTTTATTATTTATCTAGGGATTGTTTCTTCGTGTCTTCACTTCTCAATGTAAGTGGAGTGATCCAAGGATCAAAATGGAAGCTATTTTTCTCTATGGAACATGTTCCACTTTAAGAGAGTATTTCTCTCTAAAGTTAGAAGTTGGCCACAGAGCCACTGTCATACATAAGTCATTATACAGACAAGCAACAAACAGGTAGTATATCTTATAACCCACCTGTGTTTATTATTTGATATTTGACCAAAAACTGGAGTTTTGGTAAGATTCAAAAGTTGAAACATTTAAATTACTCAGTCGTTTAATATACTGAATATGTAGTGAGAAATGCAGAATACGGGGAAGTACCGCCCCCTGTGAAGATATTAATTTGTAAATCCAGTAAAAAAATTAAGCTTGTCTGAGCATCCTCATGCTCTGACTTTCCTGATCACTGCCTTCCAGAAGCAAGGTCTGCCTCTGCTTCGTTTTCACAAGTAGAGGGACATTAGTCCATAGCTTATATTCTTCTCTTGTTTCATTGATCTATTGTTTCTGTAAGATTAATTCTGGGTTCTGGTCTACTTCTTGTTTTGTCACACTTTTTTACTGACCCAATAAAGAGATTTTTAAAATTTAAAAAAAAGTTTTGTTATAACTAAATTTTGATTCATACTTCTTTATTTCAACATATTTTACAGACGTTAACTAGTCTAACTGGTATTCCTGGGAGATGAGTCTAATTTTTTATTTTTCCCTTGGTATTTAGCATTTTCTGCAGTCTAAACTGAACAGCAGTTTATGGTTTCATGTTTTCAGTGGATAATGATTTTTACCCAGACTCACTCACTCCACCAACCTCAAACAAATACTGGCTAAAACTTCTTCGTCAGGTTTTTGCTTTTTGGTCATCAGGTGAGGTGAAACAGAAGGAAAAGTCTGCTAGTGACTTCATTCATTATGTATTCAATCAAACCGCAGTGCCTACAAATACATTAAAAACTGCAGAGTTAAATTAACTGTTGGGGTTCATAAAAGGGCATTCCTCAAAAAATTAAGTAGATGTTTAACTTCATACATGAATTTGTGAATCCATGAATCCATGCTTATGTCTTTTCAAAACTGGACAATAAATAGGATGTGCTTTGACTTCTGTAGCGAGAAGGATTCAGAATGAAAAATAAATGGTAATGTATCTAGCAATGAATGCCAAACATTCAGAAGCCACAGCAGATAAGACCATTTTACTAAGAGAGGCTATCTGCTAAATGATAGGCCCTAAAAATATTTTTTTCTTCTTTAATTTCCTCTGAAAAAATAGCAATAGGACCAAGGAAATAATCTAAAATTCATTGCACATTTGATAAAAAAATCTGCTTTAGCCAGTTTTCTGCCTCAAGGTGTATAATCAAGACTAAAAAACACATCATAAAATCTCAGCAAGAATAACAGAACTAAGCACATCTCACTGCTATTTATATCTGCTTCTTCAGCCGCTCTTGTTCATATTGGTGTGATGATGTCTAAAATAAGAAAATCAGTTGGCTAGAAATGTTACAGCTTATTCCTACTCTTTAGGAATAAATAAAACCTTCTGAGCAGCTAGCATCCTGCCAGCCGTACCTGGAGCCATGCAAGTGTACACTGCCTTCCTTTTATTAAATAAACTTTGGGATGAGTCAAGACATTGAAGGCTTCCTCACATCCCAGCAAAGGCATAGCTTTGGGAGCGGTAAAGGGAAAATTGCCTGTAATGACAGAGCACATTTCACCCAAATCTCCAGCAACGCCTTCAGCAGTGAGTGTTTTTGTATCTGTGCAGTGAGGCACTCCTCCGTTTGCAGCAGCACGCGAGCACCCTACGGATGCGTGCTTGCAGCTGTGTTTATTAACTGCTAGTCTGCAAAAAAAATGTTTGAACTAAGAGAGCAGCATCCAAATTACCTAACCTACTGGCCCATCAAATGTAAGGTGCCTAACAAAGCAGAATCTGGAAGTAAATACCCATGCTTTGTGGAGCAAACAAAACAGGGCTTCTGAAAGCCTCCAGGAGTACCCTGCCTGCCAAGGGATAGTCTCCTGCCTCTGCCCACACTGTAGGCAGGGAGCACAGACACTTCAGCAAGAATGCTTCACCAGGGGCCTAAAATGTAAGTGCACGTTAGGTGCCAAAGTCAGACACCCAAGTTAGGCTGGCCAGGTCTAAGCCCAGGAAGTTAGTGGTCTGTTACACCCATCCTTCCCAAAAGTGTAGGGCCCCCGGGGCACGCAGGGCTCCCGCACAACCTCTGGGCAGGCAGCTGCAGGCAGCACACCCCCTCTCAAACGCTGAGCTCAGGATGGCTTTTCCAAACGCTGCTGAGCGCAGAACAGCATGGCCCCTTCACCCAAAGTGTGTGTTTCTTTAAATGCATCAGGGAGATTGGGGGGGGGGGGGGCAGAGCCCATTCAAGCTGTCTCCCAAGTACTGAGGAACACAGAGTCACCTCGCATATGTGCATTCCAGCCATCTGAGCCTTAAGTGAAGGTGTATTAGTGTATCCATGATGGTATACCAAAGGCATGCACAGTCTCATATTCTGCTTCAAACTGGATCTAATGCTTCTCGGATATATATACGTGCTGAGGAGCTTTCTATGTAGATGCTCTTGCCATTCTCTTTTTTAAAAAGTTCCTTGTAATATCATATGATCCTTGCAGTTCCTCTAGGGGCAACTGACTGATCCGTGAGGGAAGCTCTGCTACATCTGTCAGTGGCTCGAAAGCCAGCATGGACATGGTAGACAGTGATGTTGCCCATCCACTCAGTCCTAGCGCAATGCCAGCTGGTGGAGTTCTGCTTTTTCTCCCCAAAAGTTCCTCACCTTCTGCACAACACTTCTCTTCTGCAGTAGCCACAGCCCAAGGCAGGAGATGGCAATTGCGCTGACAGCACAGGACAAAGCATATGACCATCGCTGTTGCATTTCAGCCAGCTGGGAATCACCATGGGATTCAGCTCTGAGCACAGCATCCATTCCTTGCGCCTGAAGATGCACAGGGCATGCAGGAGGACACGGGAGAGTGGCCAATACTGTTAGTGCAGCCATCTGTTAATAGACCTCCTACTTTCATGCAAGGTGCAGGAACTCTTGACCTCCTGCAGATTTGATTTAAATTGACAAACTAGTTCAAAAGTCACCAGAGTGACCAACAGAGGCTGAGGCTGCATAAGCTTTGTCTCCCCAGAAAGGCAGGGTAAACAATGGAGGAATGAGACAAAGAGAGAGAGAGGAGAAAGGTTTTGCTAGAACATTATAGATCAAATATATGTAGAGTCTAGCAGCCATCCAGCTAAGCAACATGGGTGAACATCAGTCATCTGGCAGTAAATGGATTCTGACTTCTATGATGCAGAAAAAAGGTGCTTAAGAAATCCTGAAAATCCAAAGCGTGCCCTAAAAAAATCACACTTGACATGAACTCTAAGACAATAAAATGGAGAAAACAATACTGTGGTACAGGGAAAAAAAAGAATGGGAAACATATTTCTGTTTGTAAAATAAACTTGGGCTGCTTCTGAAGTCTCTTTCCCTTTCCCAGACCCAGAAATGAACAGAAGGAAAAATATGCAAACTCTAAGAGAATATTTATTTTAAAAATTGTCTGGCTATTTGCTGGAACATCAGAGAACTGAATAGCTGAATACTGTGTGTCAACCAAAAAAGGAAATGACAAATGAACCAAAGTTATTTTTGGTGGCAACTATATGTATAAACAACAATAAAAACAAAGACCTGTAATATCGAAAATAGAGTTTATTGTGTTTTACCTTCTGACCCCAATCAGGAAAGCAGTTCTGCTTCCTAACTGTTTAGTTAGCCCCACCTGCCACATCGTGACAGATCGAGCTGCAACCATTATGCCATCGTCTAGGAAGGATTATTGTCACTGTACTCTGCAGAAAAACAATGGTAAAAGAAATACTGAGAAGTGGTGATGAGGTTTTAAAAAATAAGCATAATTATTTTGTACACTTCCTCAGTAATCAGATGTTTTCCTTTGAAGCCAAACAGCTTCCCTAAGCACAGTACAAACCAAACCCCATACCCTACTTGCCTACTGGCTCCCCTCTGCACTTCCTCCCCTCCGTTCTTTCCAGTATGTGGCTGAAGTTGCCAAGAATGGCTCAGAGTAAAGACAGAACATGATGAACTTGTTTTTCCATGTACCATGGAGTGAAGACATGTTTCCATCTGGCTAGCTCACAACTCCATTCCACAATTTTGGGGCTGAAACTCTCTGTGACAGTCACAGAAGAAATACTGCACTCCTATCTCACTCCAGCACTGCGTCTGAGCCTGCTCTCTCTGGTGCCAATGGCCTCTGCCTAATGCATCCTCCCACCTTCTCCTGTTTCTCTTCCAGACAATATGAAAATCTGCAAGCAAGATGGCGTGAAGTCCCAAGAGCACAGTGGTTCATGTTGGTGTACACATCCTATTCTGTGTGCAGGTCACACAGTCTGCATAAAGTGTTTCAGTATGTCCTTCAGGAAGATGCTTCATCATTAATTTTCTTTTTCTTTTCTTTCCTTTCTTTAAAAAAACCATAAATCATTTGCTGTAAGGGTACCATCACCTGAGGTTTTCTTCAGCCTTCTCCTTTTTATGGCTGGTGTGGATCATTACTCAAGGTAATGAGGTTAAAAACTCTTCAGTTTCTGAGCCAATATCGCATCTGACTTCTCATCTTCCAGGGATTAGGCCAAATGGTAAGCGCAGCAGTACTGTGGTGGGAAAACCAAGAAGCTACAAGGTAGGAAAATCATTACTAACTAACCAAAAGAGATGCAATGGAGGCAGGTCTACTTAGGGATGAGACTAGTAGGGTGAAACGAAGCTAGGTCAGATGTGGAGACCCAGACAGCTATTTATACCAGCACTTGTTAAAGCAGACAGGAGCAACCAACAAGGCAGTCATGTACAGGCTGCAGCCAAGACATGGGGATTTGTACAGACTGTTATCAGTCCCAGCCATATGTCTTGTGCAACCCAAGTCTCCTGTGCCTGGACAAGTAAGCCTGAGATGGATTTCAAAGTAAACATGCAAAGAGCATTTTCTAAAGCTTTGGGGGATTTCCAGTGCTTTCTCTAAGTGAGAAAATGAGCTTCAGCATGAGGCTGAAGCTCATGCAAGTCAGAGCCCTAAGTAGCCATAAAGCCCAAGCTGAACACACTGAGGTACAAGCTTCATATGTTTTGCTCTGCAGGTCCTATACCCTGCTACCTCTGTCCACGTACCAGGCAGCTTCTTATTCCCCCAGACAAAGTTGAAGAAGACACACTTTAGACCAGAGGGAAGTGGTTGGCTGTGGCAGACTTGGAGTTAGACCAGGCAGAGAGAGCAGGCTGTAGGAAGAGTACTTGAAGTGGAAAAGCTGGAAAACTGAGAGAGGAAAACTGTACAACTATCCGGGCTTACAGACTGCTTGGGCCAGAGAGAAGAAAAGCTGAGTATAAGAAGCAATACCCTTCTTCTCATCCCTGCCTGCTGATGTAGTGCTTCTGAGATGTCAGCCAGGCAGGGAGCCTGGGCTGGGGAATTGGTAGAGGTTGCTCCTCCCCATGCAGGCAAGGATTTCTGGGTTCAAGCCTAGCCAAGGCAAGGGAGCAGATGGAAGAAGCTCCTGCCAAAACACGCAGTTGCTGGAAGGCTCCCCGGAGAGGAAGCTGCAACAGTGGGGAGCTCCAGTGGGTTTTAATGGGGAGTTCAGGGACTAGCTGTAATTCAGTAACTGGTCCGGACAGAATGACACAACTCCCTCACCACTGTCCTGCACCACCCTAAAACAGACTTTTCTGATTTCAGTTCAATACTGCAAGTGTTTTCACATGAAATAAGATCTTTAAAAATATGTGAAGGAAAGAGAAAGGGTTGAGCCAACTTCCCACCCACCAGACATCAAATTTACAGCAAATTTTTTCTATTTCCAAAATTGTTCTCCAGTGTGTTTAGAATCACCCTTAGCGTCCAGAGCTGGTTACTAGTGCCTAAACAACCACTAACATTCATTTGATACACTGGTGTTTAATTAAATGTGTGTATTTCAATGATGTATTGTATTTACCACTGTACTTCTTCTGCCAACGTCCAGCTTTCTCAGCACCAATCATCTGGAAAATACGAAAGAAGAATCCCTTACATTTAATGCTGTAAGCTGATAACAGGTTAAGGATGAACAACTCTTAACACATTGGGATTACTGTGCTGATCGTCATAGCCTTTAGGTTTTCTACACGCCTCTGCCAAAATTATCCTTTTTCCTTTTCCTGATTCTTTGACGTTGATCTAGAACTTGGCCACCTAATATTTTTGTTGCTAGAGAAGGACCAAGAGGTACTGCCTCATTACTTTATCTCTTTTGTTGTCTCCTCAAAAATCAACATATTCTGCCATTTCCCACCAGAAGAAAACACATTGCCATGGTCTCCATCACAGTTTAAAGAAGAACTTATAACTGTGTGGTGTTCACATAGGTACTCCAGGCAAAACAGGAAGGACTATGTTTGAGGTATGTCTTTATATAAATATACCTTCTATCCTATGTCACCTCATAAGTATGTGAGTTGAAACACTGTCATGCCACTATTCAGTTGCCCACAACTAGTCTGCGTAAAGCATAAGCATGAGGTCAGGTTCTTAGCTGATATAAACCATCATCATTCTGTTGTCTTCCATGTTTTCCCATCATCCCCATCCCATGCACCTTAAGTCCAGAGGAGGAAATCTAGGAAGGGTCTACCCATTCCAGAAGCCCCATATTTCCTTTCCCATTGATGCCCCTTCCATAGGATTTCCCATCCCTTCCTACCCAAAACACCTGTTTGGACCACAGAGAGGCAGCTTTGTTTCAGGATGAGATGGAATTAAAGGAAAAGAGATAGCTGCCTGCAAGCATGTAATTAATAAAAACACCCACAATAAGGTCTGGTGGTTTGCTGTGCTCCACAACATACAATTAGCATTAACAACAAAGGCAAAATTAAGTGAAGGACAACTTGTTCTGAGTAACTGAGTATCTGGTGGAATGTGAACTTAACATATTTAGTCTAAGATAAGATGGATGTTCTTAACAGCAAGCTTGATTGCCTATGGAACAATTTATCAAAGACTGCTGTAGGTTATCACTTGAGGTCTTTAAAACAAGACTGGAGAGTCTTCTCAAAGTCATGCTCTAGCCAAGATTAAACTGCTTCATGCAAAAAGCACTTTGTAGCAATCTACATTGGATGCCTGTGAGAGGTCTGACCTGAAGGTCAGTCATGGTCCCATCTAGTTTTAGGTCTATGAATCCATCAGATGCAATGCCCCAAACTGGATTCAGTGCCATTAAAGATTTACAACAACAGACACTCTGGCCCAGAGAGTGAGCGCAATATATCCAAGTCCAAGATGAAGTCAAGATGTGTGGAAAGGCTCTTTTTGACATCTGTGAGTTTCAGATGACATCCTTAGAGGGTGGGTGCAGTGCACACAGTATGCAGTGACCAGGCATATCACTTCTAGCAAGTGTTAGGTGACACTGCCCTCAGACGGTCAAGATGCAGTAAGTAAACACTTCCTAATTCTTAAAATAAACTTTAAGGCAGAGCTTAACAACTGGGCTAAATACATTTCAAGTAATGCACTGTAAATAAATTTCTCCATCATACTGGACTGTTGAGGAAAATGTTTTTTTCCTTGTCTACAGCCACCAGAGTAACCCAGAGTGTGAATATTCCAGCTTAGAAAATATGCAGACTTGCAACAAGGGTCAAGGTGGGAGACAGGTGGCCCTACCATTCTTTCAGCTTCTTCCCATTTTTCCTGAATTCAACCTAGCAAGGAGAACAATGTGCACTACAGAATCAGACCTTCAGCTGAAAAGGAAGAACAGGAAGGAAATTAAAAGGAAAAATCCTGCTCCACATAAAACCTTTGCACCATAGCTAAATTTGTCTAGAAAGTTAACATTAGAGAAATTAAATGGGCACTGCAAAGTCCTCCATTAGTTGAGAGAATATGATATTAACATCAGATATAGAATGTAATTACATTTTTATAGCATCTTTTATGGTCAAGGTATGAGAGTGCTCTGCACAGTGTGATACTGGGGATGCAGTAATAGGTTATACCACAGCTCAGCGAGAATGAGGGGCACTGGGGAAGGAGTCAAAATAGACAGGGGTACAGGAGCAGATTTAGGCTCCTGCAGATTTGGTATTTACAGGTTTTCTGCAGAATCTACATTGTCGTCTCATCCCAGAAACGGCAACGCAGTCCCTCGAAGGCACAGCACACAGGTGTCTCCTCCCAGGCTGTCCTGGCAGCCACAGGCTGAGGGCCAGGCTGCCGCAGCCACCCCGGGGAGGGCTGGCGGCACTGCCTGTGGGCAAGGGAAGGGTCCCCACCACCACCGCTCAGCCACCGGCTGTACTGGCAGGACGGCAGCGCCTGACTGCAGCATGAGCCATGCCACCGATCCTGTTCCAGCTCCCAACAGGCAACATGTGGTGGTGATCTTGCCAACCTCTGTGTCCCCAACTCCTGCTCTCCACCAGAGGGGATGGCCGGATCCCCTTCCTCACCCCCAGTGGGCTGAAACGGGGTCCTGGGCTGTGGGCAGGCTGGGGGGAGGCCCTGGGGCCAGGTGCCCAGGGACATCAGGGCTGTAAGCACCCTCAGAAGACTGACACAGCGTGACAGCAACATTTGGGCCAACCACCTGAAGCATCCAGTGTAATCTAAGCAGAGACTCAGGCTGCAATTCATCTGAGCTAATCTATGCTTGTGCTTCAAGGTGGGATGAATCACGCTCCCAGAAGACCCGCTCACCTCCCCTGGTCATGCGTGAGCCCTGGGTGAGCAATGCAGACAGAGGCATCTGCACTGGGATATCAAAGTTTGGGAAACTGTGGACAGCTCAGAAGTTGCCAACTCCCTCGGCTCTGTTTAGGACAATCTGAGTTAGAAAGATAATTCACATTGCCTAAGATAGGAGCAATCTTATACACAGGTAGGTATCTCTAACTGTGATAGGTAGGTAGAAATCTCTACCTACCTACAATCTCTTCACACAGGTAGAAATTCAAAGGGACTCTCCTGAAGACCTGGGATGTTTAATCTCGAGTGGGAGAGGGCAGAAACAAGCTCAGAGGGCACATTGCACTGTAGTAAGAAACTGCCATTTTCCCTTCCGTATTGGTAAAGTGTCCCCTACTACCTTCCTGCTTGTCCAGTCCAAACCAAAAAGATGTTTCAGTCCAATCCTCTAAATTTCCATGGAAAGTTTTAATACAAACCCAAGGAGAAACAAGTCCTAAAATCCTTTTCATATATCTTCTGAGAAAACAAGTAAATAAAATCTCATCTTCTGGTTAAGCAGATTAATGGTGGAAGACATGGCTGACGGCAAGAAAAACGTGCCTCTTTCAAATGCTCTCTATAAGGTCATTCCCATAATCAAAAGAAAACTAATCCCCTTCCACTAGATAACGGGCTGAGCTAGCCAGTGATTTTACTACCTCAGACAAAGGTTCTCTGAATTCAAAGATGAAAAGTGCCAGAGATTTCAAAATGCTTGAAAAGCGTTGAGCAGAAAGTACCTGGGGGGGGGAAACCTTTTCTTCTCTTTTTTTTTTAAAGAAGGAAAGTAATTCCTGAGGGAAGAAGGACACTTTTCCATCTAGACTTCCATTATCACCTGTTGTACACTGGTCTGTCATTGGGAGATTGAGCCAGCCTTTGCCAGCAGCCACCTGACAAGTGTTACAAAGGGGTGACTGCGCAAAAGGCACTCTGCAGGACGTAAACCGGCCATTTTCACAAGCCCTTGTTTCTGCTGCAGCGGTGCCTGCCTTGGCTGTAGTGTACTGAAGAAATCCTGGTTTAGGCTGCAAAAATCTCCAGTTTCCCAAAGCTAAGCAGATGCCTACAAGCTTTCCTGCAGGGGCTTTTCATATAGTTTAATTGACCAAGAAATATAAACAACAAACAGCCTTCTCATTAAAAAGACAAAATGGTTGATTAAACTAAAGAAGCGACTCTGCGTAATTCCAGATGACTTCCTTTGTGACCTCTGTCACCTCTCTGAAATAAAAAGTTCAAGACTGAAGCATTCAAATGCAGATTTAAGGCAGAAATATATTTTCCAATGTCTGAAAATTACAGTCTTGGTAAATCCGTTCTCCAGCATCTCTGTGAAATAGGGATAATAGTGTCTCTCCCACAGAAGGATTATGGCAATGAAACAGTATATTATGTTCCAATGCACTTGAAACCCTGGACAATTAAGAAAGCAATCGTCCCTTGCAGGAATTCAACCTCTCTCCTTAGATTTGCTCAGGCAGCTCTCCCTCACCCCACCCACCCCCCCACACGGACATATTTATGCCATCACCTCCACCACTGCCATTTGGCTACTGTTGGGTTTGCTAAACCCAGCCCACATTGGCCCGGCTGCCAGGGTGCTGGGCTGGTGCTTACCAGAGGGAGATAAGCAGTTTAACAGGAACAGCAGCACAGGAGCCTAGACTCTGAGGTGCCAAGCGTGGGTCTGTACAGCAGACAGCACTGTCATGATAGATCCTATAAACACACCTGACGGCAGCTCATTTAGCCAAGCCAGCTCAGGTATTTTTTGCAAGCAGTGTAACAACAATGTCAACATGCATTTTTTGCACTTTTATGAAGCTTTCTGTACTGACCATATGTTGCTTTTCATTAGGTCCCTAGTTATCATTTTAATGTGACTATGAACTGTAAAGACAAGTTGTAGTTGGTTTCTGCCCTATGACTCTGATTCAGTGACATTCATGCAAACCCAGAGACACCACTAATGACATTTTACCAGATCCATGGTCATAAAGATCAAAACAGAATCTGGCTTGTATAAATTGCTTCTTAAAAAATGTATTATTCCCAAAGCTGGGAATAATGTGTTACACTGACTCCAGTCAATTTTTTCCAGATCTAACAAAGACCAGGATCAGTGCCTAGGACTCCTCTCTTGCAAACTCATCCAACTCTATTCAGAAAGCTATTATCCAATGTGTTAATATTTTTTCTTATCTTTTCTTGCACTGATGAGAAATTAGAATGCTTTCTCACTCTCCTATCTTTTATAAGCTAACAGCCTGCAATATGGTTTTGTATAGATAGAACACTGAATATACAGGCAGTAAATTATTCTGAAGCAAATGTTGAAATGTGGAAGGCTAGCGAAATATATCACGGTTTAGCTCGTAAATTAGTTGAAACTCGTTAATGTAAACTGTGACAAAATTTGCACTTTGTTGGACTATGATCGAAGTGTGGATCTACAGCCCGCAGGCTGATCGACATGAAGGAGGAACCTGACTCTGAAATCTTGAAATGCAAACAGCATCAGTGGCGAAGGAACTGTGTTTTCCAGTATACCCATGCATTTCTAGGAATTTATCCTTCTACCCTATGATAGTTAGGCTTTTTCTTTTCTCTGTCCTTTTTTTTCACTCAACTAGAATGTAACAATGACATGGGAAGGAAAATTTCTTGCATTTTGAAAACAGGACAGCTGGCAATAAAAAAAAAAACAGGTCCTGTTATGGACTTACTGAGCAAGCCCTTTAAAACAAACCTGCACCAGTGCAATCTTGCTGGCCAGCAGCGGGGCCGGTATTGAGTTTATGATCAATGATAAGTAGGTGAACAGGTAGGTGAATACACATGTAAGGAAAGGGTGATGGAAGAAGAGAAAACAGCAGGTTGTTCTTCGGCTTGGCTAACACCAAACTGCTGACTAGCAAAGGTGGTTGAATCACAGGTTGCACCTGTCTGCTCAAGCCTGAAACAACCAGGTATCTTCACAGTGGCTCCCATAAAAACCCACCTTAATATCTCACAGTCTGCTGGGAGTGGAGTCTGTAGACTCCATAATGTAGGATGCTAATGGGGTCTACTATAGGTAATACTCATGAGCTCCCTTGGTGCCTCCAAACTTGCTTTTAGATGGCTGTTCTCTCCTGCTATGGATGCTGTTTTAAAGCAATTTCCTAAATGTTTCTGCTGGGTACCACAGTCAACGGTGGCAGCTATAGAGAGCAGTAGCTGGGGTAGACTCTAACCACCACAGGCTACCTCTGTACCAGATCACATACCCCTCGCACCCCTGTTTGAGAAGCCTTGCTTTGAAGTAAACCCTACGCTATAAGTTTTAATCATTATCTTTTCATTATATTCACAATGAAGGCTGTTGTCGGAGTAGCTGCTCTTCCTAACGTTGTGTTGGGACATCTGATCCATCTATCTTCACTTGACCCAAGAACTAGGACTGATGGAGAAAGACAGCCCTAAACCAAGATCTTTGAGTTGTTTCACCCTACTACAGCTGGTAGCTGATCTTTGATCAAGATTTTTGCCCTTGCCAAATGCAGTGCCTTGGCAAGGGCAAGGCAAGATGTCTTGACTGCTCATGTGAGGAGGATGCCCGACGAGGGCTAAGTTTTTGCAGTCTTTCCTAATTAGGGAAGGTGAGCAGTGAAATCACCAAAATGGCATGGTCACCCCCCTCACCTTCCTGCATTGCCCAGAAAGGTCTTTTCCACATGAAAGGATAGCCAAGATCCTGCCCTCACACTATGGTGGCATCCAAGGGTTCCCTACACCTCAAAGCCTAAAAAGACTTAGCTGTCAGGCTATGCTCAGTTGGGCTTTAAGCTAGCACCTACTGCTCTTGTAATTACCTACTTTTAGTGCTCTTGTTTCTACGGTTTTTATTCAGGCTTGTCAGAAATTTGCCCCAAGTGTCCAGACAACTGTTACATGCTATGGCTTTGGAGCCATATTCTTGATTTCATTGCAGCGATATGTGCCTTCTCTGACCTGAGGACCTTGCAGGTTTGGTTTGTTTTTTTTTTAAGGGAAGGAATGGGGCCTTTTACTGAATAGCCATTTTTAATTTCTTAGTTGAGTGACTGGTTTTCCTTCAGATTTGCAGGCACCACTGGAACCCTAGTACATGAGCAGACTGAGCAATACCTCAGCAGATATTTACCTAAAATGGGAATATTAGTTTTTGCAGTTTCCAAAGGGAACTTCCCTATTTCAAAGCCACAAGCTCTAAGTGCAGAGGAAATGCTTGTAGTCAGATCTCTACCTCCAAGCACTGTGCCACTAGCTCTCACTAGTTTGCAACATGCGGCAGCACACTGATGGGCAATACAATAAATATGAAAATGAAGGAGCAAAATATATGCAAGGCTTCAGTGGTGGTGCAGAGGGCGGAAAATACCTTGTATAGTAGTACATCATTTCACTGGAATTTCTGATTTTCAGGACATTGGTTCTAATATTACTGCACTCATAGCATTTAATGTCCCCATAGTGGAATTCTAACATTAGAAAAAGAAAATCTATGGCTGCTAGCCAGGAAAGTGTACCTCACTGCTTTTGACCAGGCTGATTGTTTCAGGAGCTACACGGAGCTGTGCCAGGGACAGACCCTCCAGGCTCTGACATGGCAAGTACCTGGTAAGAAGCAAGAGTCCTCATAAGCAAGAGTCCTCTCCATACAAATTCACACTTAGAAATGCTGTTACAGATAACAGAAATACTCTTGAGGGACAGCATGTATTATTTTAAAATTTTGCCTCTATCCCTTCCTCTTTTTGTATTTAGCAACTGTGAAGTTGTGATGTCTGCAGGAAGGAGACTTTTTTTAGTGAGAGGCAGACCTCTTGGTAGCTCCTCAGACTAGCCTGTTGATTGAAACTCATTCTTTTTATTTATGGGCATCTCTGCCTGTGCTGTCTCTTTATGCAGTTCCTTATCTGGCCAGTATTAATTGATGCTGCTCTGTTATGCTGAGGCTGGTGCTGTACGTCTTTCAAATAAAATTAAAATTCGATAGGGGGGTGTTTAGAAGGGATTCAAATGACACATTCTGATTATACCATTTCCACCGTTGTAAATGGCCTCTCTTTGGAAAACCAGGCACCATTATCCACTCTAGGAAGCACACTGTTCCCACAGCCACTTCTTAGATGGTACAGACTATTACAAAGGCTTTGTGAGCCTGCTGGGATGAGGCAGTGCAAAATTGAAAGGCAGAAATATTGAAAGGTGATAACTGAAAGGCAGTTTCTGAGAATTTCCGTGGATGTGTCTCCCCTCTCCTCATGAATGCATCAGAAGGGAAATGCATGGATGGGCGTTTCAGCTCCACCAGTAAACTCTTGGATTTGCAAAATACAGTGTTTTGCTTCAAGACCCAGTGCTCCTGTGTGCTTAGCAGCCTCAGACCTGCTTCTGTGCATCAGCTGTTTATGGGCACATATCCGGAGGCCAGGGCCGACTCCTGCCCAGAATACGTCTGGCAAAGCTACAGAGCTAGTGCCAGACTCCAAAAGAAGCTCACACTGGTGGTCTGAGGAACAAGTGGTTGGCAGGACAGCATCTCTGAGACCTTTCCACCAGTTTTCCTCTCTCTGAACTTTGGAACTGCCTTCACCTGAATAAAATCAACCTGTCCGAAAGACAGAACAAGCTTAGCTTTGCTCTGCCTGGTGCTGCCAGAAAACAGATGCTGAGGAGATGAAGCAACAAGCCAGGATATGGTAGAGGCATCTCCAGCCTACTCCTGGCTGTTCCTCTGTGCTGGGGACACCCTTTACCATGTGGTAAACTTACTAGAGGAGCAAAGATGACTGTAGTTCCCAGCTTGTGTCAGCCTGCAGGTTCTCATGCTAAGGAAACCTTTTTGTGCTTGCTCAAGTTAGTTTTTAAGGCACCTTCCTCAGCTGGATTCGAAAGCTCACATGGGACCTAAGGAGTTTTTATTTTTGTCATTGCCTGTAAAGCCCTTATGTATAACTTGAGCCTGATCAGGGACATCTTCTCCTAAGCAAAATCCAGGGATCCCCAGAAGCTCTCCCTGCTCATACCAAAACCAGTGCAAAAAGCTCTTCCTTCTACATCCACTTTCGTGGAGTTCTAAAATACAGAGAGCAGCTTTACCTGTCCAAAAAGCTAATGAAAAATCTACACCACTTGGAACAAAATTCTCCTTTATCCTGGATGTGGACTGAAGAAACAATGTCATGAGATGCAATAAGTATTCACACACCGAAATATCCAAGGGAATGGCTTGTGTCGTTTTTTACAATATGCTTTAAACCATTTAACAGAACAACGATTTTGGCACAAAATGTCTCTGTGTTTTGGCAGTATCACTATTTATCATATGCAGTTTGGATTCACCTTCACGTAAAACAGAGAAGCTTAGGCAGCTACAGAAGGGAAAGCACTGAGGACCAGAGGCATTTCATGTAAGTAGGCATCAAGCATCTAAGTATCTTTTGTCTGAGACTCAAAATGTCAATACCAACTTTTGGAAGAAAAAAAAAAACAACCATCCTGCTGGAGCAGGCAAAGGGACTACTCAAAGATTTATACTGGGACTAATAAGAGGCATTTGTGCCCCTGCATGAAGCTCAGCAGTGCTCACAGGGGAGAGGAGACCCCATGCAGCCCCAGAGCCACAACAGGCTACAGGAGAAAACCTCTGCAAACCACCGACTTCTTCTCACGCACAGGAGCCCACCTGGGGCTTTCTTATCCCAAGGTCACTATTGTGCCCATTATCACCAAATAATGGGATGTGTGGGTCTGTGCAGGAAAGGAGCTATGCAGACTTTTAGCCAATTAATTTCAGAATTGATTCTCTCTGCTGCCGGCATCCTCTACGGCCAGCAGGGCTCTTCGCTGCAATCCAATGCAATGCACACACCTTTGAAAAATGATGCTTTCAAGCCTGCCCTGTGGTGCAGTAAATTTGAAAGTGCTCTTAATAATAATAAGGATCAACATTGACTTTAATGGTCTTCAAACCCTTCGTGTAATTTCATTAGCTACCCAACACAGATGCAAGCAGGGGTGATGTCATACTTTTCCCCTTGCTCTGAAACCTGAGTCAGGCGCCAGAGATAGAAACCAGTTTTATTGCCTGTAATCGGATTAAAGTTTCTGGCAGCTGGTGATCGATAGGTGATTGCCACAGTAATCTAGAAATACAGAAGGTTCTTGTGAAGATGCAGCACAGCTCAGATTGGGGCGAGGGTCTTACGGTCTGCGTGCAGAGTTGTGGATGCCATCAGATGCCTGTAATCACTCTGAATCAGCACAGGCAATTTGGCATTAATAGCATTCCTGTCAATGTAAGCACCTGAAGACAGTGCAGTTTCACAGCATGGAGCAACCTGTGTTTTCACACTGGTGGTGGCTCCCAGAACTCCTCTTTTTATTGCAAAGCCCATCACCATAAATACCTCATGCAGGTACTATACCACCTTCACATGGTCAACCTAACACTTATCTGTGTGTGCAGGTTCTCTCCTGAGCCAAACCCCTGTTGTCTTCCTCTGCCTGACATGGTGACCTCCACTGAAGGTCTGAGTTTGTCAGCACCTTACTGGAGGCTGCTATCTTTGTGAGGAACAGGAAACAGTAGTGGTAACCTTCTGATATCCGTGGACACACAGCAATGTCAGGACCTCCACCCCACCTTGCAGAACTCGGACCCAATGGATCGAAAACCAAAAAAGAAAAACCAGAACAGCAACCAAAGAGAAATGAGGAAGCTGGATAAGTCCATGACCATTGACTGCTTTAACAAGACTTTTTCAATAAGCTGATAAGATGCAATTACCTCATCATCTGAATATTGCAGCAGTAAAATCAATGCTACTTAAGGAGTCTGACAATCAGTTAGGCACTCTCTCGATATTTGTGAAAGTCAAGGCAATTCTGTGTAAAACATTGATTCATGCAGAGATATCATTAAAGCACCACAATACTAGTCCCCTAATGGGTACTGAGAAAATTAATTTATTCCAACTATGGTATTCTGATAAAATCAGACCTCTGAATCTTCCTCTTTACCTCGATAAAGGGTTTTTTTCTAGGTGAGAGTTCTTCAGTGATGTCATCGGTGTCGGGTAAGAGGCATTCACACAAGACCCAGCACATACCTGCCTAACAACAAGTTAGGATATAGACCGACCCTCTGGATGGGCTTGCTGTGCATTAACATCATAACATCATTATCTAGTGGGTAATGCTAGACAACGTGATTTTGGTGTTACCTCAATGTATCTGATTAGTAAATAGACCTGCAAACATGTAACAAATAAAAATCAGGGCCACAAATACCCAAATCATTAAAGTTATCTAAGTCCCTAATATCTTTTGATTGGTAGAAGAGGCAGGCATCTAGCCACCTTTCAGTATCCCTGTGTGTCCTGTGATTTATGTACACTACAGATGTCAAGCAGGGGAATAGATTGCTGTGAAAGGTTGTGGAATCTCCATCATTCAAGATTCTTCTGAGTAGATTAGACGAACATCTGCCAGGAATAACCTGGGCATCATTGCTCCTGTGTTCCAGCCAAGAAATAGGCTGCACAACCTCTTGAGGCCCTCCAGTTCTACAACCCTAAAAAAGCCCCTGATACTCATTTCATGGTTTTCTGATATATAGAAAGTCTATCTGGGCTTTTATCAGATATTTAGATAGTAAATCAGTATTAATTTACTCATAACAATCATACCTAGAATAACGTAGATCAATTTTATTTCTGGCATGATGTGACTTCCCTGGAATTATGTAAGGGATGAATTTAGTTCAGCATTTGGATAATTAATAATCTATCAACATCTTACATTAATCTGCATATTGAGTTATTCTACCATCATTTAAAACAGTGGCATCACTAATGAGACCATTAACTATAGAGATCATCAAGTCACATTGGATTCATGTTTTCATTATTTCTATCTAAGGTTAGTTTTTAGCTCAGCCAGTTAATAAATGCCAGGGTGATGCTGGCACAGAAAATATGCATCTCTTAATTTTCATTAAGGTGTCATGGAGAATGCTAGTAAACAGACAAATGTGACTGTTTTGTATCACAGGGTCCCTCTAGACAGAGGAAAGTTTAAAGGTGTATTCTTATTTAGAACATGATACACAGCTGCTTTTCACATATTATTTCTGAAATTATTTGAGCTGTACCAAATTCAGAAGCTAATTAGGATCTAGTTCTGGAAAACACATCAGCTCCTGCTGAACTTCAGATACACAAGCAGCTGCACTGAAAACAATGGCTAAATTTAAGCTCACACCTGAGCATTTGCAGGATAGATTACCATGGGTCCTCAAGTGTGATTACAAACACAAATCTTATCCCAGCTCCCTGACAAATTAACAGAGCTTTACAACCTTTTCAAGTTGAATTGGGTTGTGAGTCTGAGGTCAGACAGAGGATTCCCCACTGGAAGCTCCATTTCAGACTAGTCAAACACCAGATCAAACCGTTAAAATGTTCTTTCACTTTGGGCTTCTTAGAACTCAAACTTTAAGACTGACAGTATGAGCTGGAATGCAGAAAAATTATTGCGAGAGCCTCAGTAAAGTGGAACTTTTAGGGCAAGCTTTAGAAGTGACATCATTTGGGGATGTTTTTGCTATTACATCTCTAGCAAAACTGAAGTAGACTTCGAAAGATGAAAATGACACCTCAGTGCATCATATGATGTGCCAGACTAGCAACATAGAGTCAGATTATAACTAACTGGGCACCAGGCCCATTCTTCATTGACACTCATAAAGAATAAATATTAAGAGATCAAGAACACAATAGCAGTCAAGATAAAGGACAACCTGAACCCTGCCACACAGGGTGGTTCTTTAAATATTCAGAATATATCCCAGCAGTGATAGCAGCCAAGCAAAATGAAGTATTCTCTTGGGTCTACCAAAGAAAGAAAAAATGCCCACAGCTAAAAAAATATCCCAAAATAACAGGGGCAGCAGCAGCTACAGCTATATGGTCATTGGTAGCCATGCGTAAGTTCAGACTCAGACTCCATCAAGTGGTTTGCACCAGTTGTAGCCACATTTTAGGCCTGGGCTGTCTCTGGCTCACGCCAGCTCCTTCCTCATTGTCTTTGGTCCTCTGCCTTCCCACTGCTTTGCTCTCCACTAACAAGGCCATCTAGCCAGCATACCTTCTCCCATGCTTCCCTGCCCCACACAACCTTGTGTGTTCTCCTGTGGGATAAGAAATGCTAGGGAAGAGGTTGAACTGTTCTAGAGAGCAGCAGTTCCAACGTCAGTCAGTTAGTGTGGAAAAAAGAGAGAACAGAAATAAAGTGCTCTCCGGGAATTCTTCTTTCCATTCCTGTTTTTCCACTCTCATCCCCTTTTCATGACCTCCACTGGTAATGAATCAACATGAGCTCTCACTGACTGACACCAGGCACTTAGGTAGAGACTCTGGAAAGAATCACATTTTCTGCATTTTCTTGTCCTGTCACAACTTCTCAGAGCAAGGCACGAGTTGCTTGTTTTCTCAAACCGCATCCCCAGAGACAGTTCCCAGGGATATGAAGCAGAATCAGGAAAGTCCCACTAATGACCAAGCAGATTCCTTCTGTACACTGCACTGTGAGTCTACGTGGAGCTTCATGGACCAGTAAAACAAGAGATTAACTGACTTTTTCTAATATCTTCCATGTGGCTTCACAGATGGAGTAGAAGCTGTACCCAGGGGAGGTGACACAGGCCCCCGCACACCCCCACGGCCCCAGCAGCAGAGCAAGAAGATCCGGGGGAAGGACCCCCTGTTTGGTGCTCCTGAAATAGGAAGAAACCCTATATAACCCAGATGAGAAGGATTTCCCACTCTACACCAGTCCCAACCACTACTGTGTTATAGCTTCTTCAGCAATTGGAAACTGAGCATCTTGCAGAGAACCCTCTGCAGGCTAAGCTCTTATATTCAGCATTATATGCTGAAATAAATAAGGCTGTACATGAAACCCCACTATTTTCAAATGTCACCGAAATTATAATTCCGTAGGTCCTGACTTTCTGTGGCTTTAAATCTCATTTTTAACAGTGTAATAATACAAAAGCAGGGAGAGGAGGGAAAGGGAAGGGAGGAATTTATATGCAACAGATAGCTCTTGTCTTTTGCTATTGAGAGACACTGCTGCTGAAAAATATACTTCAGGCTTTCATGGGATCCTGACTAATAATTTTTAAGCCTGATTTAAGGGTGCAGAGAGCAACTGAGTGTTATTAGTTACACTGTTTACACAGCAAAGTGAAACAGTCCAAGTGCCAGTATCCTGTATACAATTAATTGGCTCATTAACCTCAAACAAGGTCAAATACAAGAACCTAGGTGCATACATCTTCTTTATTCCTGCAGAAAAGTCACTCTTGTTGATATTGGGAGAGATTTAAGAGAAAAATAAAAGATACACCATGAGAGAAAAATATCAGTAAGTAAATCCAAGTGAGAAAACATGAGAAAGTGCAATGACTGTGTTAGGAATGGCACATTGAGTCCCCTGCTGTGCTGCTGGGGGTGAGCACTCCAAAACACCCAGGCTCTGCTATTCCAAAGCAGGTTCAGATAAGCCTTAGAAAACCCTTCCAGGGGAAGTACTTAGCCTGCTGAAATCACATAGACTTGTCATCTCTCATGGTGCCTGGATCTCACCTTCAAACCCCGGGATACTTACAGCCTGTAAGAGCTCAGGATCCCTTTTCTTGGGCTCTTCTCGGGAAGACAATAGATAGCCAAGCTGAAAAGCTACAGCAGAAGTATGAAGTCACTCTGCATTCTTAGTGACTTCAAGAATTAGGTAGTAGATACAGCCAGACATACCTTTTATACCAGGATTTACCCCATATATAACACAAAAATTGTTATGGAATGTCAGCAGGTAGGTGATCCCACCATCCGTGGAATTATTCCTGGGCTCATCTCCTGGTCTCAACAATAAGGCAGAAGCAATTAGCTCTTACTGTTAGTGTAAGCAATTTCAACTGTGGAACAAAGAAGCATTTAAAAATTAAGACTTCAAATAAGGAATCACTGTAATAAGGTCATTTTGTGTGCTGACGACACTCAGACTTTGTCCTGGTGCTTGTAAGTGCACACAAGATGTCCTGACTGCTTTCAGCACACTCTTTGTAATGGTGCTGATTTCTCCTGGGTGTGGATCACGTTGTTACATCTCACACCATATGCAGGAAAAGATAAGACAAGAGAAAAAGTCTGTATTACAATTCCTGGGCAAACTGGAATTCAAAATGCTGATAGCTGACCCTCAATAGTAACAGTAAAGTCCAACAGGGAGTTCTAATTAGACCATAAATAGCCATTTCGTACATGATTAGCGGCCATGTGTTCAGATACTGGGTAAGAGAAAAATCGCAGCTTGTGTGGGCTGCTCTTTGGGCAGCGGTGCTAAGCAGAGCCACACTTAGCATCATTACAGCAGCCCAGACAGATTCACAGTCAGTCGCTCTCATCCATCCAAGGAAGAGACAGGCTCTGTGCCAAAGGGGCTTTCCATCTCTGACATTTCACAGCATGTGCCATCAGACGGCTCAGGGCAGAGAACGGGAAGTTTTTTAGCAGTGGCTGGAAGAGTTTAGACAGCTGTTGCTTTCCACTGCCTTTCTGAAAGCCTTGGAGCACCAAACTTGTGGAGAATGTTATCTCCAAGACACTGATCAAGAATGCATCTGCGGGGAATTCAACTTCAAATACATAAAAGGTTACAGCGGTTACAGCAAAGAGGAAACAAACTGGCTGTCCCCATACCCGTGGTGGAACAGACCAGACAGAGTGGGCGTACTGCAGCAAGCTAGCTGGATGCAAGCTAGGCATCGTGAGAAGCTCTCCAGGAGCAAGGATAGCGAAGCCCTGGAACAACTCACCTGCAAAGCCTGCCTGCAAAGCCTTGTACAGAGGGATGGTAACAAAAGTAACCCATCTTGTCACAGTGGAAGGAGAAGAACTTGGTAAGCTCTCAAGGGTCTTTCCAGACTTGCAAGTTTTCACGTTTCACAGGCAGTAAAACCATACAGATATTAGAGTCATACCATGTTAATAGTTACACACATCTTCTTCAAGTCAGTCAGAAACAGAAGGTTCGTTTCAGAGAAGTTTCCCAGAATGTGCATGCATGACTTCAGTGTATCTCAAATGGTTGCATACTTGGAAGGATTGTGATGTACCTCTACCTCCTAGAAATATGCTGAAATACTCCTTTTCCCTTGTCTCTGTGGAGTTACTAGGTCTCTCCTTCTGCGCTCTTCTGTGTCCACAGAAGCTTCAGCTAGCTTGGACCCTCAGCGCAAGCAACTTCAAACCTTTCGCAGATATTGAAGATATCTGGCAGAGCATTTTGCCTGGACTCCGTACTGCCCTACAACTTAACAGAGACACCTCAAAACCCTACTAGCATCTCTTTTTGAGGAGAACTTTCATCTTTTGATGAAGAGCATTGGCTGTCATTATCAAAGTAGATCAAGTGGCAAGTTTTTTGAAAGTATATAGCAAAAATCATTTTGTGGCAGAACATACATGAGATTTGACTTTATAAGCAGCTAGAGGCAACCAAAGAGTCTGTAGGGAAAGCTGTGTCCTACTACCACAAGACCTAAATATGGGAGAAAATGAGAAGCTTAAAGCAAGAAGGACCTCCAGGAAAAGACAGGAGACAGTGCTGACAGGAGTCCCCGGAGGGGTCAGGACCAGCACGGGGTACAGCAACCTTGCTGAGTTTCACATGCATTTCAGTTTCCTTGAGAGGCTGAAATTATTCTTGACCAGATATTTTTTAAAGAAAGTCTTTTTAATTGAGGCAGTTTTTTCCCCAGTGCTAATGAAAACCTCTTCATGATTAATTCAATATCCTGATATTTGAAGAGCACTGATGTTGTGGTATTATATAGCTATCACAGAAAATTACCACTTCAGGACAGATGGTGCAGTGGTGTTGATGAGTAACAATTAAGCCCAATCATTAAGGGCTATTCTGCTCATTGAAGACATCCACTGAAGACATGTATATGAAAAGTAGATATGACTTTTCTTCTGCTAGCAATATGCCCATAGACTTTCTAGAGGACCCTTTTTTATCTTTAGATGAATTAAAGGGGCTGTATTTGAATTACGACTTTTGATTCTCTTTCCTAAGTGTTAAATGGTTTTAGAAAAAGTTTCATGTCTTAACCTAGAGTTACAAAGTACTTGTAATCATTGAAGACTGGTCCATTATATCTCACTGTTAAGTTTCTAATTTTGAACAACCAGAAGAATCAGATCTGTAAAACATTGTATCCAAGGAACTCCACAAAGTCACAAGGAAGACTGTCCCAACTCCATCCCCAAAAGGTACAAATGTGTTGTTATTTCAGTACAATATAATTTGGGTAATCTGTAAATTAAGGTCACTAGCATGGATGATTTAATGAATAAGCGCATTTGGTATTTTCTCAATAGAAGAAGAGAAGGATGATTGAAATGTTGCATTAAATGGATAACAGTGATTTGATAGAGATTGAAATACAGTAAGACCCATCAGACTCTAATAGCAGATGGGTGACAAGCATCTCCTTACCAAGAGGAAGGTAGCTGGTGATAGGTCCGACCTCAGCCTGGTCAAAATGGTTGCCTGCACCATGCAAGTCTTCATTTACCTTCTCTAACACCTCCTCAGGTTCTGCCCTCAAGCCTCACATGGAAGACCAACAGCCCATCCCATTTTCAGCCTGTAGTAGGGTTCCCTCCATGTGTTGGATGCCCTGCCCATCTGGAGTTTTCTGAAGGAAAGGCCTCACGGGAGCACGGAGAAGAGAGGGCAGTGCATGGTCAGGGTGTTGCATCCCTTGCTTATGCAACAACCACAAGTGACACTGGGAGTGATGGTGAAGCTGATCCAGACTCTAAGAGGGTCATTACAGTCCATCCCCTTCACCCCTCCAGGGTCTGCAACAAGCCAGGCAGCTTGGGTGGCGGTGGGGGGGGCAGCCAAGGCAGTGGTGTCCGCATTTATATCCAGAAAACACACACAGAGAGGGAAATCACTGAATTTGGTTGTGGTGGTAGGCTTGAAATCCAGCACATGGGCTGAGCACTGAGGCTTTTGGAGAAACAGTCTCCAAACAAGACAGAGCCAGGAGTCCTCCAGCAAGCCAAACACTGCGGTGTTGAAGACTGTAGTGGCAGCATGTTAAACAGATGTGCTTAAACAAATCTGCATTAGAAGACAAGACCTGTTTACACGCTGGGTCAAATGAGGGAGGGGAGAGCAGAGCACTACTTGTAGCTATTTGCACAGAGCTTGGAGGGAAGAGCAGAGCCTTGAGGTCTTCAGCAGAGATGCTGGTGGGAAGATCAGGTTCAACTGCAGGCTCTCCGCAAGCAGGTCCCTTAATGAAAGGGAAAAGTTTAAACTCAGGGGTTCCTCTGTGCTGTGTGTGCTGGCAATAACACAAAATACTGCTGGAGGAAGCCATGTGAATACAAAGCTGGGTGAAATATCCATTCAGATGTTTACAGAGATAGAGCAGAATCGCAGTTGCTTCATAGATGATAGTGACTATTCATCCCCAGTTTTCTGATGAGAGCCTATAGGGCTATGACAGGGTCATGCTAACCCATTGCCCTCTTCTCCCCAGACAAAAGAACGTAGGATACCAAGGGGACAGAAAGCACATGTTAAATAGCTGACTTGTGCATTGCTATTATCCTCCTCCTGCCTACATAATAACCTCCTCTTCTCTATTTATATTCATATCTATATTTAATGCCCACTGAAGACTACAGACTTGTGTTTGATGTTCAGCTGAAGACATGATTCATCACAATCCTCATTTTTAGTAATGGAAAAAGGCTGTGGTAGAAAAAAACAGATGAGAGTGCTTTTCATCTTGGTAGCCCTGTAACCTTTATGTGAACTTGGAAAGTCATACAAAGAATGGCAGCCTCAGCCTATTGCAGATGATTCACAAAGTTTTCTGAATGCTGCGTGATATCCCCTAGCAGTATCTGATCTCTACTTCTTTAAAGAATGCTCGTTAAAAATAGGCATCAAATCGCCCATTCCTTGACCTACCATTTCTGTTGTTGTTTTTAACATGAGATGAACCATTCTATTTGTTATAAAAAGTTTTTAAAAAAACAGATGTTATCATTTCTATGTCTGTAGTCCTAAGAATGAAAAACAAGGAGCATAACTTGTTTTTCATGCTCTACCCTGCAGCCAGAGCCACCAGTGTTATGACTCCCAACCAGGTGGCCAGAGAGGAGCATGGCACTCCCTTCCCGGCTACCAACAACAACCCTCTAAGAACAACCTACTGCAGGGTCACTGAATGCAAACAACCGAAGAGCCTCTGATATCAACTCACAACAAAAAAATAGCCTAGTGCTCTTCCTTACAAGAATAGCTGGAACACCGGACTGTTTTATGTCATGGAATATATATGCTCAGACTCTCCTATACATCCTCACACGGAGAATGCCAATGTTCTTGGGGTTAAAAATATTCCTACACACAGAAGCTAGTTGCTAGCTATTATTTAGCCACAACTTTATAAATCTCTTTGCACAGAAAATAGATTTACCTCCCTCTTTTCCAAACTAGCTAATTTGCCTTAAAATAACTAACATCAGCCTGTTAGAGATCAGACATAGCTGGGTTAGATGACACTATAATTTAAGAATATAATTTAACACTAACTTTTAATACCAATGTGAAAGATTGAAATTCCACTGGAATATGAGAATTCATTAAACTGAAGTTATTTTCATTCTTCAGAATGCCTTCTTTACAGAAATAAGAAATAGTATAAATGACGTCCAAATTCACAGTTGGTATTAGAGATATTGCAGTTGTGTATGAATTAAAAACTCTTTTAATTTCTAGAAAAGGAAAAGCATGCATACTTCATCTCTCTCATTCCCGTCTTCCCCAGAGGAGCTTCAGTCAAAGCGGGGTCACAGTGAGCGAGGAACCCAAAGACCTGGCTGAAACCGCATCCGCATGGTGGTAAAGCCAAACCAGAAGGTGAGGTGTGGAGGCCTGAAGCACTACCCCTGAAAGAGGCAGGCTCATGTAATAACCTCAAATCACACCCCAGCACCATTTGTTTGCTCAAAATCACTCCTCAGGTCCAAAACATCCTGGAGCTGCTCCCATACCGAGGAGCCGACATCCAGCTCTCAAACGCAGCTCCTCCTGGCAGAGAAGTGGAGCAGAGCCTCTGCCCCGGACGCCTGCCGTGGTGACGGGGCAGGGCAGAGGACACACACGGGTGCTCACCCAGGCACACGGCCCCGCCATTGGGAAGGGGCTGAGCCCAGGAGCATGGAGACCTGAGCACCCAGCCTCCCACCACCACTGCCTGGCAGCGTTTCGGGAAGAGTGCCCACACAGCCCAGCCCTCAGACCTCGCCATGTGTCCCCCTCCTCATATTGATTCCCAATTTTGCAACATCCATGGATGTTCAAGTCCCCTAGAGAGCCAGCCTGTGGCCTCCCTCAAGCCCAGGCATCACTCCATCTGTCAGTCACTCGTAGTGGGCAGTAAAAGTAATTTCTGTCTAACATGTCAGCTGCAGCTCCCGGTGTCAGTGCCAGTCCCGGGCACTCCTTTCTCCTCCTTCCCTCTTCTTCCTCCCACGGGGGTCCCAGCCCTCACACAGCCCCCCAGCTGCACCAGGTCGGCTGGTTGGGGTGGGCACAACTGGATCATGGGACCAGCCTGAGTTAAGCTGGTTTGTTCTGCTGGGCTGCGTTTCGGGGGGCTGGTTTTGTGACCCACTGCTGGCCAACGGAGCCAGGACGAGGAGAGAGGGAGGTCAGTGCTGCTGAGGTGGCTCTGCTGCCAAAAGAAAGCCTTGTCCAAGTCTAGCCTCAGTGATACCATTAATTGAGACGTCTGGGGCTGGGCACCTCGTGCAACATTCTAATCTGCACTGCCACTTTACACAGATGCTTACAGCAACACTGGGGAGCGGTCCTCTTTGCACGCGTACACTGTACCTCTGGACTTCTTTTGAAGTAGCATGCCATTTCCCACCTCCCCTCTCTTCTTTCCAGCAGCCTTTCCTCTTCCCTTCCTCTTGCCATCGCTGCCTGCGCGCCTGACTGGTGGGGAAGGGGACCCGGTGCCCGAGCAAGTGCTGTAGAGAGGCTCAGGAGGGGACCTGGGAGATGCAGAACAACACTGGAACGGCTGTGCTAGAAATCAAGGAGGACACATTTTGTATGTGAAGGCAATTGTCAGTCCCAATCCCGCTCTCCCTTCCATCAGCATGGGCACTGCAGCACCGCATAAGGCCCATGCACCCCAGAAAATCTTCCCCCAGATGCATGAAGAGACTAAAACCAGGAGGGCAGATCAGGTGCAGCTCTGTTTTCCTGCTCTCCCCATATCCCTGTGAAAAAGCAATGATTGAAATCCATTTCCCTCCTTGTTATTCCCGCATTATAATTGTTTGTAAATGCCATTTTTTCTTTAATTACCCCTTCCTACATACACATGAGAATGATAGGGTAAAGAACAATCCAACATTGCAATTGAATTACAAAAGCATTGCACACGGCTGTCCTATTAACTTCATAGCAGTGACGTGTTATAAAAGGCAAAGTGCAGAAAAGGAGGTAGTAATTTGTTTATAAATATGTTAGTTAGGTGGAGCAAATGCCATATTGCCTGAGAAAAGAAAATCACTGATTGTGAAGTGTGCCTTCTAGCATGGATTTCACAGGGCAAAATGTAGTTAATAAAACTACCTTTATGCTTTTTATTACAGCTTTTTAGCATAAATAGCTAATAACCAATTTACATTAATGGTATTGGCACAAATGTAAATTAGGGTCTTTTTGTTTGTATTGCTGAAGTGCAATTCTATTGCCAGACGATTATATTTGGCCATTTCATTAACTGGAGAGATCTAAGAAACAGATACAGTTCCAGGGCCTGCCCAAGAAATACTAACATGGAAAAGAAATTGCACCGCACACCCGGTTACAAGCTGAGGCCTCACAAAGAGCGCGTGTGCTTTTTGCACCCAAGCCTGTTCCTCCACCACGCACGTTGGTATAGAAAGACTACATCTCAAGCAGGCTGTTACTGTCGCAAATCAGCTTTAGAAACAAGGCTTTCCAGTCTCACGCAGCATTTCAAGATTTCAGCGGTTTTCCTGTTCTGAGTCGCAAACACCAAAGTTTTGGGAAGCTGGTTGCCACCCACCCTAACAAAAAGAGAGGGCTGGAAAAGCGTGACAGTTCTCTGGGGTCATTTGCTTAAAAGAGGGGGGACTTGCCTCTGCAGGCACGGCGGCTCCGCTGGGGACAAGGCCAGCCAGCATGTCAGAAACCGGGCTGTCCCCTCCTTAGCGGGGCTGTGCTCTCCAGGTTCGGCTCTCCTCTGCTAGCAAATACTCTCCTGCTCCTGACCGATTTAGAGCACGCTCCTCCTCTCCATAGTGAAACCGTTCTCCTGCAGCCAAGAGGTGCGCCTTGTATTTTCTCCAGTGCAGTAAGTGATGTGGAACCTTGCACAGGATTTACACCACCACTTCTCCCCATTCCCCAGGTTATGGCTTTCCCACTTGACACCTAGGAAAAAGGATGGTTGCAACATAATGATTTTTATCAGTTTAGATGGCAGGTGGAGAAAGGGGCCTTTACAGCCTACTAAATCAATGCTTCTGTAGACAAAGATCAAATGAAAATGTTGGCAAATTACTGGCAAGGCACAGGAAAGCCACACAGTCCTGTCTGCTATAGAGGTTTTCCATTTCAGGCCTCATTCATCTGGGACCTTTCATATTCACAGGGTCTTTCTTTAGTCATGCTATGTAAGCAGCTACTGTATATACTGAAAGCCAATTTTCCCATATACTTAAGTGTGCTGCTGGAGGAACAATAAATCATGAATCTATTTCCAATTTCATTACCCTTTATGTGATATTGATACAAAAGCATCCTTTCCCCTCATTTGTTGTTTCTTAGATGAAGACTAGAAGAAAGGCTTCTTCTTTTTATACAAATCGGCAGTTAGCTGTTTTCCTTTCATCAATACAGAAGGCAACAGACATTTTCTACAGAAAGAGGATTTTGGAAAAGGTATGCGTATATTGGTTGTGTGTCATTTTGCTTCCAACCATGCAACACACTGGGCTAAATTTTGCTGCCATCAACACCAGTATAGCATCTCCAGAAAATCCCTGATGAACACAGAATAATTTTTTCCTTTTGAGAGGAAATGAACAGCCATTTTAAAGAATCATTATGTAAATATACATATATACACATCAACCACAGCTCCCTCTCATCCTCACTATGAGCAATGTCATTCTAGCAGATCGACAGAATTACAGTAGATTTCAGCCTTGTACTTAGGCTGCACTGCTATAAATCAAGAATAATTTCATTAAAGTTCATCAAATCCCATTGATGCAACTCCAATGTAAATGAGGTCAGAAACAGGCTTTGTGACCTCTGGGTCCTCTTGCCCACTACGTGCACAGAACATAATGCACTAAGCAAACATATTAGGCAAGATAATACTATTTCTGTAGCATACAAAATATTAAAAGCAATTAACAACATCAACATTACAAGATGAGTGTTACAAATGGCCAAGACTTACAAGAAGTAAAAGAGGAGACTCACTTCTCTGGAGACCTGACACCAGGAGACAGAACCCATCATATGAGGTCAACACCCCAAGCTTGTTCTGGGTTGGTAATTACTTAAAGTAGTTACCATCTGATTGCAACTAGGTGGACTAAGTGAAAGACTTCATGGTTTCACTTCCATTCCTAAGCAACAAGACCAATGCTCCAGCTGGCTCACGTGCCTCTCTTGCATACTATGAGCCATACAAATACCAAATTGAACTAATTATTATTCATGTTAAACTTATACCGTCCAATCCAAATCCCATTATCTGAATACAAAGATTCCCACGGGTTTTCATGGGGTTCGGATCAGATGTGCAATGACAAATGTCAAGTTTGTAGGGCCAAAATGAGCTGACTACACCAGTGTAATTTCAGCATAACTCCATTAAAGTCAGTGGAGCTACTCTGATTTATGAGAGTCTGAGAGAAGAATTTAACCATTAGTGGTCTGCGCTAGGATACAGTGTGCTTGTCATTCTATAGCAGCCCTAAAGATTTTGGTTTTATTTTTTTTACAAAACCCTAATTATTTTTTCTTTCAACTGTAGCTGTTACATGTTCTCCTGGTGGTTTTTCAGAGGTAAGATACCCCATTTAATGAGCTTATGATTTCTTCCAGTAAAAACATTGGTTACAACCTATAATAGGGCAGGAAAGCTTTTAGTACATTTGGCCTTTCAGCCAAATTCAGCTCTAACTCACGCTTCAGTGGGATTCTGTTCTCACTTGACATCAATAATGTTGCCTAAGAGGAAATGAGAGAGAGGTTTGGTCAATTATACAAGTATAATTTTTACAGAATCAGCTTGAAAGTTACAGAAATAATCATTAATTAAGACTAATGGGAAGATTCCGGGGTACAGAAATAACTATTTACTATTTCACTTTAAAGGCAAGAACAGGAGGACAAAAAATGAATGATCACAAGAGCTACAACCTGGTATGGAGCATTGTGTTTAGGCTATTAATATGGCTATTAATAAACTCATATGCCGGTACTTTGTATGAATAATATCTCAAAGCTTTATGCAGCTGCCGCAGGCTCGGCTCATGTTTAATGAGAAGGCACCACCTGCTGCTCTGAAGCACTGAACGGGTTAAAAAGCTGGGTAAAACTATGTTTGCTTCTCCTGAGGCTGGCTGGCTGAGGCAGGTCCGATAACTGGGGAGCTGCCCCGTGCTTCCCTGCTGTCGGTGTCAACATCCCCGCTGGCCACCGGCGCAGAGGAACTGTGGGGCACCAGCAGCCACCTGCACGCCTCCCCGACATGCAGGAGTCACAGTATTTTACAGGCAAACAAAGCTGTCTGCAAGGAAAGGGAGTTGTCGTTTGTTTTCAAAAGTCATCTCCTGCAAGGAGAAAGCCCGTTTCGTTATCATTGGCAATAGTACTATTGACAAGAAAGGGACACCAAATCAGGCCAGTCTTCCCAGAGAAGCCCTACGCACAGACGAAGCTCAGGACAGTTTGGCTGCTGATTTGATGCTTCCTACAATCCCCCTGAAGCTTTGAATGCCTTGGCATCATTATTAGGGGATAAAACTGCATATTCCATAAACCTACCATAATCTGGCAACTTTTACAAGTGCTAAATTCCCTTTTGAAAAGGTGTTAAAAAAAAGTACTGAGGAACAGATTTAATAGCTTGGATTTAGTCGGTCAAAATCAAGGGCAGGTAGCGAATAGCTATTAAAAAAGATCAAACGGCATGCGCATCACATCCAGCGGAGGTGTGTGCAGTGATATATGGTGCAGTTCAGACTGCCCCATTTGCCCAGAGCCACTGCATTACCAGCACTATATCCTAACTTAACTGCTCCGTAAAAGTGCTTTGGAACAGGGAAGTGCAGGAGGAGCCATATAAAACCAAATTCTCTTCCATTCTATTTAAAAGTTAAGGGCACCAGTAAAAAGAGAATAAATATCACTCCTCGCTTTATGCAGATGGGAATATCCATCATGAAATGATTGATAAGCCTTATTCAAAAGGCAGCCTTCAGGATGCTGCTCTGTGCCACCTCGCTGAGAGACACAGTGCCATATCCACGGGCCACGGCTGCAAAGGCGGTGGGAAGCTCCCCGCCAGCCACCTCTGGGGCAGCCTGCGGAGGCGGCAAGCCTGCTGCGATGTTTTGGCTGGGGGCCTGGGCACAAGCCCTCGCATGTGCCCCATGGGTGGCCCTGCGCTTCACCGTACCACTTGCCACACCTGGACCATTTCATTTCAGAGAAGGAAATAGGGATGCTCCAGGCTATCCATGGCATCAGAAAGGATGTGCCAATAACTGCCCTGTCTCTGAGTGTGTCGCTCCTTGGACACCTTCTCTAGGAGAGAAAAAACTCTTCCCTGTGATCTTTACAAACCCACAGGGTGTGCAGGAACAAATACGTCATCTACAGCAATTTCAGATGCCTGGAGACCTCTTCAGTGCCCATTTGCAATACCTGCTGGGAGGAGTGAGGGAAATATTCAGCGGACAGCAATCGGTCACTGACAAAGCCAAATGCACCTCAGGAAGAGGACAGGACAGGATCTGTACAGAAAGGCGAACAAGAGGGTGAAGCTGCCACACCAACACAAATTTAAATACCAACTCGTGGCCCAGAACAACTGCCTGCACTAGGCATCATTAAAACCTCTGGGAAAGGGACAGCTAAATGAAACTTCTCACCAAGGAAAAATTATCTCAAGGAGAAAGATGCTGTAGGAGCACAGCAACCTCCTCCCGGCGCTCAGCTCGCAACCGTCACTGTCTGCTGACAAGGCGGCAGGGCAGGCTGCCTTGGCAGGGAGGAAGCCCCAGTCAGTGCTCCCCGCTGCCATCACAGCCCTGCGCCCTGCAAGCCCGCAGCACCTCCTGCCCACTCTCCTGGACATCTCTGCTTTTACCTGCTGGCACTCCGGTCTGCAGTCAAAACGAAAACACGGGCATCTCGCCGTCCCCCCAAGGACCGCCAGCCTCGGACAGGGCCCCCGGTGACCGACAGCGTTGGGCGTAATTGCAAAAAGTAAATTACTTAGGTAAATACCAGACTGAAATTGTGTTGAATTACGAGTCTGTCTTATCTCTAGCTCCTGTCAAACACAGTGACATTTCCCTTGCGCTAGCCTTGGCAGCCGGTGTTGCCGTGTGCCGGCAGCCCTCCTCCTCGCGGAGGGCAGTGAGCCTGTCGGACCTGCACACCCAGCCCTCTCACACCTGCGTGCACGGGGCACACCCGCCAGCCTGTGCTCACCCCGGCCAGAGGCTCCGTTCACGTTTCCAGCTCTTCCTTTCAGGAAGAAGTTTCTGGAAGGTCTCGCTGATCACCGGCTCACGGGCTAGCCCCTGCTGCATGCTTGTTAATCTCCTCTAATTGCTAGGAATATTTAAAACAGCTTCTTTTGTGACTGGTTTGTTGCCTGCAGTGTAAATTTTGTTTGCATTGTCCATACGAGGATGTTTATTTCTAAACCCTATCGTTTTCTACGCATCTGTGTATAAGGACAGGTGTAAAAGAAATCTCTTATTTGATGTCACTTATGGATATGTTTCTTAGATATAAAAGCAATTAAAGAAAGTGACCTCATATATGCCAGTCTCAAAATGGGCTTCATTAAATCACAAACATAACAAGTTTAATTGATAAAGATACCAAATTATTTCTAGAGAAGGCTCCCTTCAAAGTGGGAAGCAGTGTAGCAGCCCCAGCAGACCAGCGTGGCGAGCTGCCACCTGCAGGAACAGGCCAGCGGGTCTTTGCAGGGCACCCGGCAGGGTGACAGCACAGCTGCCTGTGGCCGCCACATCTGGCGGAGGGGACGTGTGAGCAGCTGGTGAGGTGCAAATGGAGCCACAGTCCTTCAGAGGATGTCTCTGAGTAGGGCCAGGGACAACTCAGTTTATAAAAAACGTTGCGCCACTTTAACATGGATCATCTTCTCTATAGAAGATGCTTGGCAGGATTCATCTCATTACCTGATGAGTCCCTGAGATCCTCAAGGTAGGCAGATCCTACACTTCGCTTCGCTGCCCCATAGAGCCCCACAATAGCATCTGGCCAAAGAACAGCTGGTTTTGGTCTGACTGAGACATTTTGGTCTGTCTGGGCATCCAGTCTTGGTATGAAAACATCAGGAAATAGAAACTCCATCTCCTGCCTCCAAGGTTTACTCCAAAAATACCACCCACCCTGCACTACTGCTCCAGGCAGTTACCCCTTTCTCCCCTACATTAAATACTCTTCTAATAGCTACTACTCTCTCCCCACAGAAGTGTTACTCACCACAAGCAAATCACCTTTCTCATAGATAACAAAGGCAGCAAATGCTTTGATCCCAGGTTCTGCATGCACTAAAGTGAGGTGAGCCTGGCGGGAGCAGATTCTCCATAATCTTCTTTTGAGATGATGAAGCCTCTTGGGTGGGAGTCACCTCCTTAACTTTGCTCAGGTCAAAGCTGGTGTCCAAGGTGTCCCATTTGGTAAGAAAGGACAGCAGCCCTCTGTCTTTGGTGTTTTCATACACTGGTGTTTTCATACACTTAGTTTTCATACACTGGAATTTACTTGGTTTAAATGGGTGCACTTCTTCTGAGTGTGCTGTTCTCAGAAGTAATTACTAATCCTTGTGGTTGCCTCCACTAATCCTTGTGGTGGCATAAAATTTTAAACAGAAGCTATTTTACCTTTGGAAAAAGGGTTACCGATAACAATGTTGAATAACATGAGGTTTAGGACAGATCTCAGCATTACAGTCACCCCAACTCCATAAGGCTTCCCCATGGCCAGCCACTCTTCCAGCCCTGTCAGTCCATTCCCAGTCCATGGGCTTTCCAAATATTAAAAGAAAAAAAGGCAGGTGGATTAGAAGACTTTCATAAAGTGTGAAGTCAATCACCTACATGTGCTACATCTTTGCAGCCGGGCCTCGCAGGAAAATTTGTCCTCTCATCCAAGGAGCGTCTCAGAAAATCTTGGTTAGAGCTATGTTTTCCGAAGCCAGCTCTGGAAATCAGATGGTTGTGACCATTCAAATCGGTGACCACTTCTGTTGCTTCCCAACAAGAGAGGGGTGAACAAACGCACCTTTGTTTGCTGCCTCAGGGTCATCAGGAGATAATAAAAGTGCAGCCCGCAAATATGACGCAATGCACAGAAAATGCCTACAACTCATGCCTATGTCTACAAATAGTCTACTGAAAACACACCAAAGCTCTTGTTGCTGCTTGCTGCCTCCAATCACATTTCCTCAGGAGCAGAAACATGGAGAAAATATAGGTTTCCTTCCACTGAATGGCTCTGTTCGAGAGTGAAGTTTCCAAAGACAAAAGCGCTTACACACTTCCAGCTAGAAGCACTGCCCAAGGGCTCTGCCAAGTCACACCGGGCCCACAAGGCAAACACATTAATGTGTTATCAGCCTGTTGGTAAGGCTGTCCCTTACCACTAGAAAGCGTCTCTTTACACAGTCTCGGAGGAAGGATGGCATAATTGTTTCCATATGAGTTTCAGATTTAGGATTTCCTGGCCTGCAATAGCTCTGTGATCTTCAGCAAGTCACTTAATACCTTCCTGGCAATTCTTCACTCTTTAAGAAATGTAAGGATAAAAATGCCTCCCTATTCATGGCAGGGTGTAAGCATAAACACAGCTCAGATGCTGAAGTGCTGAGATACTGTGATAACATATGTGCCATGAAAAGGAAATGTCTCGTGAATACATTGAAGAAGACAGAAAACAGGCTAGACTTCAAGGAACAGCATATGTCAGTCTAGCAATGTACAGTCAGACATTTCTACAGCTTTCTCCTTTTCTGCCGTGAAGGACTAAAACCATGGCCCACTAGCATCACCTGCTTGCCATCAAAGCAACAGTGCTCAGTCAACAGCATCAAAAGCTTCAGACAAGATCTTAACTCTGCACTAAAAACTAATAGTAAAACCTGCCTAGTGCCTGTAGCCTGTTACACAGAAGCAATGGTGCACAGGGAACTATTCGCAACAGAACTAACTTTGTATCATGACCTCTGATGAAAGCTCAAAGTCAGGAAGGTGCCTTTGTTGTGGAGGAGAGGATTACCCAGACTTACCACAAAGGTAAGTCTTTCTGGCAAGTCATATCTGCTTACCATAATGGCTGGGTCCAAATTTGCCTTAGCTGTGGGGAAAGGTTTAGGGCTTGTTTTGACAGACAAGAGATGCTGGAAGGCCACAGTGTTCTAGGCAGCCTGAATGATCCTCAAGTAAAATTGGTAATGCTGGTCAAAAGCAACCTCAGGTACACCACCTTGGACCTTTGTGTCCAAAAATTACCTCTGCGTTTAGTTCATTACTCACTCAGACGGGTTATTCTGAGCCCCTAGAGTGCATTACATAGTCCATCCAGTGCAGTACATACAGGCTTGATGTTTACAGTGGAGCATCTCTGCAACTTCTCAGATTGTCCTTTTTGCTATGACCATCACAGGATTGTAATATCAATAACAAAATTGTTGTCATAGTTGGGGATAAGTGTCATGTTCTCAATCAAAACAGTCTGTGACAGCTTATATTACCAAAAGATAAATAAAAAGTATGTAATTAGGGAAAAGAAAAATTCCATGAACCTGCAGCAGAACTTGGTGCAAAGTGGCTTGTAAAACCTTCAATGGAGCTACTGAAAAGAAGTTCTTGAAAGTTCCTGGGATAAGCCTGACAACAGACAAAAACAGTTTTGGGATAAACATGATGACAAAATTGGATGGATTGAATATACAACCAGTGTTACAAGAAGAGTGTATGAACCAGGAAGAAAAAGGTAAAAAGCAAGACCAGAACTGGTACTTCACTGGTACAAGAATGTCCTTCTAGGAACAACACTAAGCTGTCAGAATTTGATCTAAGTGGAGCAAATCTGTATGTCCGTTGTCATGAAAAACAAGAGGAAGATAAACACAATGAAGAACAGCACAGAATATTGGGCTGCACATAGTCAGACACAAACACCCACGTCCAGGCTGTTCCTGCAGCTTGATCAGGGCATGGACTGGGTTCCTCTGGATACGCTAACCCCATGTTATACACTGGTGTACAGCAACGGTTTTGCCCGTCTCCTGGTTTTATCAGAAAAATACAAGAAAGTATCAGCAAAATAACAACACTTCTGGAAAAAGTTTTTCTTCTGATTCTCTACTCTGCACACAAAAAGACAGAGTCATATTCTCTTGGGAAGCAGATCTATTTGGATCACATTTCTTCTTTTTCTTTCTCTTAAAAAGGAGAGGCATTTAAAAATAGTATAGCATCATTTTAAAATAGATTTATCATCTGGTTTTACAGTTTCCCTTGGGCTCTTTTAATTGTGAAACTATGAGCATGAAAGGGACGTTCTGTCCTATGTAAAGAAGGTGCCTTGCAGGGAACCCAGGCATGGCCTCATCTCCTGCCCACACCTCAAGCTCATGGCACTTCAAAAAAACACAGTCGGGTTGCCTTTGTCCCTTAATTTTCAGAACAAAAGCTGATAAATGCAAGCAAATGACCCTCAATCCTCATTCATATAATGGTATGTTTACACTTTTCTGGAATTTTAAAGGATCTTTCAAGGGGGGGTCATGTTTAACTTTCGCTGCCCTTCCAGCACACACTGCTGTCTGGAGCCTTGACTTAACAAGACTCATTACTTCTCCATAAAGATGTCTTTCTAGATGAGGTTTCTGATCTTCTTGTTTGTGTGTGGTTGAAAGTTTAATGTCCCCAAACTGCCAGTGTAAATCATTAGAGTTCAATTATCAAAACTGTTTTCTCCTCCAAGTAATCTTTGGCTAAACAAGTCAATGTGAAGTCAAGTAAAGAAGACAGGAGTCTTTACAGACAGCTTGTACATACCCAGGTAATGTGGGCAGCAAGTGCACATGTAAAGTTTTTATTTCAGGAAGCTCTACAGGATCAGATCACATCCTTCATACTGGAACAGGCAAAACATGGTGCACAAACCGCTCCTTTGTCTTCAGATGGTTGTTCCAATACAGGACTAACAAGATCTCAACCAAACTCATCCGCATGAGGAAACCACTGTGGCTCCTCTGGGCATCCTCAGGAGTCAGCTGGATGCAGAGCCCCCGTCCACGTTGGAACTGATGACAACAAATCTAACACTGTATGTATGTTATGCAAAAGGTAATGTGGCCCTGCAAGAAAGTCAGCAGTTTGGATCTGTTGACCTTGACAGCCTGAAGTGCTGAATCTCTCTGTTCAGGCAGTCCAAGGGCAAAAATGTGTACGTTTGCTAGAACTGTAAGAATATTTCCAGTTAATAGGCTGCATTAATGTCTAAATTACAGTCTTTAGACTTTCTCTGCCTTTCTTCTGAATACTCAGCTCCATTTGTGCATGTATAGACAAGAGAGATTTTGAATTAATAAATGTGGTATTATGGCATGATCCTTTAAGCAACTGAGAGATGAAAGGCTGATTTTTGTTTCAGTCCTAAGCACACTGACATCAGGGATACATTTGGAGCTTGATGCAAGGGATTCAGCTGTGCAACTGACATTAAAGCTAATAGGAGCCACAAGAAAAACAAAATTACATTCTCTTCCTTGGACAAGAAATTAAATACAGATTGCAACTTATTCAAAGAGTTCAAAGTCAATTACTTTTTCCAGTGAAATCAATGAGAAGGACTTTCCATTTCAGTTCATCAGCCTTGCTGCCCGCTGAGAAGAGTGACTTTATCTGGGATCTTTATCACCATTTGCTTTCGTGGGTTGTTGGGTTTTCTTCTTCTTTCTTTGCCTGATTGATGATCGGTCACATAAATACAACATTCATTTTTTTCTAAAGGCAATTCCACTGCTTTCAATAACTGTCTAGAATTTTTGAAAAATCACTAGAATTTTCCTTTAAGACACTGTAAATGCCGCAACGAAGACCAATATTAGCTGGATGAAACATCCAAAGCACACATCCTGTTCCCCAACGGGCCTGTTAAAGTGCTGCAGATCTATGGAGACACTCTGACCGGGATCAACTTTCTTCCAGTGACCTCTCTAAAAAATGGTGTGCATGCTTTGACTTGGTCTTCATTTGTCACTGTTTGGTTAAGAGGGATATCACTTGAATGGATTTGATCTTTCTCCGTTGGCGCTAGCAGTACATACAACAGCAGACAGTCACTTAGAAAACCACTACAGAACATGGAGTAGATGTGTCTGAGGGAGATTAGGCTGATGTCTACGCTCCATTCATTCAAAGATGTCAACTCTGGCTGCTTACATGCACTGATCCCAAATTTTGTTCTAGGGGATTGGGTGTTGGCATTGCCATCTCCAAGATCTAGGCTGGTTCCCGGCCTGACAACTGTCATTGATTCTTGAAACCACATGTCCACACAAACATGACATCTCTTCCCTTTATTTTCCATTGGAGGTTTGTAGCTGATCCGGGGCTAGGATAAAATTAGTGCACCCTCCCAGCTTATGTACAGCTACACCAGCCCAGGCAGGCTGTGGATCCGGCAGCCAAACCACCAGGGCTCAATTTCTAACATTATTTAATAACCATCATAACATTTAGCTGCTAAGTAGCCAAAGTAATTAATCACATCGTTCTCAGCTTCCCATGCCCTGTAGTTATCTCGCTCCCTGCGGTCATTGCTCCGCAGCCTGCCTGTGTGCCTGCAGTGGCTGGTGACTGATGCACCAGACCGCGCCAGGGCTCTGCCCAGCTGATTTCACCCCCGGGCCGTTTGCACCCTGAGCTTGTGCTCGTAAAGACGGATGTGCAAGATGCAGCGGGGACGCAAGCGCTGGCGGGGCAGGGGTGGGAGCAGGAGCTGACGGTGCAGCTAACACTGACAGAGCTGCGGTGGCGGGGTGTAGTTTGCCGTGCAGTCCCTGAGGGGAAGGGACGCGGGGAAAAGGGGGTCTGTCTGAATAGCACTTGCCCCCCTGGCTTGATACTACTATATATAAGTACTAAATATATATATATTATATGCAGGGTTTGCTATCAGTTAGCTAAAGGAAACGATTATTTTAAGGACTGTTCTTCTCATGGTAGATTTATTTGACTCTTGGATTACAATTTGCAGGTCAAGGGAAAAAATCAGAACTATACTTTCATTAAAAATCTTGGTTTAGATGAGGAGAAAGAGAAAGAAGGAGAGACCCAGATCTTTTGGAGAAAGAGCAAAGAGCATGAAATATCCCGTGTGCACAGGCGATGGGTTTATCGCCATGACTGAGGCTCTGTACAGTAACACCTGTGTCAGCCACCCAAACAAAACTACACAAAACGCTTTCTGATAGCCGATGTTGTGATAAGAGGTAGAGTCTGTCATTTAGCAAATACTCATGCAGGGGACACGCTGAGCACCAGTATCGGGTCTCCACCAGTACTGGAAAGAGGAGCTTATCTTGCTGGGTTGAGCTGTGAGCCACGTCCAGCCCCAGCCGAGCTCCCGGCTCTCATCAGGCATCTATCCGCTAAGGGTGGGATCAGCCCAGGCGCTGCTGGCTCAGCCGTGCCTACCATCTGCCAACGCTCACGCTCCAGCGCAGCATTTTTTCAAGGCATCAAAGGCAGCAAATTTCACCCCAAATGAGATGCAAGCTTCCTGATGAAGCAGACACTGCCACGCTGTAGCAAAGGTGGTGGGCGTTTGTTTGCCCAGAGCTGTCGCCTCAGGGCTCCCCTTCCCTCGCAGGAGGGAAGTGCCTTTCCGTTACAGGAACTTGCCGCTTCTGGTGTGGCGTGTGCTCAGAACGCCGGGAGGCACCAAGCAGCCATGAAAGGACTTTATTTTGATCATATTGTTCATGGAAATACAGTGCTTCCAAGCAGCAGTGGTGATTATATAGGTTGTAGGCTCCTAATAATCATGGTTTTGGCACCACGTAGATGTTCAGGACAGCCTAGTGGCTTGAAGACTGTTTTGGCGCATTAGAGACATGAGTTCAGTTCAGCCACAGACTTCCTGGAGATAAACTGCTCAGCCTGTTCTGTGACTCATCCTCCGCCTATGAAGAGCTGCTATCTCACAGGGTCATCCAGAGAACAAAATAACCCAGAGATTACGGTGCTCTCACCTACACCAGCACTGAAGGCCACGAAAGCCCCCAGAGCTCCAACTCTCACTATTCAGCCAGCAACTGGTCCAGGACTGACCACTGCCTCCAAAAGTTCAGAGCATTTAGGCCTAGTTATATCCTGACAGAGCTTTTACATGTGCTTATACAGCCAAGGTTATAAGACAGGCTCTGAGATCACTAGGGTGAGTTATAGTGCCATAAAAAATCCAGTGAATCTCATTGCTTTTCACATTTCATAAATAAATATAATAAAGCGAGATTTCTTTTTCCTGAAATACCATTTTAATTGATAAATTAAATTCCTATTGTTTGGCTCCATTCAGGATATAGTTCTACATGTACCAAAAGGATAAAGAGGACAGAAGTGGAAGACTGTCTACACTATGAAGATGAAAAGAACATTGTGATCCGTGCAAACCCTTTGAAAACCTTGGTTTTGCTCTTGATTTTATTTCTGCCCTGTATTTTTAAGAACTCAGTTGAAATAATAAATATCCCACCTTCTACCACTGGAAGAATCACTGCATTTCATAAGACATAAAACAGATGTTCCTATAGAAAGTTCATACAGCTTATTTTCAAACAGATTCATATGTATTCACACAGACTATTAACCCTGTAATCATTTGGAATCACATTCATGTATGTGTGACTGTATGTATGCATATCTTTCACTATATACATTATTAGCAAATAGAAATGCTTAAGTTACAAAAGGACAACAGCTGGATCACAACAGGATCCCAGTGGCCACTAACTCATGGGATTTTTGCAGAGTACTATTACAGTAAAATCACTTGCAGTGCTTTATATACCATAAACAGCGTATTTCCACAGTGCAACCAAGAGCATGAAGAGACATCAGAAGCAGGGAAGCCAAGGGAAACAGCCTTCCCACCATACCAGCAAGGGGCAAAAATATAATTATTCCAGTAACAGCAGCTTGTCACAACAATACCTTCCTCTGTGGCAGGTATGTATTTGTATTTGTATGTAAATACACAGGTTAGTATTTGCTGTGTATTAGCATTAGTATTTACTGTGACAGTGAATGTGTTGCATCCAAGTATTTAGCAAAGGGCCAGAGGCACTGAGTGTTGGGTTTCCATCAAAGGGCTCAGGTGGGAAGAGAGAGGAGACCCCATGCTAGCCTCAGTGCCCTGCCTGCTGTGAAGGAGGGAAGCCCTGGGAGCGCTGGGGCCAGGGCATCTTCCCAGGGGGCCACAGGGGACATCCCTGCTCCCGCCGCCCCCCAGGCTGCCCGTTGCTGCTCGCTGCGTCACTTGGCTCTGGTGGATGAGCCACAGGCAGCAGCCACCCCTCTCTGTCACCCTCCCTTGACCATCCATGGGACTTGTGCTTTGCAGTCCCCTCCCCAGGATGCTAGCTGGAGCCCAGGTCAGGTTTGGAAAGACTCCCCCCACAATGTGTTTTCCAAAATCCTGCCCTCTATCACAGCAGCAGCCTCACGAGCTGCCGCATCCCTGGTGTGCAAAGCACCAGGAGACCACAGGTCCCACGGCCGAGCACTGACCCACGCCTCCCCAGCTGCCCCTCATGGAGAAGCAAGAGCCCCGGCACACCCAGAGAGCCAGAGCCCACCTCGAGCCTACCTCTGCCCTAAACTCTGGGGACATGGACAGATTCATACCTTCTCTATCCTTTTTTTTAAACTTCGTGATAACCTTGGCAAAGGAAAAAAAAAAAAAAACGTAATCATGAGAGAGCCCTCTGCTGGTAAATTAATTTCTGGCTGGAGAAGAAATGACAAAATTTGGCTTGTGTTGGGTTTCTTCTCCACCCTGTCAGCAGATCTGTAAGGTTACACAAAACAGTGTCCTTTCATAACTGCATTAAAGGAACAAGGACATCTGAAAATCTATGTGCTGGGAAAATGGTGGTGAATGAGGTCCCCAGGTTAGGGAAATCAAGTTAGGACTGTTTGCTGCTGATTTCCTGGGGCAGATTTAACTATTGAGTTAAAACCCACTGACATTAGAGGTGACATTACAATGTAAGTCAAAGGAAGATGCTGCGGGAGTTCAGGCTAGAGAGCAGAGGAGAGGACATACTCCCCATCCCCTGCCCACACACTGATTATCTGGGTGCATTGCGTCTGTGAAGAATATAAAGTTCTCATACAAGGCACAGAGCTGGCCTGCCACTTTTGCCGCACAGGCTGCCGTCCAAGCATTGGGTATGAACACTGCTCTCCCCAGTCTCTGCATTTCAGCCTACTACAGCGGATGTACGGATGTACCAATTCTGTTAGGACAATACTATCACCTTTTAAAATGCATTTAGGGTTGAAACAAACCCAGGGGAGAGCAGACAGCTGGTGGTGGTGGTGTGTGGCTGGAAGGCAATCAGTGCAGTGTCCCTCTGCGAGCAAGGAGGATCATACCCCAGGGCAGGAAGGCAATCCTTCCTTCCCTACCCAGCTTTATCATAACCCTCCCTGGGATGTTGCTGTCAGTTCTGACCATTTGGTTACCCGTGATGTACGGCACAGAAAGGGAAAAGCACTAAAAAGCACAGGTGAGGGATACTACACTTCAGGTATTTCTGTCATCTTTCTCCATCAAGGCCATTCAAATTTAAAAATGCCCCCGGCAGTCTTTCCCCCCCACTGCCGACGGCTGTGAGCACCATGCCGTGGTGGGTGTCCCCTTGTTTTCGGCCACTGGCCACACGCAGGAGAGAGCAGCACATCTGTACAGGACTGCCCCTGAGGAGGGAGGATTCCTCAAAACCACCACTCTGTGTGCCCTTTCAATATTTATAAGTTGCATTAACCCCGAGCACTACATGTTAGGGTATTGATCTAAAAGCTGCTTGATAACACACAGAGAAATACTACACTGATGATATATGGCAAGGGGGAATACATCTGGGAGATAATGACAACTTGTTGCAGTTTGAAACGGTGACAAAATGTGATTATCTGAAGTAAAAATATGCTACTAATCATTTGGCAAGAGGTCAAGCATACTTCAGCTTCGTGGCTCCCCTGCAAAGCTCGACAATAAAAAGCAGAGGGAACAAACTGTGTGAAGGCTTTTTTCTCACTAAGATCAGCTTTTTATGTTCATCTATTGAATTTTAAAACAGCCAATTTGGAGAGGGAGCCTTAATAAACTGACCTATTCTCTGCAACGCTGGTTTCATATTTTTCATCTCTTTCCTAATATAATCGATAGTAAAGGAAAGATTGGTCTGTAAGTAAAATTGCTCATGTGGGCAGTCAATGGCAAGCACTGAGAGGATGTTTTAAACACTCTTAATAACAATTAACATCTTGGAGAGGGTGTTGCAGCCATCAGTGGGGCCGGGGTTAGTGCACTGTCAGCAGGAACCACTTCCGTCAGACCTCACACCTCTGCCACACCACAGACTTCTCATTTTTTGGAAAACTGTAGTGCACTGCGTACGAATTTAGCAGCAGTTGACTTCTTTTTGCAGGGAGAGTACAGGATGCTCAGTCCTTACTCCAGAGAGAGGAGCTAAGCCCTGCTTTAGAGAGGGCAGGGCAAAAGGGGCAAAAGTATCAGTGAACCCCAAACCACCCATGTCATGAACATCTGTTGCCAGTAGGACCCAGGCTGGGTACCTTTCCTGATCATCCTCCACTGAGCACACCTTCCCCTTCGGTGGATTTGTGAAGGGGTCACCAAACCATCAGAAATGATCCCCTGACTGCTGAAAATCCTGCCCATGGGCCAGCACACAGGTTTCTTTGATACTTCAAGTGGGCACGAGGATATTTCATATCTCCCAGGAATGCCTGCCACACCTGGCAGGATCTGTCCTGCAGGAAAAATACCAAGAGCCTCTTTTTACATGTCTATACTGGGAGCCCAGAAGTTCACTTAAGTGCCATTTGCAGGTAGTGGACTTCCTTTTTTTTTAAGTAATCTTGTTCCAAGAATTGCAGTACAGACCTCAAAATTTATTTTTTTATTATTATTTTATTTATTTATTAAAAGGTAAGGTTTGCACTTAAAACAGAGAATGGTCTCCAGCTGTCAGCTATCTTATGCCAATTCATTATTCATAATCCTGATATTAATCTTTGAGATGTTAAGCTATTGTCCAATAGCTGTTTGTGACATTTCGGAGGAGGGGGGGGGAAGTGCAAATGAATGCTTTTGAAGTGGGCCAGAATCATTGTACAGGAACTGCAATAGCAAGTACCCCTCACTGCTCCACTGCTGACTTACTCCTCTTCCACAAGGCGATTTCTTGGACCCAGTAACACACCCAAACAACCTCCTTTGCACGCATTTGTCTGCCAGCGCATGTGAAGGGGACGCGACTTACAAAAGGATTAGTTGGTCTCTGCTGTGGAAGGTGGGAAGAGGTACCAAATGACACGAGACTGGAATCAGGTACTTCCACAACCTTTTAACACTGCCCTGAGGCATCCGGTTATGAGCAAGTTGGGATTTTCATCATCTAAGTGACAGTCAGAGCTCAGTAATATGCAGGGAGTCAGCTGGGCTATGGTTTAACTATGTCCCAAGCACCGAGAACCTCGGAGAGTTTCATACAAACTCCCCTGGGACCAGAGGCACTGCAGTCCTGTTCACGTGGAGGGCCACTACACCAACAAACTACTCTGTCCCATAGCTTGGGGTACTCAGTTCTTTGCCCAAACTGATGTCATCTGAGCTTTCTTTTTCCCCTCACACCTTCACTGTAAGTTCTTGGGCTTATTTTCTGTATAGCTTGCTTTAACCAGCTTGTTCAAAACTACCCACTGCTCCAGGTGACCAAGACTTATCACTGAAATAACCACACAAGAACAAAGGAGGAGACATTCAAAAGCACAGATGAGCATGAGAGTCTCATTTGTGTCTTTGAAAATTCCCCTCATTAGTATTACAAGCATATCTTGAGAAGGATGCCTGATAGTGGCAGCCCATATGGCGAAAAGAAAGACCATGTTTAAGTAACGAGAGACATATTTGCCAAAAGCCAGTGCAGAAGCATCACTGGGTGACATCCCAGGTGTTAAGTGCATTCCCCCAGGCACTCTCTGCTCATACACCTTTGCTGTATGTCAGACCCTTACTCAGCACCTTCTTCAAAAAGAAGAAATAAAACCTTTTAGAGAGTCTGTTGAGACACCCAGAATCAGTGTTGTAACACAGCACCCACTTTGTGGTGCCTCCAAAACCACCTAGCAAATGCAATATTCCTCTCGCTTTCTCATTCCAGTTTCTACTTGTTCCATGAAACTAAAATCTCATCTCTACACAAGCTTTGCTCTACAATTCACTCTCCAGTCTCTGTTTAAAACACACCAGATTCCAGCTATAAACTGCTTCAAATATCCTGAGAACTTCTGCAAAACACAATGCAAATTTGAAAAGTTCAAGCCTGGTGCTAATGCAATAAAAGAAGGCGAATATGATTCCAGATATACAGTTGGTGTAATGCCTTTAGGAACCGGTCCATCAGTTTTATTTAGAAAATGATTGTATTATGTTAAAACAACTAAATTGGATAAGAGGGAGAGGGATTTGTTGACGTAAATCTTGTCTCTGGGTTCCAAACCCCTCCAAGTAAATTCAAATAAGAATATATATACAGAGAGAACTGCCAATTTCCCCCGAGGAGATCTTTTTTCAAGGAAGTAAAAGTCCATATTGGAAATCAATCCAGTTGTTTATAAAGCAAGAAACCTCTATTGGAAGTCAGCGGGAAGGAACATTGGAAGCAAACCATCAAATAGCAGAGAACAAAGGGAAAATATACCCAAACTATATATCCCAAACTTATTGTTTTCAAATATTATGGTTTGGATTCTGACCTCATCTGCAATAAATTGGGAATAACTTGGCATATGTCAGCCAAACATCACCAGCTCAAAGCAAGCAAATGGAAGAGCAGTCAGGAATAGGCCAATAGCTTTAGTAAGGGTCGCCATGAATAACCACTATGGGGAAGAAACAAGGCAGGAACGACCTTTGGCAGCAGAAATTCTTCAAATATTTTGCATGGACCTGACATGGTGTGATGGTGGCAGTCTTCAGCCTAAAAACTGGCAATGATAGTTATTCAGTTTAATATTTCTCCTGCCAGAAGAGTCCTCCCAAACAATATCAGCCTAGTGGGACCAGGGAGCCTGGGCAGAGGCCAGAGTAGGAGATGAAGGACTTGCCTCCCTTCTGCTTTCCCCTGTCCCTACAGCTCCCCAAAATCGGCAAGAAGAGAGGGAGAGAGCAGAGCCTGCTGTAGGCACCTTTCCACAGACAGCTGTGATTTTACCAATCAATTCTTCTTCCAGCCCAGCCTTGTTTGTCCCCAACCTCCTGCTTAAATAGGTAATTGAATATTGCTTGGTTGAATTAAATAGAAGATCTGGGAAATAAGTGCAGCTTCATGCTGTAGAAATGATGGGAAAATTATCAATACATACATCTGTGTAATGCTAAACAGTTGTCAAGAAGTAAAAAGAAACAAATCTGAAATGACACTGTTATGCATCCCCACACATAATTCTTTGCCTGTAGCCATTACTGGTCCTTCATCTATTACACCAGCAGGGAAACATTTGCTAGGTGGTGAATTAACTCATTAAGATTATTCAAAGCTTTGATTGCTGAGCAATGGCCAAAGGCCACTGTCCCTCTGCCCACAGGCTGGTGTGGCCACGCCAGTCACTCGCAGCCCTTCATCCAGGCGGACGGCGGTGGCAGCGATGGTGACAGCTGCCTGTGCTCAGCGTAGGTGCTGGCGCAGGTGAAGGGGGACCTCAAGACATGCACTGGGCACTGGCTTCAGGGAGAGGGATCCATTTTAAGGGTTGCCAGCCTGGAGGTGACTGGATCCTAGCCTCAACTTCTTGCCCTTAATTTGAGCCAAGTCATCATGCAAGCAAATGCAAGGTAGTCATAAATTCCAACAGGCGGCATGGTTGCAAAGATTATTACCGACAGAGGCTGGCAGAAATGGAAAAACCCATGCTTTATCTCCTCCTGCGCAGAGTGAAATCACAAGGGCATCTTGCCCCTGCTGTGAAGCCGCAGGACCTTGGTGATTGTGGTGGACAGGGACTTGTCCCTGGGCCAGCGGCAGGAGCGAGCAGGCCCCGGTGCCTCTGCCCGCCCAGGCACCACGGCTCCTTGGCCCGTTTCAGCCCTCTCCCCTGGCGAGTGACCGCCCTCACTCCTCCAGAAATGCTATCATCTTCTTGGCAGACTGGGCATACTCATTTCTTGTCCCAGTGGTACGTATTAGCACCTGCCCTAGCACTTGACTAAATCTTGAGCACATTACTGATCCGTTAAAGAGTAAAATCTCTTTCCTGCTCAGCACAGTAATGGACTGCCTGAGATCCTTGCCATACACTGAATCAGACATGGTCTGAATCACTGAATCACAGACACGGTCTGTGACCGTGTAGACTACTGCCCACATATTGTTCAGGCATTTAAGTTAGATCAGTGATGCCAACCAGCATCGCCTCTTTCACCAAGACAAAATGAAAGCGGGTATGGCAATCCATTTGGAAGAGGCAGATCCCACATTGGTTTTTAAGGAAGGCAGGGACAATTATTCTGAGAAAGCAGAAAACAGCAACAGCTCCTCACCAGCTCATGCCCTTGCTGTGGGCAAAATAAAGAACAGCAAGAGAAAGGGTCTTTTCATTCTCTTTTACTGACATACAGCTCAGCCTTCCACAAGGAGGCATGTCCTAATACCAGGGCTCTCATCCCATGAGGATAGGGATGAAGCTAAGGGCCAGCGTTCCTGGCTACCGAACCACTGGAGGAAAGGGCTTACGCATGAAAGAGAAAGCAAGCTGCGTGCCTTTCCTTGGACTTCACTGGTTAAAACCAGGAGATCCCAAACTGCTGTATGACTACAGCATCTCAGCCCAGGAGAGGACCCAGGTTTCCTCACAGACAGGGCTGCGGAAAGTGAAGCAACCAGAGATCAAAAAAATCTCACCTGCCATTTGGCCAATATTTTATCAAATAAGAACTCTTCTTTTCTCCTTGAGAGCCAGTTCTCACTGATGCTCACAGATATTCTTGCATTGTCAGCTCATATTTTTGTGATCCTTCCCAGGGGGCTGAAAGAACTTTATTAGCATTAGATAATTTAGTCTTCTATTACTCTCTTTAAATTGTGGCTGTGACATAGCATGAGGGGCACAGGTACAAACTGTAAATGCAAAGAAACAGCTAAGCTCACTGGAGGTCTCACTTGGTGTCTTGCAGAAATCCCTGCGGAAAGACATCATCTACTGCTACCTCACTGCAAAGGCCTGCCACTCAAGCCACAGCAATTAATTTTTCATCACGGGAGAGGGAGTTGGTTGAGAGGGCAACATCACATCTCCGTTTTCACCCCAAGATGCACTTAGCCTCTACCCGCGCCTGCCCTCAAACCTTACCCCACTCCCGCCCAGTACCATCCAGATGCAACAGTCTGCTTCTGCTCCTGCAATGTCCACGATCAAATATGTCATGGGCATGCCTCTGGGACGTAAAGATGTTTCTCCTTCCCCTTGGAAATTCCTAGGTCAGCTGTACATTGCCATGACACTCCCATAAGAAAGGGAAAAATATGTTCATCCAAAAACCTCAGGTGCTGGAAAGAGGGGGTTTGATCCTAAAATGTCCCACTGCTGCTTCTGCTGCTAGTAAGAGTTACTGTGGCCCTGTGCATGGCCAGCTTTCAGCCCTGATAGTAATTTCTTTTCCCAAGGTCACCTGCAGGAAAATCAGAAATAGGAATAAGACATCCTGACTCCAAATCTTACACTTCAATCATATGGCCATTGCCTCCCTCTTTTGCCTTTGCCAATTTTATACTGTCCTGCTTGCAACGACATTCATGCCCTGCAGCACCTCTCTCCTCCAAACAAAAATCAACAGAAGTCACCACTGGTTTAAAAAATGAAGCAAACAAACTTTTCAGTAACTCTAACAATTGCTCAGGAAGGATGAAAGCTGCACTGCATCGGGTTTCTAGAGCAGTAACTGTTGTATCTGGACTTCCCCTTGCCATTTCCACCATGAAAAAACAAAACCATGTAATGCACTTTACTCAAGAGCGTTTCAAGATCTACCATTCTGTACCAACCTGGGGAAAATATGGAGGGGGAATATAATAGCTATAACAACTAGCTCTATGTATGTATCAGCCAAACCTATACTGCTGGATAAATATACTGTACGAAAATCCCTGGGAGAAGAGCGATTACAGTAACAGTAGCTTATCTGCATGATATTTGATTAACTGAAAAGGACCTAAACAAACACCGATTTCTCTTTGGCAACCTGTCGTATTTCCTCCTTGAATGGTGGAGTATTGAAAAAAGAAAGCAAAAAGCCTATTTTTAGGTATAGCGAGTTCTTGCCAATGCCCTGTTCCCGTGTCCTGGGCAGGTGCCACCCGCCGAAGGTTTGGGGAAGGAGAGGATCACCGCTGCCAGGAGGGCTGGCAGCCCCTGTCCTGACAGCACCACGCACAGCACCATGGCCACCGACCAGGACCTCCCGGGGGGGCCTCAGGGGAAGAGGCTCAAGGCAAAAGCCAAGTCCCCTCGAAATTAATAGCAAAACTTCTGCTGAATTCAGCCAGGTCAGGGTGTCATCCAGAGACTTTTGTAGCAGACACTTCCATTTCTGGCTTCATTTACTGCAACAGCTAATTAAATACATTTCAATTAACATTCACACCAGCAGCACCTCATGTTGTGCTGCCTGGCACCCCAGGTGAACCTGGGCACAGCGATTCACCCCAGAGGAAGACTCTGCTGGCAGCCTGGGGTGGAGGAGTCCACACTGCATGAGCACCCACATGTCTGTGTGAGACAGGACCAGGAGTCCACAATGGCAGAAAGATAATTCAGTTCTCCTTTAAAAAAAAAAAAATCCCCGTGGAAAGCACTCAAGTACATATAATTAACACCTGTTTTTTTGCTTAGAAGTCTGGCCCCAGGGTATGTGTAATGATGCAAATTAGAAAAACTCTTATTTGGGGAAACTAACCGTGCAACCTCAAAAAACCCCTTCACATCAAAGATGTGTTTCTCTTATAAAAATGAAAAAATCCTGCTTGGATGCTAACTATTTTGTAGGCATCTCAGACATTATATTATTTGCATCAAGATGGGGATGGCAGAACTTCTCAGGGGAACCTCACACAGATAATTCAAGGGTTTCTTTTTTTTTTCTTTTTTTCCAGTTTTCTATGTGCAAAACCTAATGGCTTGTTTTCCTCTTTTCTCAGAGAGAAAAAATTATCCTGATTCAAAGCAGCACTGAAATACAAGGCTCTGCCAGATGTTACATAAACGATGATGTAATGCTGAAGTATTTCATTACACATGCAGCTCTGTTCTTCAGCCCAGCAGTGATTTATTACATTTTGTCAATCCCATTTTATGTACCCACATCATTTTTACATCATTTTTCTTCATGACATTGTTACATTCTCACAGAAGCACACAGAGATAACATCGTAACAGTGCAGGCAATGAAGTTAGCATTTTACAAATAATGTTACTAATAAATAAGTATACCAGTGAGGGGGAAATGGTCTGTCTGAGAGAGTGAAAAGCAAATTTACCTTTGAATAATCTGATGGGTGGAAGAGGCCATAGGTCCAATAAGAAAACTGAGTTTGTATCCTCTCAGAGCATCTTCTGCCTTCATGCAGAATGGTGAGGAAATGCTGTTCTTGCCTCTTTTCAGTTTAATCTCATATTCTCTTTGTTTTCCTAATGTGTTCTGTGTGCTGCCGGCTTGATCTCATACACCAGCTGCTTGGTCAAACAGATTCATCAGCAAGTGCAAGAAGATCAACGCTTAAAATCTGTTTTGACCCTGAAATTATCAAGCCATCGGATATATTAGCTTTTTTTTCTTCAATCTTCCATCGAGGTTTGTTGGAAAAAGCACACGCAGCAACATCGCTTCTTATGGGGAGAAAAAGAATTCCAGAAACTATAAGCTGAAAAGATATGAAGGTCATGTCAGAATAATGCAGCAGGATACTTAAAAGATGCATTCCTACAGCAATATGGTTAAAGAAAATAACGCTTCTAATGAGCAGGATGCCAAAAATCCTGTTAGACGACTGAAAGAGAGAAGTCCTCTTTTCTAGCAGACAGCCATTAACCTGCATCATGCAAAATGTTGCAGTGAGAAGCTGCAGTTGATAATAATTTAAAATTTCCTTCTTCCAAGGAGCACAGGGCCAAATTCTGCTTTTGCTATGTCACTAGAAAATCAAAGAAACCTGCCATTTTAAATGGCATGTCCCCCTTGGGCATATAAAAGGTATATCCCCGTTTTATGCAGAGTCTCTGCAGGTCAGTATTTGTTACTCAGTAGTTAAAGTACAGGTCAGCAGAAGACTCAAGTATATGCTTAATTCTCATTAATTTCAATGGTTAAACGCATGCTTAGAGATTTGGCCAAACCAAAGCTTCCTTCTCCTGTTCTTTGGGATATGCTCGGGCCCTATTCCAAAGCCCATTAAAATTTGTCTGAGGCCACCCACCGACTGCACTGCATCTGGGATTTCATTGCAGAGCACTCAGCCTACCCTAAAATGTCAGTGTTTCACAGAGACGTGCTTCTACACTTACAAATAGCTGAGTACTTCCCCAGTCTGGATGTCAAAAACAAGCAGTACAGAAAGGAAACTGCTTTCTGCTCCAGGACATCTCTGAGTAGCTGTCTGGTCCGCAGACTACTCCTACTGTCTAAAGCGAGTGAAGAGATAAGCTGGGTTTATTTTGACTCCCTGCTTGGGTTTCAGACCATTCATAATTAATCCTCTAGTTGCATTGGTAGGTTGGGACTTGCCACCTACTATTGTTTGTGTTCCCCAGCTGGTGAGACTCCCCTTTCCACCACAGGTAAACAGAGAGTAGAAGTGGAGAAACCTCAACATACCACAATTTTTTCCGTCTCTAGTTAACACAAGATCTTGCCAAGCAAAATCTTCTTAAAAAAATTACGCCATGCTGCCTTTATTGTTTATTTACGCATGTAGACCCAACCAGCCATGGCACTGCAGTAAGTCGTTTCTACTGCCATTATGCCATTCAGAAGAGGGGTGTGTGGGCACGAGGAGGCACAGAGAAGGGAAAGGACTTGCCGAAGGCTGCACAGAAGATGAATGGCAGAGCCAGAAACAAAGCCAGATCTCCCAAGCCCCTCTCCTCTTACTGGACCTTACTATTACAGTGAAATGCCAACTGAGAGCAGAGTTTCATCTCTTTTGGGTAACTTCAAGCAAAATATTCATGGAGATTCAGCCTCTTGACCGGCTCATTTGGGGCTTGCGTCTCTGGGGTGCCTCAGTGGCAGGTGAGATGCTGAGGGGCCGGTGGGACAGCATGTTTCTGGCAGAGCAGCACACCCTGCCTGGCTCCAGGCACTGCTCACAGAGCCCATGAGGCTCTGAGGACATTTCCATGGCTTGGCTTAGAAGCTGACATTACATTTTTTTGGAGGGGAAGGAGGAAGGACTGGGCGTTCAGCTGTCTCACAAAGACCAAAATAACTGCCAGCACCCCAGCAATGCAATGCAGTCGTCCTCTCAGCCTTGTCCTGTGTAAGGATACCTGGAAATGAAGAAAGAGCTTTTAAGGTACCATGGCACACATGAGGATATAACCCCTCAGTGGGTGCAGGCTGCTTTTATCTTCTCATCAGAGTAAAAAAAAAAAAGTTTATTACCTAACTAGCCATGAGATTTAAACTGGGGCAAATAGGACTTTGATTTCTTTTCAGATAAAAGAGATGTTACAAATGAGAATTTTATCTTGCATGGAGGCGTGACAAAGTATGAGACAGAATCCTTCTTGATTACAATCTTCCATCATTTTGATTTTATAATTACTGAATGGAATCAATCAGCTTTCAATTGTTACCTTGGTGAAAGATTAAAACATCATTACTTGTCATACATATTTCACACTTTAGCAAATTTTAATAAACTGAATGCATGAGAAATGGTCATATTATCTTTCACAGCACTGCGATGCTAATGACATTTCTATTGATTTTGATCCACATTTGTTGGTCAAAATAACTCAGATTCAGGCAAGGCATGGACTCCCATAATCAACACTAACAAATGAAGACTGCTGAGCACTGAAATGGCTAAAATGGAATCATTAATCAGAAATATCATAAAATAATTGCCAATGAGCTAGGGAGGTCTTATCTTCCTAATGATCATCCTTTATGGTCTACCAATCCCTTTATAAGGGGTACGTGTTGGTGATCTCCCCGTGAGAGCGCTAGGCAGGAGGTAAAGGAGAGCACCACAAAGTAGGCAACCCAAGACAGGCAGGGGAAGCTGTCTTGGACACAGCTGCCCACCAGCCATGACAGCCATTTTCACCACCCTGGTATTTTGGTGGGAAGCCAGGATGCCTCCTCAGGGATCTGGCCTTGGCTTGCTGTGGCGGACACCTCTTCCTCATGGCACTCATCGCCCTGGCCAGCCAGAACAAGCCCTTTGGACCTGCCAGCAGAGTCCCTGCCAAACCACGGCTGGTGCCGGCACTAGCCTTTACAGCTGTGGCGGTCAATCCCACGACACCGTGTGTATGCTGGGTCGCATTCCTGCTGTGCCAGCCCAGTCCATGCAAGGTAGCGACGCCTCTTCCATGAATAAAGTGATGGGGAGTAGGTTTCGGAGGTTTTTGGTAGGTTCTGAATACCTTTTAAATACAAATTATAGGACAGTCTGCTTCTCTTACCACATATACTGTGAGTAAACCAATACTCCAAGTTATGCAACTAACCTAAATAATCCCATCTATTAAGACAAGCAGAGATACTTACTACTTAATATTCCTGAAAGCTTTAGAAATCTAGTCCAACCAGCACTTTTTTGCTGAATCATATTTTGTTGTTTGAACTCATACGGGTGCTTTCTCTTCTACTTCTAAGCACGACTTAATAGCAAGATGATGTAATTAGATCTTGAATTACTCAGACTTCATTACTATTATCAATAGATTACAGAACATTTACTAATATACTCTGAAATGCTATAAATAATTAAAACTTAAATACATTTGTTGAATTAATACAGCACATTTTGTGATACATTTTTTTCCTTCTTCTCCTATGGTCCAATACTGGGATGCTATTAGCCTACAGACCTGCAAGCTTTTAAAAATCAACTCATCTCTAAGCCCGTGAGAAGTGCCATTAACACCAACAGAGCTAGACACAGCTTTAAAGTTGAGCACATGCAGAAGTGTTTGCAAGACCAAGATTTAGCTTTCCTGCCTACTGATCTCCTTGAGCTCCCGTGTCAGTCAGTGGAGTAAGTAGGTTTACCATCCCATAGGGCAACCCAATAATAATGTCTCAAGCCTTTATTGTTTTAATGCATGCACTCACAGACATATGCAATTCACTGATTTATAGCAGAATTTTGCCAGTCACAGAGCACATTAGCAAAACTGTAACTTAGCTGAATTACCAACTGATTTCTACAATTACCATCAGAAACCTTAATTGTTCCTCTCCTCATCATCACCAAACATACGTGGGTGGGAGCACTATATGTCATGGATTTAATGTGTGTAATGCAAAACAGTACATTTATTAGTGCCCTTAAATAGGGTGTGTTTGCTCTAGTGGTGCTGTGGTTTTTGTTTCAGAGGTCTCCCGCACAGAATGATGGATGTAGCATTCTGTCTCTCTAGTAAATATTATGATTTGAGACCCAGCTTTACCAGGCATAGAGAATGATACCTGCTGTGGTAACCCTTAGAAACCATGCCCCGTCCTGTTACACAGTATATGCACACACATAACCATTCAACAGTCCTTGCCCTAAAAATTGCTAACTCATTTGCAATGCATCACACAGTAGCAGATAAAGTGGATTATACATATCATTCCTTGCAAATCGTTTAACTACATAAAGAAAGTGAGATATAGGCACTTAGAATGTGACGTGTTCCTTGGTATATTCCTGCTGGAAATGAAAGACAAATTCCCTGCATTCCCTCAGCTGCAGAGATTATCAGTTACCTGGTGAATCTGGCTCCTCCAGGCATTGCACTGTGAGCTCAGGCAAGCCAGGGTTTGAGGCTCACTTCTACACTGTACAGTACTGAATTAAATCCAAAGACATCAGGAGGGACGGAGGGGACATCTTTAGAGTTTGCATGGATGAGTAGATGTTTATGGACAATGTGAACTGGAAACGTAAGAAAGAGCTGCATAAAGCTGCATCGGCTGAGACTTTGACTCTCAAGTGTTTTAAAAACATACCGGGGTGAGTGCATGCCACTGGGTCATGTTACAGGCTTGGGTACCACATTTCAAGGCTGTTCAAGTCAAGTTTTCCTGATACTCTCCCTCTTCTATCAGACATATCTGCCAGGTTAACAAAGGCATTCTCATAAGCAGCAGAAACATGGCAAAACCCAATACTTATTTTAAGATCTAACTCTGCTAAAGGTAAAATACAAATATATATGCCAGGGAAACTGAACTGAGCTTGAAGCCATAATGAAGGCAATCACAGAAGCAGCCAGTGCTGTGGACCAGCAACACCAAAAACCAATGGATTGTAAATATTAATCTTTTCCCACTCCAAGATGATAAAACATGCTTCCCTTGTCCCCCTGCATCTCTTCAGAACAGGAGATACAATAACCATCAAATGCTTTAGCAGAAGCTCATACTATGCTGTTTTTTTATGCTTCTTTGTGCTTGAAAATCACTATTCCAAGCAAAGCTGCTTGTGCATTTGCCTTCAGTTTGAGGCCCCAGGCAACCTCTCCCAAACAACTTGATCACTTCCATAAAATCATGAAATTCTGGCCTCTGAATTTCCTTGGCAACGGGTGAGCAGCCAGCAAAACATCGCCTGATATCAGCCCAGAGGACTTCACAGCCTCACCAGGAAAACATGGTACCAGGAAAACAAAACCACACTAACTCACCAGGAAGCCAGCAGCATTTTTCTTCTGATTATAGCCGCTCAGAAACAATCAGGTGCTGTCCTTCACGTCCAAAGGCACAAGAAGAGACACTAAGTTTTATCTTGTTGATGATTTGTTGATTAATGGCTTCCTAACAGTTGAGGTCATTTACTGGATATCCAACATGACTGATGCAACACGCTGTGGTAATAATCTCAAATCAGGGGGACATCAAAAATGAGCCTCGAGGACAGAATTCTCCCTTTCCTATTCCCATATAATGGCCATTTATAAAGCTACAAGAAGCCTCAAAGTGCACCTTGAAACACAAAATTTAAACATAGCAGCCTGACTTGCAAAGTAAAATCAATGCAGAAGAGTTTACTTGTTATATGTTTTAGCTTTAGAGGCCTCTTACAGTATCACTTTAAAAAAAAAAAAAAAATCGATAAAATTATGACAGTGACACAAAACCAATAAAGCAGATAAATTTGGAGTCGAGGAATCTCTCTTACACTGCATCAGTCCCTAAGAGAATAAAATGTGTTGCTAAACTAAAGCCTCATTAACATGTCATGTACTCTTCCTGTTTTCCTTTCCATGGTCACTGGTTACCAGGGTTTCTCCCTTCTAATCAGTTCCTTTTTAATATCTTCTCGTACTGGGTGAAATATTGGCTCTAGAGCCAGTGTGAGATTTTCCATTTACTTCAGCGGGGCCAGGACCACACACTCGGATTTTACTGCGCCTGTGGCTTGGCATAGCCCTGCAGTGCCCTTCTTCCCTGCACATCTGCCCACGACCTGCCCTTCCCAACCCTCTGCCCACCAGATATCCCCACAGCTCCATCAATATCAGGGAACTCGTACCTCTTACTGAGCACATGGCTCATATACATATATGTGTATGGATATGGATACAGATATGGATATGCATCTGTATGTATGTATGCATATCTCTGATACCACAGAGGGAAAAATAAAGTATATACACCTAAACTAGAGATTTCAAATATGTATAGGTCCCACTGCCGTATTAGCTCACACAGTTATCCTGCCCAGGGACCAGCTGCACAGCCCAGGCCACCTCGGAGCATCAGGACACTGGAGAGGTGTCAAAATTGGTACCCAAGTTTTGCCTCCCCTCTGCTTTAAATTAGGCGGGACTTGGACTGTGGTTCCCGCAGGTCTGATATGCGGTCAGGGCCAGGGGGACATTCCTGTCCTCCCTTCACTGAGGGTCATGGCTCTCCTGGGGCTCTCATTTCATGTGGTCCTCTGCTTGTCTGGTCATGAGCTGACACAGGTGAGTCACCACCATGGGGAAGAGAAAGACGGGGGTTTCAGGGCTGGGGAGGGGCTGCAGGTGAATGGGACTCTCTCGTGACTTGTTGATTTTGTCCTTCTCTCTTATAACCATAACACGCTTTTAACATCTTTATAGAGCTATATGGAATTGTCAATTCTATTGTTGTTATGTATTGTTAAAGAAGCTATAAACACCTTATGACTCAAGGATCTCCAGCCAGAAGAGAAGAGCTTAAAAATGGAACAAAATTGCCATCCATAATTTAAATGGGCATCTCTCCCATTGAAAAATGCTTTTCAATTTAAACGCTATTAACAGGAAATTAGGAGATGTCCCATCACAGTGTTATTGTTTATTTTAAAATGAAAATTAAGAACATAAAAATACTATCAGCACAAATGTCTGATAGACCCAGCAATAAATTAAAGCATTTTATTACATTTTTTTACCCCCAATGTTTATCTTATAGTCTCCGGCAATTTAAATTTAATAGACAAAACCATTAAGAAGGTAGTGTAAATGGAAATTTTGGGCCAACTCCTCATTGCTCTGGAATCAATGACAGAACTGCCATTGATTTCCATATGATCAGTATTTAGACTAGGGTGTTTGTATTAACAGCACAGATACCACAAAAGGGGCTGACCCTTGACTCTTCCCATGACCAATCTTCCACTGGTGTCAAGAGGAGAACACCACAATCATCATGAGTAAAACAAAAGTTTCATACTCGCTGTCTGGATTCCCTTGTAAAAGATATATCTAGATATAGATGTAATGTGTATGCATTTTAGGGATAAATGCATGCATACATTTGTGTGTAGCTGTGGGTGCAGCTGTGTGCACGTACATATGCCAGCATCAGTATCCGACTGCACTGCCAAGGTGGCAAAGAGACTGTAATGTAAATGGGAATTGGCTCTCGGAATTTAGTCCCTGTTAAATAGTTACAAGTGCAATGTAGGGTTCAACAAAACAGGTAACTCAATATTCCAGTATATGGAGTCCTGTGTTTTTATTTGCAAAGCAACCAGGAGGCCTGAGGCATAGTTTTCAGGTGTCCAAAACTACCTGATTTAGAAAAATGACAACATCACATGCCTTCTCTTCCAGGAAAGATTCTGAAAATTCCTCATTTCAGTCTGGCCAGAAATACAGTAACACCAAACTTTCTCATAACACATGGGTTCTTCTGCGGTAATGTCTAAAACCAAGAAGTGTGGAGAGATGCAAAAAGGAGAACAAAACAGCTAGCCAGAATCTTGTAAGCCTCAAGAAAAACACAAACTGTAATTGCATTCACAATTAAAATGTTTCCAATCATTGCAAGACAGCCAAGAAAGCTCCTGGCTTTCTTTAGTCTAAGTATTATTTTTTATTTTCATATGAACTGTATTGGCTCGGTCATTCCTTGATGTAGTTTTCATCAAAGTTTGCTTTTCCCATATTGTGTTTTTAGCAAAGAATTTCCACATGTTTACAGTAAAGAAACGTGACTTCTTGCAGTACGAGGCTGCTTGTTTTTCTAGCTCATATCCCTTGTCATATGCCTTGAGGGCTTGGTCTCCGTGAACCAACGAAACCCCAAAGAGCACCAATAAAACCTGATAATAACTAACAGTGTCAAAACATGTAGGCAAATGGGACAATGCCCTTCAGTGAGCTACACTTGATAGGAGCGCTCCTAAAGAAGGAAACGAGTCTGTAGCATGGGGTTGGCTCTTCCATGACTTCAGCAGCAAAACCTGCTCCATCCCCCAGGTTCAGTCCCGGTCCTCCTCTCCCTCCGGGCCAGCACCTCCAAGCCCGGCTCACAGCATGTCCCCGATACGGCACCACGCTGCAAAAGAGGAGAGCTTCTCCATGTAGTTCAGCTCCTTCAGTGCCAGGATTCCCACGCACCGCCAGCCAAATCTGCTCTCAGGTCTGCACATCCATTAAAGAGAGCGAGGGAGGGAGAAGCAGCACCGGGAGCTGCTGAGCTACTGGAGTCTGGTTTCCTGCCACTTTGCCTCTCAGGCTTGGGCTTTCTAATCAAGCACAAACTCCAGGTGAAGCTTTCTTTTATGAGGAACATCCAAAATATGCCTTTCCCATGTAGATTTTCTACAGGGTTCAATAAAGGATGAACACAGACAGGTGACGGCCCCTCAAAGGAGCCCTCCATGGCATCCCTCCTCTCTGTCCAGGCTGTCATTTTCATGAAAATTATTTGAAATCAATTCTTCTACATCTCTAGCTGAAATTAGCCCATAGGTGCAGGTGAGAGGTGCAAGCATACAGACATAGATGCACTCCACATGGATACAACAGCCCTCTTTTTGTGGGGAAAAGGGGCAAAAAGGATGGGTCTTGGCCATTATTGGTACTGATGCCAAACTTCCTGACAGGAACACATACAGGCAAAGGCATGTTGTTCTCTTGGTGCTGCAGAGCATATCAAGCTGTAAGACATGTTAGTTGTCCTAGTTAAATCCCCAGGCTTTTCCTCGGATCCTCTCGTGCAATGTGGCTGCCATCAGAGCTGAAACCTCTCTCTCCTGGCAGCTCAGATGTCCGTGCTGCTGTGAGCCCTGCCAGCCTCCTCGCTCCATCCCCTTGCAGCTTCAGGTTTCTCCAGTGGCTGCATCTCCAGAGGCTATAGGGTCAACATATCTCCTCGGTGAGGGTGCATTGCTCCTCTGATGTCCCCACCTGCCTGGGGGAATCCGCAGCAGCTGCCAGGCTGAAGCCAGTTTTGCACCAGCATCATCCCAGACACATTAGACATGTCTACAGGGTAGATCAAAGGCAGGAACAGGCCTGCTTTGCCTCCCTGGCACTTGAGCCATGCCATCTTGGGAAGTGTGCGGCCACACTAGCCCGATGCTGAGCTGAGTAACAATCCTTCTACATGCACGCAGCACACACTCGCTCCAGCCTCTCACCACAGCATGCTCAGGCTGAGCTGCTTGGTGTCCAACCAGCTCTGAGCACAGGCAGAGCTAGCACCATCCCTCCAGCCTGCCCTGTGGCTGTGTTTTAACGGCTGTAAGACTCAAGCTCTCCATGTCATGGCACATTTCAAGTGCTTCCAGCTGCTCCGGACATGATAAAAATGAGCCTTGGTAATAGGCTGCACTAGAAGGACTGAGACACGACATCTCCCTCAGCTCATAATCCCAATAATTGTTTATCAGGAGACAGAGAGCAGCTTGATCATCTCCAGTATGGACTAACTACTTAGCCCAGTGCTTTTTCCTGAATTCTGGTAATCTCCTTCTTCACGTGCCATCTGTCTTTACACTCACCACCAAATCCAGACCTGGCACAACAGGCCACTCCGTTGGTTTCAGTGGACCTGCAATTGTGGATGCCAGTGTCAGATCTTGCCCTTCGTTATCTATGCTCCTACAGGGCTACCCCTCGGCTGCTGCTCTCTGAGTACACACAAAGCAACCGTTCATGCAAGAGCATCTGCGCCAAGTGAGCTCAGTGATCTCGGGCTGTTCCAATAACCTTGACTAAATCCTTTCTCCTTTTCTTTGCTAAATCCACCTGCTGAAGGAAAGGCCGCTTCAAAGGGAGACTCTCGCCCTGCCTGACATCATGGCATGCTGAGATAATTCAGAGCAGTTATGATAAATGTTCTGACTACTGGCATCAAGAAACAAACAACGGGCTCACAGCAACATAAGATTAAACACGTTTCCACAATTACCTGGGGAATTGTCTTGCTGACCATGTCCTTTCTTGCTATTTTTTACTGCCTGAAATAGAGAACCTTAGAGGGTTTTGTGAAATACAGCTGCAGTGCTTTAGACCCCCCCAAAAGGCAAGGAACCTCTGTTAGAAGAGGGTTTTCACTTGTCAGGTAAGAAAGGACATGTTTGTAGCCTCTGCACCGCAGGCTCCTCTTGGTCCATTTGAGAGGGAAGCAGTGCTGCTTACGAGGGCTAATTTTCGCTGCTGGGAGGGTAATGCTGCACCATTAGCTTGAAGGAGGGAGGCTACACTCAGTCAGGAAAGAACAAGCCTGGGTGGCAAAAGCCAAAAGGATTTGCAGTGAGAGGAAGCACGGGCTGCCAAGACAGAATGCGATGCAAGCCTTGATCCCGGCCACCAGCTGTGCCAAAGAGCCTGGTACTCTGTAGCCCAGCCATGAAAACACTCAGCCGTGCCAAAGAGCAAGTGGGAGCAGATGGAGCAAGCTGGGGAGTACAAAAACATGAGCTCAGAGCTGTAGGCAGGACCAGATTATGAAAGAAGCAAGAAGTAGTTCGTCAGAGCACCTCCATCTTAATTCAACTGCTCCTTTCTTTGCGATCCCCCCCACTGCATTTCTTCCTTTGGTTTCCATTTCCGTTGCTTCTCCAACAAGGACTTACCACTTAGGTTCCCTTCCTTCCACAACACCAGGACAAGCTACCTCATTTGGCCCCCAGCAACTGCACACACCTCCCTCCTTAAGCCAGCCATTGCACCCTGCCTCCAACCCACACGATCACACAGGGTAAACTAGCTGTGAGTAGTCATCCTGATGAGTTTCCTTGGGGCAAGAACCAAAGCCATGCCCCAAGACAGCCCGAGGGAACCCACTGTCCACAGCCACACATGCCAGAAGCCAGTCAAACCATTTCATCAACTTCAGTCTGGTGCCCAGGCATGTTCACCGCTTAATTTCCTAGCTAAGTTCACTGCTGCTGGATATGCGCTTTTCTACCAGCCTGCTTTCCTAAGCATTGCCTACAGGTAATTTCACTGGCTTTGCATTCATCCCCTCCTAAGATATTTTTACTTGTTGGCCAGCCTTACCCATTGACAGAGCAGTACAGGTCCTAGAGACATTCAGTTCCCAGAGTTTTGTGAAAATATGCAGCCAGGTGGAGGAGAGAGACCTAGACTGGTGTCCCACTAGGGAAATGTCTTCAGTATGAATTTGACTTGACTACCAGACAATAGAGAGTCCATATAGATTAAGACCATCCTAAATCCCTCAATAGCAGGAAAAGTTTCATTCAGGCTTAATTAATGATTTAGTGGTTAGAAAGTCATTCTAGACAACTTACATATCATTAACAGCTATGTTTTTGGCAATAAAAATGTTCCTTTGTTCACAGTGCCTTTTTTTTATTTATCTTCCCTCTTCTCCTCATCTTACCTGCTTTCATAACAATGTTTTTTAAATCCAAAAAAGTCTTTTATTCAACCCTGTGTTCCAATATGGGCAAAAATGTATCCTCAGCATAAGTCCTGGTTCTCCATGGACCAGGCCCTATTATACAGCTTGTCAAAACAAGACCTGCGGAATACCAGTATGGACGTTAACAAGTAACAGTATGGGAAAAAAGCATGATATATCCCAGGACAATAAAAAAGAAAACACATGCCTATTCAAGCAGCACATATACATACACACAAGAGCTCAACAATGGTCAGAAACCCTCTGCTCTGCATCCTGATAAAGTAGACCAGCTGTCCCCCAGGGGCCTGCAGGAGAGGAGATGAATGTGTAATGTGAATTCTGCCTTCAATTTATGGCTTAATTTTAAAATAACTGGAAATAAAACATGAAGAGGAATATCACCCACAGAGAGCAGTCTGAACTCTGCTTTCTATCACTTTCCTACAGCTTCCATTTATCTCTGCCAGCACAGAGAGCTTTCTGAATATGCCTGTACCATGAGTTAAGCATCGGGCCAGGCTTGTTCCCAGGGCTGGGCTTGCCCACCATCCACATCGTTTCAAGCCCATATGTCTGCAGTCCTCCACAGCCAGGAGCCTGAGGTCCAAGCACTTACTCATGGGCTGTACACCGGCACAAAGCCAGATACAGTGAGGCGTAGTCTACCAGAACAGAGCCCAAATATAGGGTTTCTCAAGCACATTTTATTATACTTTTTTTCAACATGTGCCCAGGGGCTTGTTTTTTAAGCCGCTGGGCAGTATCTGGGGGGAGGCAAGAAGGCGGTGAAGCAGGTCACAGGGCTTAGACCATCTATTGCCTTGAATTCACCATGTCTCCATCATCTCCCCTGCCTGCATTACCAGCTCTCTTCAATTTTCTACTAGTGCTAGAAAACGTAGGTGGGCTGGTGTGGACCGACCATTAATGTTTTTATCTCTGTATCATCCAGGAGGTTGAAGAGGACAATGTTTTTATTGCTAATGTTCACGTGACTGTGACTCCGTAATTGCTGCCTTCCGTCATGCCGGGGAAGGGGGAAATTTGAGGCAAAATGCTGTTGAAAGAGGTTTGTGTGGTTCAGCTTCTCAGCAGCATGTGTTCCTTGTTACTCAGGACTGTCACAGGGGAGGGAAGACAATACAAAATAAGAGCTAACTGAAGCTGCTGTTTTCAGATGGAAAGTTAGCATCATGCATTTGTCTCTACTCACACTAGCCATGCTTCATGAGTTTCCTAAAGCAGAATTCACTCAGTCAGCAAAACAGAACATGTGCTAATTTACATCCTTAGGAAGGAAAGCAGTGAATCATTTCTAATGGTTCAGGTGCTCTACTCATAGCTCCTAATTAATTCTGACTGGAAAGATGCAAAAAATTCTCTGAGACAATTTCAAGTATTTATTTCAGCTTTACTATTAAATAAGTTGTAATGAATGAGGAATTGACCTTGGGGTTAAACCACTGGCCTAGGACTGAGGTTCATTCCCCGACTCAACTCCCCACAAAACCCTGGTCCTTGCTGTATGTGTTCCCTCCACTAAACTTTTTAGCAAACCACACGCATACCCTTGGGAGATGCTCAGCTCCCTGTGCACATCGTCGCCATCAAAGGGCCAAGCCCTGAAGGGGGGCCATAGAAGGGAGGACCGATCTCTGGGGTTTCTTGCTTTTCTTGGAGAAAACCCAGGTCAGACTACAGAATAGCTCTCAGCAGGGCCATGCACCTGAGCCCAGAGCTAGGCGGAGGAGGCTGACTGCCCTCCGGACCGGAGCTGCTGGAGCCGAACAGATCCCCACCACCAGCCCCATCTGTGCCGAGCACAGCAGAGCCAGAACCGTGCTGGGAAGACGGCGTCGGGGCCGCAGCAAGCACCGCTGGTCAGTGCCAACAGCCCACAGCAGGGAGAGAGGGAAAACCATTGCCAGAGACCTGTGTTAATGAGTCCGAGTAGCAAAAGCTGCTTATATCTAAACAAAAGCTTTCTGATAATGCAAAATTAAACTGACAGAAAGCAACACACATGTTAGAATACAGTCTAACAGATGCTTTAGCATTTGTTTTATGTAAATTTGAAAGGGCACCATCGTCTGTGACCAGTTCAATAAGGAACACAACTCTCATTCCAGCACAGCAACCCTGTGTCTGTTTTCTCAACTTTTATTTTCTGCTACATTGACCTCAGCTACAAATTTCCCAGCAAAAACACAATAGATGGTTTATGTCACTTTACAGGAAATCACAAAAGCCTCTAAAGTGACCCTGATTTTCAGGCGCTTTTCTGATTTTCTATCAGCCCCTTTTTCCCTTCTCACGCCTGCTACACAGTTAATATTGGAGCTTTATAACAGGAAAATGTCATTTTTAAGTCACAATAAGGCTTTCTTGCTTTGTCACTTACTTTCTCTGGATTACTACAACAGAGGCTTTTTTTTTTTGCTTTCTTTTCTATCACTGTAATTTCGCTAGTTTACATAGTGATATACACAGATATACAACAGCAGCGCAAGAAGAGACGGAGATTCACAGCAATCCAAGTCATGACATTATTTCAGAGACAGCTGCCCTCCTTTCCTTGCTTCCTCAGACACCAATCTTTAATTTTTCTACAAATTGCTGTGGGTCAGTTTAGTATCATGACTGAACTGAAACCCATGGACCATTGATGTCTGTACACTTGCCAGTAATGCTGCTCTCTGCTCAGTTGTTCTTTGCTAGCTGAAAAATGAAAGAGCACAGCTTGCATTAGAATCAGAAGGAAGAAATGCATAAGCCAAGTCTTAGCAAAGCCACTGTCCTCTCATACCGAATCAAAAAGAAAAGACATTTTCTGCCATTCCAATTATTTAGTTAATCCCAGTGAGCTTTTCCTGGAACAGATATTTGTGTCACCATTACTCAATAAATACAAACCTATTAAGATATTTTCTAAACAAAACTCTTAATGAAAGCACAACTTGGAATAAATGCCCATTGGCAGCACAGCTCTGCCAGAGCTCCCCCACCAGGACATTTGCCACCGTCCTGAGTGTGCTTCCCCACAGACCCGAGTCCAGAGCCGACTCCAGATAACCACTCCTGCTTTCGGTGGCACCCACACACATCATTTCCCTCCACCGAGAAGCAAAATGCTTGATCTTTCTTGACAGACCAAAAGCCCAAATTTGAAATGACTCTGCAGCTCTTCATTGAGCACAAATTTAAGCACTTTTGCTTCCAGGGGGAGGGGATTTTTTTTTTTTAAATAGTTAAGTGTAATCTTGAAATAGCAAAAAGAAGTACATCACTTAGAAAGTGGCACAGGTCCTTTTTTGCTTCAATTGCACCAAGATCTCATTTAGTAGAAAAAATGAAAAAATTTATCCTCCCAAATTTCTCTCAGCCTTTCTCTTCTAAGTATTCCTTGGTCTCACTAGGTTGCAGCAACAATCAGGTTTGTTGTTTCACAGGGACATTTCTTAGGCATGTGTCCTCCTTACTACATCACATTTTCATTGAGGAGTAACACAGATACCCTAGGACCACTGCTAACACTCCAACTACCCTTTTTCCCCAGAGCACTAACCTTTTAGATACTCTGATTTCACAACTCAAGTCTTCAGCAGCATGCAATACTTAAGCAACAGAAACACAGGCTTCGTAAGGCCCCTCAAAAAAAAAAAAAAAAAAAAAAACCTAGCTTAATACACATTTAGAACTAAAAGAATAAATGTTTATACATGATGTCTTGATTTTCTCACCATTTCTGAAGGTTTTGCAGGGTTTAAATAAGAGCCCTTTCAAACCTTATTCAAGAACACCATATCCTCCTGCATATGGCTTCTCTTTTCGATCATGAAGTCTCTGGGTTTGGGTCTATTCTTTCTGAGACTTTAGTTTCTCTCTCCTTCAGCTGTACCTGCAGAATTCAAGTTTGCTCTAGTTAATAGTCATTTATTTTCACCATTCCCTTGAACAATCCTAACCAGTTTCACCACGTTTTTTCTTCTGCAGTTTTGTTTTTTAGTTACCTGCCCCCTGTCTTTACAGCAAGGCAGTAGCCATCTATGTGTGCTGTGGTGCTCCACTTGAATATATGAACATCCGCTTCTAACATTGACCCTGGCAGGGTCTAGTAACGTGTATTTTCATGACTAGTGGAGACATGATATGTTTTCACACATAACAGAGTTCGCATGCTGACACCAAGACACCTCTTTGCCAAACCAAATACCACTGCACTAGGCTGACAAGCCAGGGTGGATTTCCAGTATGTCAAGACCACAGGCAGATCCACGTGCACGTAAGCTCATGTCCTAGGTATGCTTCTCTATGTACAGGTGAGGCAGGAGCGCCGATGTGGCAGGACACGTGTCCTCTCGGACGGCTCCTCTGAGCCAGGGCTCCTGCCAGGTTTGTGCCCTGCCACCGCTCCGGCCCAGGACACCCAGCACCACCAGCAGCCAAGAGGATGCCACCAGGCACGGGTGCTTGAGACGTGTGTTGAGGAGGCACTCGGAGGGGGCCAGCTGAGTGAACTGGAGCCAGCGTCTGGGACAACACAAGGCTTGCGTGTGCTGTCACCACCCAGGAGTCGCAGGCGAGTCACTGATGGGCAGCAGCCTGTCCCAGCACGCCACATATTCCCACCCTTAAAAAGTGGTGAGGATCCATGCCTGTATGCCTTGGTCTTTGCAATGCTGTCATTTAACTCACACCTCTCTTTTTTGTGTTTCTTCCAATTTTGGTCCCAGAAAGCTCTCCCCTGTGCCTCTCTAGCCTTTTTCTCTTTCCCCCTCTGCATGGCTCCGACCCACCACGTTGATTCTCACCCCCTGCCTGCTCCCACAGCACCTGGTCTCCCTACTCGGCCCTGCGGCCATCCACTCACCCCTGCCTCTGGTTTGCAGTCCTCTCCCTTGTGCCGTTTGCCAACATCTCCATCTCCTGGACACAGCACACACAGCACGTAACTAAACATCTTTGGTTTTTTTCCTGCCTACAAACATTATGGACATATTCTGGTTGATCCATGGGCTTCAGGGAACTTCTAGGCTGAGAAATGAGGGCTTTTGGATAGGAGACAGAACCTGTGGATTGAACTTTTATGGGGTCTTCACAAGGTGGCTGAAATAGCAGAGCCAGCATTTCTCTTAATAGGTTTATGTTTGCCATGCAGAGTTGCCACCTGCACTGGAAACAATTTGCAAATCTGCAAATAAAAAAAAAAATATCTTTGATTTCTGACCAGTGAAATTCTGAAATTTTCATTTGCCAGCAGCCATACTCCTCTGTGCTCCCATCCCTCCATCTCTTCCCAGTCGAAGTCTACCCAAGCTCGTTACTGCAAAGAAATCCAACATGCAGCTGGCCATTGCTGAGACTCATTCAACACATGATGCTAGCAGACGAGGACTTGAAATAGGCAAGGCCAGTAGTTACAGTCCCCTTCTTCTCACTTCTCCAGTCTCTTCTCTCTGAGATACATGATCTGTATCCCTTTCCCCACACCATTCCTCCCCCACTCCACCTCCCTTCACATCAGCTGATTTCTGATTTCTTTGTGCTGCCTCAGTGCTGAACCAAGGACCAAAATCATATGTTGGGATGTCCTGAAACCAGAGCGTTTGATACATTGCTGGAAAAAAGCTGCTAGCTCACAATATGGACATTTCCAACCTTCTGCCTCAATTTTTGCATTAGTTTCAAGTGGACATTTTAGTCCCCTCTGCTCTTCTGTAGCACATCCGTAAACTTAGACACTTTGTGTGTCATCCAGGATGTTGCCCCACTTTACCTGTGAGTGAAGCGATCCCCATGCAGAGACCCTACTGGTACACTGGAGGTGGGGTGAAACCAGCTGGGTGTCAGGCACTTCACTGAGAATAAATACTAAAACTCACCAACGTGGAGGACTTCCCAGCTTCAAGACCGTTACCAGGAAATCCTGAGTGACCTAGTGCATGCATGAAGAAACAGCCATATAGCAGCTTCACAAGCAAGATCAGGCTTGTGTAGAAGCATGGTGATGTTGATGCCTTGTCCAAAAAGTGGGGGCATCAAGGGAGGGAGGCCAACTAGAAACAGTGTCATAGGCGGGAGCACCAAGAAGTGGTTATTCAAAGCAATGAAATCATTCAGGTCAACTCACAAGGCACACATGCCAAGGTTTCTGGCTCATCCACCAAATCACCAGGCTGCTGGGGGTGGACTCCATTTCAGTTGATAGGTCTTAAACAAAAAAATCTGATCCCAACAATCTGCGTAATTAGAAATTAATCTAGGAAACTAGGACCACACCAGACTGCTGAAGGGCAAGGAAAAAAAAGAAGAGCTACCTAGTGAAGGACGTGCAGCAAGGGTCCTGAGAAAAATTAAAAGACTGAAGGTATCTTTGGTGGAAGTGCTTACAGGCTTGGAGCCATCAGCAAGGAAATCCTCTCCTGCTGCTTGATCCTGACAGTGGTCAGGACAATAAGGCTGTGCACATAATAATATGAAATAATAAAAAATAGACAGGCTTGCATTAAAAAAAATGCAATTCCACAATCTATCTCTCTTTCTAATGGAAACAAGTTGCAAGGCTCTACATAGACCGATTCCTGCCAGCACAGTGCCCTTTGCAAATGAAAGTTAATGGTAGGTATCGTTTTATTAGTGACAAGGGCTGCAGTATATTGCTGCTATCAGGCGGTACGATACAGACCCATTTTCAGGGCACCGGGAACTCTTCACAGCTGCTGAGCCCTGGCGAAGCCTTACTCTATGGCACCGCATATGCAACTACCTTAAGGCAGGCTGCATGTATCATGGACGAGTTTAAGGACAAACATGCTTCCTTTACAGCACTGTAAAAGTAAAGGAGAAAACCCGAGTACGGGTTGGGACAGCAAGTCACAAAAAATGTGTGGCAAGTCCCCCTGTAGTACACATGCAGTGTATTCATCATTTTTAAATCTCAAGTTTCACTCGCACTCTGTTCGCCTGTGCCCAGGCAATCCTCAGCTTCCCTCCTGTCCTGGTTTCAGCTAGGATAGAGTTCATTTTCTTTATAGTAGCTAGTGTGGGGCTATGTTTTGGATTTGTGCTGAAAACAGTGTTGATAACACCCTGATGTTTTAGTTGTTGCTGCACTGGTCAAGGCCTTTTCAGCTTCCCATGCCCTGCCAGGTGCACAAGAAGCTGGGAGGGGGCACAGCTGGGACAGCTGACCCCAGCTGGCCAAAGGGCTATTCCATACCATAGGATGTCATGGTCAGCATATAAAGCTGGGGGAAGAAGAAGGAAGGGGGGGACATTACGAGTGATGGCGTTTGTCCTCCCAAGTAACCGTTATGTGTGCTGGAGCCCTGCTTTCCTGGAGATGGCTGAACACCTGCCTGCCCATGGGAAGGAGTGAATGAATTCCTTGTTTTGCCTTCCTTGTGTGCGCAGCTTTTGCTTTCCCTATTAAACTGTCTTTACCTCAACCCACGAGTTTTTTATCGCTTTTACTCTGATGATTCTCTCCCCCATCCCACTGTGGGGGAGTGAGCGAGCGGCTGTGTGGTGCTCAGTTGCCGGCTGGGCTTAAAGCACGACACCTCCCCAGCGCAAGACTGCCCGGGACACAGCACCACGTACAAGCCGCCGCAGCCCACTACGGTTCTCTATGAAACAACACCGTGCAAAATCGCGAAGTTGCTTTGCACATCGGACACCCCACACAGGCACACGGCAGGACCCACAGGGGGCAGCGCCACCCGCAGCCGAAGACAGACCACGCACCCCCGAGCACCGCAGACTGCAAATGGCGGAGGCCGCCGCAGGGCCGCGGCCACGGCTAGCCACGCCCTCAGCGGAGGGACCGCCCCCTTCCGCCCCTCCCCGCGCCCCTCCAGCGTTTCCGGCGCCTGCGGACGTGCCCGGCCCTGCCCCCTGCCCCTCCGCTGGGCGCTTGCGCACTGCGCCCGGCGCATGCGCGCTGGCCGGCGGGCGGCCTGCGCTCCCGTCCCGGTCCCGGTCCCGGTCCCGGTCCCCGTCCCGGTCCCGGTCCCCGTCCCCGTCCCCCTCGCACGGCGGCGGCCGGCCGGCCGCGGAGGATGCGGTGCCCCCGCTGCGGGGGAGGCAGGCCGCGCCGCGCCTGAGTGCTCGCTCCCCTTCCCTCGCAGGGGCGCGGGGCCGCGCCCGCTCCCCCGCCCCGGCATGGAGGAGAAGTACAGCGGGCAGGCCTTGGCCGGCGGCGGCGTGCTGGGGCCCGTGGATGTGCCCAGCGCCCGGTAACGGCGGCGGGGGGGGAGCGGCCGCTCCGCTGGGTGAGGGGGGCCTCGGGCGAGCCCCGCCGAGGGGGGCTGCCCATCGCCGTCCCTCCCTCTGGGGAGCAGCGGGCATCGCCCTTCAGCCTTCCTGGCGCGGCGGGAGCCGGCGGCCTCCTCCGCGTGAGGCGCAGGGCCGCCGGGGAGGGGGAGAGACCGGCGGCGGGGCCTGGGCCCGGACGGCGGCGGCGTGTGCGTGGTCGCAGGTGCAGACTGCCCTCCCTCCTTTTGCAGGCTGACTCGGTACATCGTGCTGCTGTGCTTCACCAAGTTTTTGAAGGCCGTGGGGCTATTTGAATCCTACGATCTTCTGAAGGCAGTCCACCTCGTGCAGTTTATCTTTATAGTGCAGCTGGGGTGAGTGTGCAGAGGGAGAAGCCTTGTCCGCCGCCATTACAGCACGCTTTGTCTACGGTGTTCTTTGTCAGCATCAAGCTTATACCCTGCATTATGTTATTATAGATTAATCGAGGAGGAGAAGGCATAGGAGTAGTGAATCCAGGAAATACTCTGTACATATAGCAGTGTTTTTCCTTCATATGTCTGCTCACTATGATTTCAGAATCATAGAATATCTCAAGTTGGAAGGGGACCCATAAGGATCATCGAGTCCAGCTCCCTGCAGGACTACCCAAAACTAAACCATATGACTAAGAGCGTTGTCCAGACACTCCTTGAGCTCTGACAGGCTTGGTGCTGTGACCACTTCCCTGGGGAGCCTGTCCCAGTGACCTACCACCCTCTCCATGGAGAACCTTTTCTAATGACCAATCTGAACTTCCCCTGATGCAGCTTCATTCCATCTCCTCGTGTCCTATCGCTGGTCACCAGAGAGAGGAGATCAGCACCTCCCCCTCCGCTGCCCCCCATGAGGAAGTTGCAGGCTGTGATGAGGTCACCCCTCAGCCTTCTCTTCTCCAAGCTGAGCAAGCCAAGTGACCTCAGCTGCTCCTCCTAAGTCTTGCCCTCAAGACCTTTCACCATCTTGGTTGCCCTCCTCTGGACACACTCTAACAGTCTGATGTCCTCCTTATATTGAGGCACCCAGAACTGCACACAGCACTCGAGGTAGGGTTGCACCGGTGCAGTGTAGAGTGGGACAATCGCCTCCCTCAACCGTCTAGCTATGCTGTGCTTGATGTGCCCCAGGACACGGTTGGCCCTTTTGGCTGCCAGGGCACACCGTTCCCTCATATTCACCTTGCCATCAACCCAGACCCCCAGATCTCTTTCTGTGGGGCTGCTCTCCAACCTCTTGTCCCCCAGTTTGTACATATAACCAGGATTACCCCATCTCAGGTAGAGAATCTGGCACTTGCTCTTGTTACATTTCATATGGTTGGTGATTGCCCAGCTGTGTAGTCTATCCAGATTCTCTCTAAGGCTTCTCTACCCTTGAGAAACTTCAGTGTTTTTGCTACTTCAAAATTGATCATACTGTGGCAGTACTGATCATAGGAAACTCAGGCATGTCCAGATTTCCTTAAGAAGGGCGTAGAAAACAAGCTTGCTTCCTTGTAAGTTGTATTCCTGTAGTTCTTGTGAGCTTCAACTGCTGTTTTTCCCTGATTGAGAGCTAAAGTGTGGAAACTGGTAGCAAATACACAGAAACAACCTTTGCAGACACAATCCTGCTTCATGTTTACCTGATACAATGTGGAAGAGCATTTCTGTAATAAACTTGGCAGAGTTAGAACATTTGGAACCTCATTTTTTCCTTTTATTTCAAATTCGTTTACATTTCTGGGCTTCTCGTGTTCCCAAGCACCATAGTCTTCTTCCCCATCACTTAATCTTTATCCTGTTTGAGGAAGATGCGTGCTGTTTCTTACCATTTCTAACAAGACTGTGTATTTGACATTCCATATGTGAATAAGCCTTTGGGTGTATGTATCATGCTAATAAAAAACATAGTATTATTTCTCCTCAAAACTTCTGAGATCAGTTATTTTGATTTTTGTAAATCACAGGTAGACTTCTCATTAGCCATTCTCTGAAGAACTTGCATTTAAAGTTGACCAGAACTGAAGTTCACTTGTCGCCACCTTTGTACTGCTATCTGACGCGTGTAATGCAGCAGGGAAAATAAAACCAGTGAGTGTGGTCAGTGTGGCCCTTTAATTAAAAATGTAGAGGAAGCCATTTTGTAAACTGCACCTGATATGAGAGACCTAGGTATTTAGAGCTGGTTTGAATAAAAATCTGACTGCTAATACACTAATAGAAAAAACTTTCTCCTTTTAACAGGTCTGCATTTTTTATGGTTTTGTTTCAAAAACCATTTTCTTCTGGAAAGGTGGTAACCAAGCGTCAGGTGAGTTGACGTATGGAACAGTGATTCACATTTTTGTAGATAGTCTTGACGGCATGGCTCTTGCCAAAAATGAAAGTGGAACTAAGGTTACTCCACTTGGAAGATATGCAATTTCCAGAAGTGTGTAACTAACTTTGTGTCTCCTGCACTGTAAAAAACAATCATCATTTTTAGCTTTTGTCAGCTCCTTTTGAGAGTATCATGAAAAGATTGCTCCTTGGCTCCAGACAAGCATCTGTTTTGAGGATTGGATTTTCGAATAGTGCTTAGTCTGCTTAGCTGACTTCGACAGTTTAGAAGGGCAATTTCTGGACTGCCAGAATGTTGAAGTGCTCCAGTCATGTCCCGCACGCCAAAAGAGTGCTTTCTGCCTGGTGCGTTGTGATGAGGTGCTAGTCTGACTGCTCTTCAGGCCTGTGTTGAGTTCCCCGTATCCCGAGAAGTTAGAGTAGGGCCAGGTTGGAACCTCCTGTTTTGTAAGAAACAAATTTTCTTTGCATGCTCCATATTCATCTTGGTTTTATGTAATTGCGTGTGCAAAAACTTGATCCGTGCACAGTATTATAAGCGTATGTGCTAAGTAGAGAGAATCTGAAGGATAGGCTCAGAACTCTTCCAAATGTCAACTGCTTTCATGATTAGACACGTATGGCAGAATTTTGAAGTGTGAACAGGAATAAATTGCATCTTTGATTTGTGTTCAGAAAAATCCATTTATGGATTCACTATTGCTAAAAATTTTAAAATTCTGTGTTTTGAAGATGTGATGTGTGTCATAGGGACTTCATCTCATTTAATGTATTTCCAAAATGAATTACCTTTCTTCAAAAATTTGCATTTAAAGTTAATAATGTGTTGAATAGCTGAATTATAACCTGCTTGCTGGAGAAAAAAATTAACGTGCATAAATATTTGTAGACTTAAGGTCTTAGTCTCTTTATCTTAGATGTTTTATCTAGTTCTATATATGTTTATCAGATACATACAATAGATTACAAAATAAACAGCTTCTTTGACAAGTTCTTGATTTTTTTCAGCCTTTTTTTCAGGCTTTTTGTTAGAGAGATCCTAGACTATACTATAGAACCTAGTGCTGTGGTAGAAAAGAAAGAAGGAATTCTGGTTCATAATATGTCCAAACAAACCTTAGTTGCCTGGCAAAGTAGGTAAAAAGATAATCATACTCTAATTTTTGCAGAACTTGCAAAGCATGTGGTTTTGCCTCTATTTGTACAGGTACTGTGCTAAGAGAATGCTAATAATGGGGTGTTTATTTTGAAACTGTGGAGAAAATGGTAATGAAGTACCTTTCCTTTGTAGTGGATCAAAATTTGTAAGCATGCTGTTGTGGGATGTATCATTTCACTCTTGTGGTTTTTTGGCCTTACTCTTTGTGGACCACTAAGGTAAATATATATTTACTGTAAAGATTGTTTTCTCTTTTTAAGCTAATTTTTGTCATCTTTCCCTGTCTTGCTCCTTTGGTTTTTGTTTTCTGTCCGTCAGCCCATGATGCCAGCCTCTTGCTTTATTTTTTGAAATTTTAAAAGAATCTTTATGCTTTTTCCTGTGAACTCTGTTGTGCTTGGGAAAAAATACATCAATTTTTCTGTAGAACTTGTAATTTTCTTCATTCATTCTTTGACAAGATGCCAGTGAAATTCTTGATAGTGCTTAAACTATTGATGTGAGTGATACAACAAGATCACTGACTGTTTTACTGACTGTAGTTTTCATTGTTTCCCTAGTCTCATTTATGTAACCCCAATTGTTCACTTAACTGTTTGAAGTCCATGGCTTGACAGCTAGTGATAGCAGCTTGTATTCCTGTGCCAGGTGACGAGAATCAGTTTCTGCATTTGTTGCAGGGCACTGCTTTATCTGGTCATACGCCAGTGCTGCATTGGAATTGGGTAGCATTAGTGCATATACTCCACGTAAAATCACCTGTGATGTTTGTTAGCAGTACCGAGTAACTATGAAAGAATAACATTAGACTTCCAAAAATTAAGGTTAATGTATGAGAAAATGTCTTTCATTAGGGAGAGGAAGGTAACGCCTTAAATGATACCTTTTATGAAGTTGAAGTTTTATCCTCTACACAGGAGAAGGCATAACTGAGCATAATAGGATTTCTTTAAGAAGTACTGTAGTGCATTTCTGGTTAGCAGTCTTCCCAAACAGAACCAGTGACATGGGCCCTAGCAGGTTGCATTGCTATGCAGAGAATGGCAGACACATTTCGTAGACTTGAAAGCATGTATTAGTTTCATGTTCTGCTCTGGAAAGCTGTCAATATAGCTTGTTAGTCGGCCTTTGCTATCTGAAGGAGATAGTGTGCAACTTAGAATTTCTCATTTTCAGCAATTAAGAGGTCCTGAGTTTGCATAACCTACTAGACCATCAAGACCTCAATAAACAGGGTGTAATAAAACAGAACAGGACCTCTTTTTTCTGGGAGCCAGAAACTTTGGTTTAGAGGAGGTATTGTAATGGGAATAATAATTCCATCTTGAGCAAGTTAGTATCTTCTTGTATTACTGGAAGAAAGTACAATTTAAAGTAATCTATAAATGAATAATTTTAATCTGTTCCTTGAGTTAGGAAGTTCTTTGGTGATATGTCTAGCTGTCCACAGCTAGATCTATTGCTGGTGAAAGCAAATAGATTTGCATTTATCCTTTTGAATTGTTTAAACTTGCTGTTGAAATCACAGGATAAATCTTTGACTGCTGTGTCATTGAATTTTAGCTGAAATAATATATATAAAGCTTGTGAGGTAAACTCCTTGTAAGTGGACATAAGTGTTTATTTCACTTTTTTGTAGGACATTGTTGCTGTTTGAGCACAGTGACGTGGTTGTGCTATCACTCCTTAGTGTCTTGTTCACAAGCTCAGGTGGAGGACCAGCAAAGGTATTTAAAAATGTATTTTACCACATGTAGAAAATACTGAATGCTATAAATTCAAGAACTTCTTTACCCGGAACAACAGTGTTTCAGACCTATGTTCATAGAAATTGTGCTTTTTTTAGTTTAATTAGTGGTGAAATGATAACATGTACTGCTTGAAATAATAAATACGACATTAAGAGAGAAACAGTGGGTGAAGCTGTTGGAGATCCATAGCAGATAATCTGAGAAGTTTTTCTTTTTGTAGGCGGAAAGGAACCTTGAGAATTATTTTTGTACTTCAGCGTTCTTTGTAATGGGATTTTGGGTTCAAACTGACAAAGCGACGTATGTGCACGTAGTGGTCATAGCCTTTAGGCACAGAAGTCCAGCAATACAGTCTCCAGATCCTTGCCTAGCCTCTTCAGTGTCTGTAGCTTTTCATATACTTTGTTTTTTCTGCCGAAAAGTTCTCTAAGTACTTCAATGTCTGCATGAGCCTATATGTGCTGAATACTTGGGCCCAGTCTTTCACTTAATCAGAGATCTATACTTGAAACATCCTTTGAGTCCCATTACATGCAGTTGTGCAGGGTGTTCTCTACCTGTGCCTAGTCAGCCCTAAATGGAATAAGCTCATCCCAGCACCTAGCAGTCTTGGCCACTTTCCCTCAAAAACAGTGACAGTTCGAGGAAGATGCCTTATGATGTCATATGCCAGAGGCTAGAGTACTTGCTGTGTAAGAGAAAGTCTGGCTTTGGTGCCGCCTCAGGCTGGGATTTTTAAAATCTCAGTCTCATAACTGCTGCTGGCGTCCCCTAATCACTTTTAGGGTGGCCTTAGAGTGAATAGCAGAGTCATCTGCTCTGACACTCTACCCTTGCCCCCCTCAAATCGAGATGCTTAGAGCATCCAGCATGAAGCTCTTCAACTAGAAGACAAATTTTTTCACCAGCCATCCACCCAAAGGGTAAACGTGGAGCTTCAGAGAGATTCTTTGTCAAGCTGTACCTTAGTGGGCCACGCTTGGCAATTAAGCTGCATCTCTAAGGCAGTAGAAACAAGGGAGCAATAACCCTGTCCTCTGAATGTTTCAGCTTTATGAAGTGAACTGTGGCAAAGAGAAGTCAGCTGACTTTCCGAAACAAAAATGTGATAGCTGTATTTGGCTTCAGAATATGAATTAAATAGTAGTTTTTAGCTGTAGAGCTCAGTGTTTTGCCAAGATGATGAGTACCAAAACTGCATTGTTTTAAGTCAGGGTGGTGAAAGCTCTGGGAGCTGGGATTTCATAGTTACCTCTGTCCCTTCCTCACGAAAGCACTGCAGAGCTCTGCTTTCTCAGAGCCTTTGGACAGTGCTTCAGCCTTTATGTCCCATAAGACAAAATACTACAATTTGTCCACTAGATCTTGTTTATAGCTCCTTGATGCTACAAAATATTAAATCATCAGGCTTAAGTAGCTCTGCATTCTGGCAGGCAGAAATACACCATGAAGAAGGAAGCAATCACACTTGAAGTTCATAAGATACAGGCTTCTGGCTTGTTACAGTGGTGATTTACCCTGAGTTATGTGGTAAATCTGAAAAATGGAATAAATATAAAATCATATTGTCAAGGTCACTTTTTCAAAAAAATGGGTTTTTTCCTCATGTTTTTCTTACCAAACTAAAATATGCTTACATTGATCAGGAAGGGGGGAGAGAGGGGGCTGATTTCTTGGATTTTTTTAACATCAATCTGTTACAGAATATTATAAAAATATTTTGGGCTTTTTGTTTTATTTTTTTACAGACAAGAGGTGCTGCATTTTTCATCATAGCTGTCATCTGCTTACTACTTTTTGATAATGATGACCTCATGGCTAAAATAGCAGAACATCGTATCCTTCCTTGCTATGTCTAAGAGCAAGTGCCTGTTACTACTGGAGCAGAGAGAATGTGAAGTTGAATGCACTTAATTAAATATGTGTGCTTTTTCTTAATAGGAATCTTACCTTTCAAGAATATTATAACATAAGATTTTACTTTCACATCTAAATACTAATATTTACAGCTGAATGAATGGCATTGCTTACTTTGTTGATAACTTAAAACACAGCTATAGATTTTAAGTTGTAGTTAAAGGCTCCCTGCCCATTTGTACATATCAGGCCACTTAGGATTGCTAGCAGCTTTTTTGATCAGCTCTCATTTTTTTTTAGAAATTTGAGACATAATGGCTGGAGCCTAAGTGTGTGCAGTAAATGGTTGATAGCCTGGCTGTTAGTCTTTTGGGTATATCCAAAAAGATTGTTTTGTGCTTTTGCCAATATGGTAATCTCAGTTCATCTGCTAAGCTGAAAAGTGATATGAAATAGCCTGCAGTAGCTCCAATGACAGTGGACTTCAAACTGCAAGTGGAAGCTAGCTAACATTCTTTCAAAGCCACTGAGTTAATTGGAAGTGATTCTGAAGTCAGTTTTCAACAGGTCTTCTCATCATAGTGAAGTGTACTGGCAAAAAGCGGTACATCTGAGGATGGGCAGTAAAAACAAACAAGGTGAAAGGTAAACTTGCTCAAAGAAGGATGAAAGCATGGAATTACAGATGCAAATGGTATATTCAGGAATAGTATTGATTAATCTACTGAGTTTTCAGTGAGTAAATTCATTGTTGAAGTGCCCTCTAGTAGTTTTCCCAAAAGCTATTGTTATTTTAATTTTTGCTGGATTGTGCTTGTCAATTACTCTTTGTTTTCTAAATTTTAAATATTTAGAAACTGGACAGATATAAGTCATACTTTAGACACCTCACTGTTGTAGTGCTTTTAGTGAAAATCAATCTAATTTTTAATGCTGTTGAGTATATTTTTTGAAGTCTGGTTGCCAAAATTAACATAAATCCTGTATCATGACTACTGTGCAGTATTTAACAGTGCCTATGTTCTCACGTTTTAAAATACCCTTTTTTTCTTTCTTCCAAATACTTTTAACTGTTTATTTTCTGTGGAAATATTTTAATCTTTCCTAAATCTTAAGGATCTGACAAATCTTAAATCTCAGTTTGCTTACTTCTGCTTCCCGTGTTCTTCTGCTACATCTACCTGTTCTTTGGTTTTAAAAAAAAAAAAATCAAATGAAACTCTTCCTTAATTTTTTTTTTATTTAGCTGAGGGGCATCATGACAGTGCTCTTACCCATGTTCTGTATACAATCATTGCTTTCCTGGGTGTGGCAGATCACAAGGTAAAGAACTTGTATTTTAGTAGGTTAGTACTTACCTAAGTTTTGTAGGTAAGAATTTCACCAGCTCTGAGCTAATACAAGCCTAAATCAACAGCAAAAAGTTCACCATCCCCACCCCATATCAGAACTGAACTAGTACTGTAATTTTTACGTCTTGATTGAGTACGAGCAGCTTCAATACAGCAAGCCAAACCATACAATATTCAACTTGTATAGCTGATAAGGACTTTGCTGTAATGCATAACCTAAAAAGTCTCATCAAAATTATCATGAAGTACTCCACGTCATCAGTGTTCCGGATATTCATAATGCTTTGCATGCAATATGTTTCTTGCTTACTTTTGGGGTCTGTGTTTTGTTGCTGCTTTATCTTTCCCCAGTTGTTCCTTTACATTAGATGCTTGTATTTGAAGACACAGATTCTGGTACTTCTCAGTAGTATAGTCCCATTATAATGGGTGGCACGAATAACTGAGTATCAAAATCTTACTGTATGGGATTGACCTGGCTGATTGAATTGTTCTGTTAGCTTAGTCTTGTTGCTAAAGTGACTGCACTGAGGACTAAAACAGGAAAAAAAATATATGGAGCAGCTGAGAAAGTATTAATATAAAAATAAATCAGATGTTAGAGAGACTGGTTACCTGTGTGCAAAGCAAGTGTGATCTAAGGGAGATGAGATGCTGTGTGTGTATCTTGTGATTCATTTATAGAACAATTTTGTTGAAAGAAAATATTGTGAAGAAATACGGTATGGTGCAATTAAAGGTAAGTGAATGAAAAGGTTATGAAAGGATTAGAGGCCACGGTGACATGACACTTTTGGGGTTTATGTATACTTTCAACACTTTTTTAATAATGGAAGATGGGAAACCCAGTTTTGTGTGGTTTTTCTTTTTCCTCATATGCTGTTTGCTACCAATTCACGGCTGTTGTATGCTAATTAACACCGTTGAGAGTTCTAAACTTCAAGTCATATGAGGCTGTTGTGAATAATGCTGAGGTACAACCATGCATGCTATATTACTGTTTCTAACTAGAGTAACAGTTAGAGGAAATATCCTGTCTCTGGCTTTTCTGTAAGTTAAGGAAAGCATATTAATCTTTTTTCATGTAAGTGTCACTTTGTTTGGAGTGAGGTATTTGGCTCTCAAGAGATGCTAACGGGATCCCTCTGTGTTTCCAGGGAGGAGTACTGCTTCTGGTACTGGCATTGTGCTGTAAGGTTGGTTTTCACATGGCTTCCCGAAAACTGTCTGTAGATGTAGGTGGAGCCAAGCGTCTTCAGGCTTTGTCTCATCTTGTTTCCGTCCTTCTGTTGTGCCCATGGGTCATTGTTCTCTCTCTGACAACAGAGGTAAGATAGCAGGTATAAAAATAAATCATTTTTTGTAGTGCTTCTGCTTGTGAAGTGCAATTTAAATCTTTCCTTTAAAGTATCTTCAAAATTACCAAAGTTGCCATTTTTATTTTTCTAGTAAGCGCTGTTTGAAAGTTTTCCTCAACATTTTCATGTATATCTGCATGATACCTTAATTTCCTCTTTTGTGTGATAACTTAATTTCATCTTTCTGGCTCAGGTATTATATCCTGGATTCATATACTAACATTGCACAAGTATTAATAACTGTAAAAATACAGGGCTCTCTTATTCCTCAGGATTAGATTATTGTAATTTAAAGATGTATTTGTTATGCCTGCATGCTTAGGGAGAGTAGACCATTGCAAACGTGGCATTGCATATGGCATTGCTTTTAAACACATGGAATTATTTAAAATAAGGTACTGTAGTGCATATTAGATACATGTGTCTTTCTACAGCTGGAATGTTGGGTTTATATGATAAATTGAAAGTATAGAAGTATTTATGTTCTGATGGATTGCTGAAAACATTTGTAATGAAAGTGAACTAGGTTTAACGCTGTGTATACAATCACATCTAATGGTGAACAATCCTGTTTGAAATGTACTTTTTGTTGCAGAGTAAAGTAGAGTCTTGGTCTTCTCTCATCATGCCTTTCATAACAGTCATCTTCTTTGTTGTGATCCTGGATTTCTACGTGGAGTCCATATGCTCTGTCAAGATGGAAGCTTCCACATGTGCTCGATATGGGTCCTTTCTTATTTTCATTAGTGCACTGCTTTTCGGCAACTTTTGGACACATCCAATAACAGACCAGCTTCGAGCTATGAACAAGCCACCACACCATGAAAGCACAGAGCATGTTCTTTCTGGAGGGGTGGTAGTGAGCGCTGTCTTCTTCATTTTATGTACGTATTTGTATTTATCTTTTAACAAATCTATTGTCTGTGTGACTGGGAAGCCAATCAGAAAATGGATGTGTGCAGAATTCTTTTGGATGAGCTTTTATGGATTCTTTTGAATAAAAAGGGCCTGTAACTTTGTACTCCTTTACTGTCTGTCTACAAAAAACTGAATGTAATAGGTCTGTTCTGTTGTGGAAGTGATGATCTAATCTTACATAGCAATGAAATCTAATGATAAACCTCAAGATGAAGTTGACAATCAGTTTGCTGCCTGCAAATATCATGTAAGCTTTGATTGCTGATAAAACACATTATAAAATAGCTGTGAAGCTTAGAAACAGCAACAAAAACTTCAATACTTTCCTTGCAGCTGCCAATATCCTGTCCTCCCCCTCCAGGAAAGGGCAGAAGGGTACCCTTATTGGCTATTCCCCTGAAGGCACTCCTCTCTATAACTTCATGGGTGACGCATTGCAGCAGAGCTCACAGTCGTTACCCCGGTTTATTAAGGAGTCACTGAAACAAATCCTTGAGGAGTATGATTCTAGGCAGATTTTCTATTTCTTGTGCCTGAATCTGGTAAGTGCATGTTCTTGGTTTTTTTTCTTCAAACCAAATCACAGTAGTACATACATAGTACATAGTACAGTAAGAAGAGTTATTCTTTAAAAGTTTTCCATGATTGATTGTTTTGAAAAGTGACCCTTGATAGAGTAGTTTCATTAGATGGAATGTTAAAATAGAAGATTCTTGTGCTAATCTTACAGTAAGTGGCAGGGCACTTTAATTTGATTTCACAGTGTGGCGCTAGTTCTATGTGTAATTATTATACCAGTAAGTAAATACTTACCTGATGGTACATTTAAGATCGAGGTATCTCAATGTTACCAGCAGATAAGCTGAAACTAATAAGGCTTTCAAGGATGGGGACAAAAAAATAGCAAGTGTGGGATTGAGTAGTGTCATTTTGGAGTAAGCTGGTTTTTATTTCTAGCTTCTCTCTTTCTCGAATAGGAAAAGGTCATGCAATAAGCAAGACTGATAGAACCTCATTTGCAAAGGTCTCTCTTCATTCTTTGGCAATTATCCAAGAAAATAGGGGGAGAAACTGGAAGTATCTATGATAACTTTAAGGAATTCCATTATGGACTATGAAAGATGGGAAAGAACTTTTATAGGCAGACCAGTTAATAACAGTAAATCGTACAGGGAAAATGTATGTATTAAAAATGTTTCCTCATGTACCCTTCTCAAAACTAATTCACAAGATTCAAACAGTAATTAATCAGTAAAGAAATTTTTTACAGAACAGATATATAGAGAGCATTGCTTTTACACTAATAATAGATCAGGTCTGAGTTGTTACATTGTTTAATGGCAAAATGCTTAAAACTTCGTCTGCACGATGTTAGTTTAAAATTATAAATGAAAACTTAAATTTGCTCCTGTAGAGGGTTGTTTTCTTAGGTCTAAGGCTTTTGGGAAGGTAGATTCAAAAATATCTCTTCATAGACTTGCAATGTATCTCTTGCTTTTGTTTCATTGGAGGAGAGAGAAAATGGTCTAGAAATACTTTGAACAATACCTTTGAAACCTATCAAGTGTCCTATGAAAAGAGTTTCCTGATAGCTACCAAGACATTAAATTACAAGTTAATGTTCAAGGAAAAATTCAAACTCTCTGTCGTTTTAGGCTTTCACTTTTGTGGAGCTTTTTTATGGAGTATGGACCAATAGCCTTGGTCTTATTTCTGATGGATTTCACATGCTTTTTGATTGCTCTGCATTAGTGATGGGGCTTTTTGCAGCTCTGATGACAAGATGGAAAGCAACTCGCATATTTTCCTATGGGTATGTATATTAGGTTCTTTAAGGACTATCTGAAAATTGTTCTACTTGCCCATTTTCAAAATGCCCTGCTATAAAGATATGTTCAGGATGTTTTAATGGTGCATGCTTCTGTGGGTTTTTTGCTATGTCTCTTTTCTGTTCCATTTGTGTTCATGCTATTCCCCTCTTACCCCGGCAAAAAAGTGTCTGAAATTTTCATTTCATTTTAATTTAAGAGATAATTTTCATTTATCTCTACAAATAAAACTTTATCACTGTGAATATTATGTAGGAATTGCCTCACTCTATATATGTATGTATATGAGGATTTCAGTTGTGCTGGCATAATCAAAATGTTTATGGTTAAATTGCACAGCAGTTTAGCAATTTGAAGCTCTGAATGTGCAGTCTATATAAAAAAATACTTACATTATTATAGCTTTATACTGTTGGTGTTTGGACACTTGCAAACTAGCTACCTCTTGGTCAGAAATAAAGAACCCAGAAATTAAGGCATGGTTTTGTGGCATTGAGGAAAAAAATCAAAGCAATCTTAATGCTGTGTTAAATGTATTATAACTTTATTATAACTTTGAAATTTGTTCTTCACTCTCAAAAGTACGTATGTTTGCTTTCAGGTATGGACGTGTAGAAATTCTCTCTGGATTTATTAATGGCCTCTTTCTGATGGTAATTGCTTTCTTTGTCTTCATGGAATCAGTGGCCAGACTGGTGGATCCTCCAGACATAGATACAAATATGCTAACTGTAAGTTTTGTCATTCTGTTTTGATGTTTGGAGGTAATGGTTCATTTATGTTTGTCATAATTTTAAAAAAAGAATTTGAGACTAAAGCTGCATATGCAAGAGATCTAAACTGTGCCTTGACTTAACATATTCTAATTTTAAAATCCAAACTAAATCTAGTTTTAAAATGCTAAAATATATAGGGGTGAATATAATTTAACTATAACATTTAAATTTATTTTTTTTCTAAGATGTTACAGCTCTAATCTTTTTAGATGGTGGTCTTTCTATAATAAAAGATACTAAGCAAATAATCTGTACAAGACTAAATTTGGTTCTGCTGTTATGTATACCAATGTCAATTATTACCGAAAAGATTTTGTATTAATCTCTGAGAAACCTCAAAAATCAGCGAGAATTCATAACATTATGCTGAGTGTGTTACTATGGCATAAACAATCATGAAGCTGTGCGTAGCTAATCTTAACTACACCTGTGTCCCTTTACCTTCCACAGCCTCATTATGGGCTCCCCACTTAAATTTTCAAGCTTCCATCCCTTTCTTTCAAATGCAATAGTTCATTTTATTCAAACTATTTTTTTTTATTATGGAGTTCTGCAAATCCAAGCCTTCTTTTATCACATTTCCAGCTTCACTTGTTTTCCCTCCCACACACACACACAAATTGTGCTCTCCTGTTCTCTTCAGTAACAAAGAGAAAGATTTTTATGTAGGCACAATTAGAAATATGCATTGCTGGAATCGAGGCCTGATTTTTTATTTTTTTTCTTTTTAATCTTCAATATTTGCTCCATTATTACTACTGATTTTGTTTCTTGGGGGTGGGAGGGGTTACCCCCCCTACATGAGCACAGTCTGCATAGCCAAGGAAAGGTCTGATAACCCCCAAGTAGGACTTGCTTAACTCCTTTATTAGCTGGAATTAGCTGGAATTACTCTTACACTTTGCTAGTTTTTCAAAAGAAGAGTAGAAAAACAGGCAACTTGACCAATAAAGCAGTAGTTGCTGTCTTCAGTTAAGTACAATTTTAGATGAGTGTGCATCTCCTAGATACAATATAGAAATTTTTTTTGCCAGTGAAAGCAAAGCTTGTATTCAAACCACTTTATCTCTTTTTGAAAGTAAACAAAATCAATCACCCCTTCTTAAAACTAAATTTTCTATCTTGTCCTGATTTGTGGAGACTAGGTTTTGCATTTTGGTGGTGGTTATTGGGTGGGTTTTTGGGAAGGTTGGGGAGAATTGGATTTTTGTGAGAGGGGAAGAAAATTCCTTTGAAACCAGCTTGTATACTGAAAGGAATATGATGAGGAATCCACATCAGAATAATCCTTCTGTTGATGTTAATGCTTCCACAATTTGCCTTTCTTAGGCGTACAGTGTTTCCGATTACTATGTTCTAGAAAATAAACTTGAACACCTGGGAAGATGTAGTGATGTTAACGACTTTTCTCCCTCTCACAGCCAGTCTCTGTTGGAGGGCTGATCGTAAACCTTGTTGGTATCTGTGCCTTTAGCCATGCGCACTCCCACGGGGCTTCTCGGGGAGGCTGTCACTCACATGATCACAGCCATTCTCACCACGGGCACAGCCACAGCCATGGGCATGGCCATTCCCACACTGACCATGGGCACAGCCATGGACATTCCCATGGGTCTTCTGGAGGAGGCATGAATACCAACATGAGAGGCAAGTACACATTGTTGAATTGTAAATGGTGTATGATTTCCAGCAGACTTTGAAGATATTCAGAATCAGACCCCTCTTAAAATCTCCAGAAGTGATCTGACAGCCATTTAATGTAGTATACATGAATTTCTCAAACTGTTTCTTCATTAATGAGTTTCACTTGAAGAAACATAAATGGAAATGTTTCTTTGCATGGCTTGCTTAGATGTGGGTAATACCTAAGGACCAATAAAAAGCATTAATTTGCAGTCCTCATTAGCATTAATAAACAGTCATTGTAAGCCTTATTGAAAGAGCTTAAAGTCCATGGTTCTAAGTTCCATCTGGAAATGGAAGTACAAGATCTCTATCTATAAAGATATTACCATGCTTCTAGGTATCCTGTGACAGCTGGTTGTAAAAACACTGGGGGAGGGGATAAGAAGCAGAAGAACAAATGCAGACCCGCAATCTAGAATGTGCTTCTATTTGTGATTCAGAAGATGAGGTGGTAAAGATGAAACTTTCTTTTTCAAATCTAAAATCAGAAGCTAACTGAGAAGGGTAACATATATATAATTTCAGCATAGCTACTTCTTAGAATTTTTTCCCTAGTAGTTAGAAGGTAGTTATTTACCAACTGCCTGGCTTATAAAAAAAAAATCTATAAAGGAATGAGATTTTTGTGTAAGCTTGTCAGAGCATAAGCTTTTTAGCTAATAGTTTCATATTTCATTGGTTATTTTACATCCTAATTCAGATGTCTGTTCTGTTGTCTGGCATTTTTGTGAAGTCTGCCCATACTCTTAACTACTTCAGTATTCTTTCAAATCCTGATACTTAACTAGCACTAATCTTACAAATGGTTAGAGATTATTTTTCTGTGCCCTTTGAGTGTACGCTGAGAATGCTACGCACCATTAAAGCAGTATAAAGGATTATTCCTACCAGTAGCAGATAGTCAGTCTTCTTATAAAATAGGAGCAGAGTTGGCATACAAAAACCAAATGATACATTAAAATCTGTCCACGTTAGCAGGCCAAGGCATTTACACTGATCTTTTTATCCTCTGTTAAGGATCAATGAGTCCCTCTATACAGCGTTAAATGATTAAGCTATATAGTACAAATCCCACTAACAATTTAAAGACTATTCACGTTTGGTTTAATCTGCAAATGCCTGCCTAGATCATCGCACTGTAGAGCAAAAATAGGGGGGTTTTGCATTTATTTCTAATTAAACATTAGAAAAGCTAAATGTTTTGTTTAATTTTGCACCCAGTTAGGCAGATAGTTGCCTCTGTTTAGCTTGAGGGGTGTTTGTTATATTTAATAAACCCTGCATTGTTTCTGCTGTTGAACATATATGTACATTTTAAACAGAACTGTTCAACTTAATCACTCAGTTTATTTTTTTTTCAGGTGTGTTTCTGCATGTGTTAGCAGACACTCTTGGCAGTGTTGGTGTTATCGTATCTACGATATTTATTCAGCAATTTGGATGGCTTATAGCTGATCCGCTCTGCTCTCTTTTTATTGCTACATTGATTTTTCTTAGTGTTATCCCACTATTGAAAGATGCTTGTCAAGTGCTTTTGTTGAGGATACCTCCAGAACAGGAGAAAGATCTGCATACTGCTTTAGAAAAGGTCAGAACTACAATTCTAAATGTTTTCATATACACACATACAAAGCTATAACTGTTTTTAATAATTATTAAACTCAAGTAGTTCAGTCTGACAGCTTCCGTTGTCTTAGACAACTTCATGTCTCAAGTTGTTTTAAATCTATTTTGCAGAGATATGACAGGATTAGGAGCTCGACTGATTAAAGTCATTCTGCAACTAAAAAAACCATACACTGTTTTTTGCTTTTATGGGTAGATCATGATTTCGGACGAGTATGGTAGCATTGTGGGAAAGGTACTTAGTACGAAGAAAGAAATGTAGCAATTCCCAAAACCTTGTGGCCTTTTTAAACTTGATGTGTACAGTTCAGGCTACAGGATTATATCTTGCGCCTGTAATTGCAGGTTTTCTTACTTGTCCATATCATGAAGGGCATGCTGGTTCACAGTGAGATGGCAAAATTAAATTTTCTAAATAGTTTTTCATTCTAGTCTATTTTCTTCCTGTGTGCTGCAGTACGGTATCTACTTTGAGGCTGTACTTAGTTTTCACTGTTGGTTCATTTGAAGTTCCTACTGAGAATCATAGTGCAGACCTCAGTGTGGAGAACTCCTCTCTGTCAAAGAACTAGTTACGTGTTCTTTGAGAATGCCATCAACTAGAGGCAGCAAGGAGGACTATCCTGATGGTGTCCTGTCAGTTAGTAGAGGGGGAGATGTGTCTGCATGAGAAAGAAGAAAGTAAGTGGAAGTTGGCGGGAGAGACTTGTGTAATGAAAGGAAAGTGGGGTTTTGCTTTTTGATAAGGGAAGACAGAAAGCAATTCTGGGAGACTGAGGAAAAAGAAAGTACTTTTTGAAAACAGTCAACGAGCAATTCATTAAAAGATAATAGGAAAGGCATTTAAAAAAATAGACCGTAGTAAAACAATATGCTTGCTGTAGTTTGACCCCAGCCAGCAGCCAGGCATCCACACAGCCACTTGCTCACTCCCCCCTTTATGACCACCACTGCTGGTGGGACAGGGGAGAGAACAGGCAGAGCGAAAGCAAGAAAAGTCTGGGAGCAATATAAAGGCAGTTTCACAGGTGAAGGAGCGAGTGAAAAAAACCAAGCAATGCACCACCTTCTACAAGCAGACTGATGCCCAGCCAGTCTCTAAGCAACAGCCACCCTGGAAGCCAAAAACACCCCTTCTTCCTCTATCCCAGTTTTTATTGCTGAGTGTGGCATTATATGGCACGCAATATCCCTCTGGCCAGCTTGGGTCAGCTGTCCCAGCTGTGCCCCCTCCCCACTTCTTGCCGACCCCAAGCCTGCTCGCTGGGGTGGGGGGCAGAGTGGGAAAAAGAGAAAGCCTTGACAGTGCCCAAGCACTGTTCAGCAATAGCCAGAACATTGGTGTGTTACCAAAACTGTTTTAGCCACAAATCCAAAACAGGGCACCATAACAGGCTGTTGTGAAGAAAGTTAAATCCATCACAGCCAGACCTAGTACAAAGATGAGTTTCAAAAAATGATAAATTATGGGAAGATACTATGTCTCTGAATTAAGTCCAGCTATAACTAAATAGCTGCTTATCCTGGATAGTGAGGTAACAGATGTCCTAGAAATGGTTAAATGCCCGGTCAGCTTTCTGGTTGGTCTGTCCATTGATGTTATTGTGATCTGTACACTAAATCTGTTTTTTCTAATCCTATTTAGCATTGCACTCTGCTGGGTTTTTCATTTAGTTGGACTTCTAGCTTCTAGTCTTTGACAGTATTAGCAAGGTGACCTTTCAATACTACGCATTTCTGTATACGGCTTAGCTGGAATGCTGCTTTGCTGTACAGGCTTTGTTTCCCTCTGAAATATTTGCCATCAAAATGTGTTCTTAAATTAATTGTTGCTAATGCAATTTCTTTACAGATTCAAAAAATAGAGGGAGTCATATCCTACAGAGATCCTCATTTTTGGTGTCACTCTGCAAGTGTTGTCGCAGGTACAATACACGTGCAAGTGGTATCAGATGTGATGGAACAGAGGATTGTACAGCAGGTAAGGTGCAAGCTTTTTAGACCCTAATGTCTTAATTTCTTACTCTGTAGCCCTTTTTCAGTCATAGACTGAAGTTTGAAGCTGCTGTTTGTGATTATTTTGTGTAGCTATTAGTTAATGTCTCAGAGCTGGTCTCTGAATGCTGTAGTTCGCCTTGCCTGCTAGCTTGGAATTAGTTGCGTAAAGAGTTGTTTGCTAAAACGTCTGCCAAAACAACAACCAAAAAAAAAAAAAGACTGGGTTTGTTTTTCTCACTGTTGAAAGTGGCACTATATCTGCTCTGAGAAAAAGAGGAGGTGATGGATTTCATGCTGCGAAACAGGCGGTAAACAGTAGGGATACCTGGATGTTAATTGTGGGTTTATAACTGGCTTGCTAATACCTGCCTGCCTTGGTTTTTTCTTTTCCTTAAAAAGATACTTATTTCCTTATGCAAGACACTGACAATTACCCATTATGCAGAAGTTGCAAAGCCATACCCTCTGCAGCTAGCCTTTGCTTTCCAGAAAATTGAATTCTTTATGATGATATTTTTTTAATCTACAGTATTTCAGAGCCAGAGTATTGCAAGTTACTGTGAGATGCATACAAAGTGTAATACTAATGTTAATCATACTGCTCTGTTCAGGTTACAGCGGTTCTGAAAGATGCTGGCGTAAACAACCTAACTGTCCAAGTGGAGAAGGAAGCTTATTTTCAACACATGTCTGGACTCAGTACAGGATTTCAGGATGTCCTTGCAATGACGCAGCAACTGGAATCCATGAAATACTACAAAGATGGTACTTACATCATGTGATACAAAGTTGTGTTCACCAAAGGAGGTGTAAATGGTGAGCTGTAGGATTCCATATTCATATTACTTTTTGTCAGGAGATCTTGCACATACATGTACAGAAACAAATGTACTATATATTTGAATTTTTTTAAGCATACTATCTTTATTAAAATTGGATCAAGATGCTTTTATAAAGGAAATAAGATGGACTTGAATATTTGCTGTGTATGTGAAAATAATGGAAATCTTAAATACTGTACTTGGTGTTTATTAAACAGAAGCCTTGCAACTTGTGGATAAGCACGGATATATTCCATACTTCTCTTAAGTATGGAACATCATGATTATAATTTCATGTTAGCAGTAGGAAATGGAAATAGTTTATACTGGAATGCAAACATAATCAACTGAAAAATATTTTTCTTTCTTTTAAACATAGCTTGAAGACTCTTTGAATGAAAAAAATTACATGTTTATTATGGGGATTAAAAAACAACATGAAGTCATGTTTTTTGCACACTTTGTTAGATGATAGAATTACACTGTTTTTATATTATGCCTCGGCATACAAATCTGATTTCTAAACTTGTAATGCATCAGAGAAAATAGATGTTACAATTCTAAATTTATATCAAATTATTTTTTTAAGGAGAGAAATGCACAGGTTAACAGCAGGAAGTTGGGAGGGGGAAAAATTGCAGACACTTTTGTCTTTCCTGGGAAGACTCAGAATCAAAAACCACTCTGTAAAATAATTTTTTGTACTTTTTGTATTAATAACTACAAATGCAATAGTTTGAAGCTTAAAAGTAACTCATCAGTGAGCATCCTAGCACTCAGCTAAACTTCACCTCTTCACGAGATGTTATTCTGGCATTTACTTTATTTTTTTCATAATACCACAACACAGCTGCAGGTGTGCTCTAGCCAGCTGTACCTTTGTGCGTTGGAACCCAAGGAAGAAGTCCAGGTTTAGAATGCTAAACTGTGCCAGTAGTCTGGGACTTGGCAAGTTGCTGAAAACAAAGTTGAGTAAATTGAGACTTCTTGACTGGAAAGAGGAAGTGTGTTTAAGAAAGAATTATGCATGTTGGGGTCTTAATAATGTGAAGAAAACAGATCTCTGTCTTTAGTGAAAACCTGTCAACAGGGTAATAACATAGGTCTTCAGAAGTAGTTATCCTTACATCTGTTTACAGTCTTCCTGTGCCCCCTTTTCTTCTTGTCTAAAGCCCTTAAATATTTTGCTTGGAATTCAGCAAATCAATTCAGTGGTTAGCAAGAATGAGTATGTCTTTCATCAGTCCCTGTATCAACAGCGGTCTTACTTTGTCGTATTGTTCTCTTGTTCTGGCATTTAGGATCAGTACCTGAGTGTCATTATAAAGACCGGGCTTGATGTTAGTGGAATTTGAGGATAGAGTGATGTAGGAATTACATGATCGGATTAGATTCACCAGCAATGCAGTTTGAAATGTCCTTGAGCAATTCTGCTTCTCTTGTGATCAGACTGTTCATACAAACTGCAGCTTCTTTTTGTAACTGTTAAACAAGTTTGCATTCCATTCTCTTCCTCCGGTGCTATCTTAAAACACTCTCTGCAGGGCAGGACTGACTTGAAAAACTGGTCAGAAAGTCCTTAAAAGTTGCATTGCTTTTACATAGAGTGATGAACATTGACTACATGAATCACAGTCCCTCATTTCTTGGGGCAGCGCTGCAGAACCACCCGAGTTCTCAAAGCTTGATCCTGTTTTCTTCTGATTTATGCCTTTGGCAGTGGTTTTCTCACCTTGCCTCCTCCAGAAGGCTCAGGTCAGTTGACTAACAGTGCTACAGTTATGCTCAGCCTATAAGCAGGGTGATCTTTTGCTTTTGAAAACCATTTTCAAACAAAAAGCTTCAGTTAATATTTACATGTGCCACTCATATTTGAGGTGATTCTGCTGGAGCTGACAGCATTTCACCAAATGGAGTACTAGGCTCATCGTGATATGTAGATGAAAAGGGGGGGGTGATTCTTTCTTTTCGAATCAAGTTAGCTTAACATAATTGAAAAGCTTTCATGCTTGCCACAATTTTCTCTGAGCAAATGCTGATTTCCTACTTCAGCTGCTAGCAACAGGACCGGAAACAAATTATGGTGGCTGGGACCATGTTATCTGATCACGGCAACGAAGACCAGCTCGTACCTGGATGCTTCACAGGGAAGTGCAAACCTGCATCTTGACACGCATTCGGCAGCTTTTTGTGTGTTACCCAACACACATGCATGGTGTTTCTCCTGGCTACCCTGGCAGGAAGACAATGGCAATAGACGTTGTCTATCTTAAATTCGTTTAACAAGAGCCAGTATCTGGCAATAATCGTCCAAAGAAGGGTTCAGGCTTCCCCCTCTGCAAGATCTCTTAGAACCATGCTGTAAGGGCAGGTTTTCAAATCACAGGCATAGGCCAATTGTTTTATGTTTTAATGAGTACTACAGTGGGGGAGTTTTTAGTCTAGTGATTTGATTTGTATGCAGGCAGTTGCAACAAAACACTTTCAAAGATGAAACAAAGATTTAAACTGCAGCTATGTATTGTACATCCAGCAGCAAGCAATATATATGTATATAACGAAAAAATAAATGTGGTTTTCAATAACGTTTTGATTTTATGTAGTGCGTCTTGATTTTTCTGGTGAAAACGTGAACCAGGATGGAAATGAAGCAAAATTTGTGGAGACTACCCTTTAAAATCCGAATCTCCCAGCAGGTGAATCGGAGTTTCAGAGTGTTCCTGAAATAAAACTCAATAGCAACGGAGTTACTGTTAAGCAGGCATCCTTTATTACAGCGCTGGGCAGCACTGGGGATCGCTCCACAGTAAGCGCTCCGACAAACAAGCAAGATAGCAGAGAGTATATGTTGCAAATTCATACATATTCATAAGATTAATTTATATAAACATGAGATTTCTTGGAACGCATTAATATATGTAAATGTCTCTGACGCATGCGTCCTTGAGTCCTTAGGTGGTCATTGGAGGAAGTCGGTAGTCTTTAGACTAGTCTTTAGTCATTAGAGTTGAGTAACCAAGATATTTACAGCATTTCTTTTTGTCTTTGGGGATTTTAGCTCTTTTCAGAAACAGGGACGTGTGTTAGGAAGAGGCCTGCGTAAACGGAGGGCTCTGGTTCCCTCTCCAGCTGCTTGCGCAGGAGCTGACTGGAGCCGGGCAGCTTGAGAACACGCTTCAGAAACGAATTTCCTGGGCATTTCGCGGGCATTTCTTGGGCACGTCTCTTGTCCGGAGACCCCGCCCTGGGCGTCGCCGGTCGGCGGCAGCCCGCTGCGGTGCCGATGAGGGAAGCGCCAGCGGAAGCTCGCCGTTAAACGTGCGGTTTCCCGCACGCCTGCCGCCCTGCCTACGGCTGCCGCCCTACCTACGCCCCCCGCGCGGCCCGGGTGTCCCTGTGGCCCCCAGGACACGCTCCGCCGGCGGTGCACCCGCTCCCGTGGGGGCCGGGACCCCCTGGGGAAGGAGCCCGAAACCGGCTCCGGGGCGCACACGAGTGGCCCTCGCGCCCCGCCCCTCTTTCGAATGCCCGTGGCCGGTCGCCACGGTAACGCATTGGGGCGGGGCCGCCGGCAGCCAATAGGGAGGCAGCGGGCGGCCAATGAGCGGCGGCGTTGCGAGGTTTAAACCCGCGGCGGTTGGGCTGAGCCCCCTGCTCCGCTTCCGCCGCTGCTGCTCCGCCATGGCGCTCCGGGTTACCAAGGTAGGTGCGGGACGGGCCCGGCCGGCACGTAGGGGAGAGGGTGAGGGATGAGAGCGGGGAGTCGCGCCGCAGGTGGGGGCTGGCTGCTCGACCTGACCTGGGGGGGTGGGCGGCGGCCGTGCGGCCCTACCGCGTCCTGCTCCCCGCTTCCCTTCCCCCCGCCCAGAAACCTCTAGCTTCGCGGGCAGAGAGGGGTGCGGCGGGGCAGCCCTCCTGAGCCCCTCCGCTCACCCCGGTTTCTCGGTGGGGAGGGTGGTGGTGTGTGTGCACGCCCCTCCTCCCGGGGCACTCCCTCGGTTCTCCCCGGCTCCCCTTAAATCATCAGGCTGGGGGGGAGCGGGCAGCCGTGCAACCCCCGGGGTCGGCACCTGTAACCCTCCAGCCTCGGAGGTGTGCGGCCGTGCAGCCCTCCCCCGGTTCCCCTCCTCCAGCTCTCCCGTTTCGGGGGTGCAGCCGTGCGATCTCCATCCCCGCCCCGCCAGCGTTCCCGCTCGTGGGGTGCAGCGCGCAGGCCCGCTGTCCCCCCGGCACGGCGCCGCTGACCGCGCCCTGCTCTCCCCGCAGCACACTCGAGCGGCGGCCGACGCCGCGATGAAGACCAGCCTGCTGCCTGTCGCCAAGCGCGGGGCGGCGGTGGCGGCCCCCAGGATGGGGCTGCGCACCCGCACCGCCCTGGGGGACATCGGCAACCGCGTCGCTGAGCCGAGGACGCGGGCTGCCACCAAGAAGGCGGCGGTGCAGGGGGGCTGCGGGCGAGAGCCGGGCGCCAGACCCGTGCTCGCCGCCACCCTGGAGAAGGTGACTACCAGGAGGACGCTGAAGGCCGCTGCCAAGGAGGAGGTGCCGCCGCCAGTCCCGGAGCCCCAGCCGGAGCCCGCCCAGGTACTGCCCACCCGCGGCCTCCCTGGGGCCGTGTGCCCCCTCCCCAGCCCTGGTCTGGGCTGCGCGGGGGGGGCACGGCCTCACTCGGTGCCCTGAAATAGGGGTCGTAAGCTCCTGCAGCGCTCCTGCACGGCAGGGTTGCTGGGTGCAGCTTGGCCCACGCTGGGCTGTGGAGGAAGGTGCTGCCCACACTGATCCCGAATTTCCTTGTAGTTGAAGCCTCAGTCTCCAACCCCCATGGAGACATCTGGATGTGCCCCATCAGAGGACATGCTGTGTCAGGCTTTTTCTGATGTCTTGCTTGATGTGGAAGATGTAGATGCAGAAGATAGTGCTGACCCAAACCTCTGCAGCGACTATGTGAAGGACATCTACACCTATCTGAGAGACCTTGAGGTTGGTAGGAGTAGGTCAGAACTGCAGGGGGCATCTGCTCACACTTACAGTGAACCTGTCACTCTAGGCGTGGCTTGGAGCTCATATTCACTTTTTCACCTGTGGATTCTCCTGAGGCACTAAGTGACCCCTCAACTTAAAATACAAGATTAAACTGAGCTGATAACATAAACAGGTGCTGGTTGTTAGACCAATCAACTTGTGGTACTAGGACCATGCCCTTTCTAGCCCATCTCTAGTAAACAAAGAAACCTTGTGCCCCGTGGCCTACACCTGTGGCCTATACCTGTACTGAACTCCTTGATAAGCCTTAAGATGCAACAGAGGCTAGGCATTGCAAATGCTTCAGCTAAGTCAGTAGATCTGTTAACCCTATTCCTTCCACGCAGGAAAATCAACCTGTCAGACCCAAATACCTGGTCGACCGGGAAATCAATGGGAACATGCGTGCCATACTAATAGACTGGCTTGTGCAAGTACAGATAAAATTCAGACTCCAGCAGGAGACCTTGTACCTGGCAGTTGCTATCATTGATCGCTTCCTGCAGGTGAGTGTCTCTTGCCCTGAGTCAGGCGATGCTTTTCCCCTAAGCTAAAGCACAACGAACACTGATCAGTAACACCATACATGGTTAGACATGTTAGCCTTAACAAAGTACAATTGACCACCAAAGGGCATTTCATGTTGGATTGTATGCACCAGATAACCCTCTCAGCTATGAACAGTGACTTGATATATCAAAACTGCTTACTCCTCTCCCCAATTTGATCTCAAAGCCTTCTAATAGAGGTAACAAAGCCAACAGAGGTAACAGATGATGTACAGTTATTCTGTATATGCCAGTATGAACACCCTGCCATAGAACAAACCTTGCATTGCCTGCCTTGAAAAGCCGTGTTCTGAGCCAGGTCATTCAGATCAATCTCTACTGCTGCTTACTACAGGACAATGCCGTTTCCAAGAAGATGTTGCAGCTGGTTGGTGTCACAGCTATGTTTATTGCCAGCAAATACGAAGAGATGTTTCCCCCACATATTGGAGACTTTGCCTATGTGACTGATAACACTTACACAAAGTTCCAAATCTGCCAGATGGAGATGAAGATCCTGCGAGCCCTGGACTTTGGTCTGAGTCGCCCTCTCCCTCCACACTTCCTAAGGAGGGCTTCAAAGATTGCAGAGGTAATGCTGAGAACGGGTCTTACTGTGAGCAGCATCTGGAAAATGTGATACTCAACTGTGGCAGCTTGTTAAAATGGTTCAAAACTTTTGAGTGCTGCAACAGTTTAGCAACTGAGCCCATTTGAGACCTGTCTCACATGGAGATACAGGTCTTGTTTGTCTGCTTTCAGCCATGTGAGCCTAACCCACCCAGAACCAGTTGAAATGCCTGCCTAGTACTGCAGGTGACTGCTAGACTGCCACTGAAAGGAGTGATCCTAGACTATGAGCACCTTAATTACAGCTCAGAACTGCTCTGTGATTAAGCTGCTTGAATTTCAAGCCTATAGCTCTGAAAATATTTGCTGAGGGAAGTATTTCTTCCTGCTTGACTAAGCAAAGGCTTGACAGGATGATCTTGCCTTGGAGATGGCCAATACTCAGCTCTGACTTACTGCAGGTGGACTTGGAACAGCATGTTCTGGCCAAGTACCTGATGGAGCTGTCCATTGTGGACTATGATATGGTTCACTTCCCTCCATCCAAGACTGCAGCGGCTGCTTCCTGTTTGGCTCTGAAACTCCTCAATGGATGTGAGTGGGTAAGTCATGCTTGTCAGACCACTTCCTAGTTTGGGACTTGGTGTGCCTGTGCACCAGCTTAAAAGGCCACTCTGGGCCAAGTGCATGCCTTCGGCTTCCCCCGTGGTATCTCAGCATGTTCTTGTCTCCCCATGGTCCATTACAAGGGGACAGAAGTTAGGGCAGTAACTGTTAACCCTCCCCTGTGAGACAAGAGACAGCAATTGCCCAAGCTAAACAGAAGACAAAGAACCCCGTGTACTCGGGTTGTGCTAGTAGGCTTGTCTAATGACTTCCCTTCCTTTCAGACGTCAACTCTGCAACACTACACGTCTTACACTGAGAGTGACCTTCTCCCAGCTATGCAGCACATAGCAAAGAACGTAATTCTTGTGAACGAGGGTGTTACCACGCTGACGGTAAGAATCTTACAATGCAGGTGGGGATCATGTGTGGTTAAGAGTCAATACATGGTGCTCTGAAGCTGGCTTAGCTGAGCCACTGCTGTCAGACTTGGATGAGACCTGCTCACTTCAGCTGAGGATCTCTATCTTGCCAAAGTGGCATGAGCCAGCCATGAACTGATATTGTGTGCTAGAATGGGCTTGGCTTGACCACCAAGCCTTGGGTGAACTGGAATAGTGTACGTTTAAGAACAGGGTAAACTTAATTAATCAAACTTATCTCTCTCTCTGTAGGCAATCAAGAACAAATATGCCAGCAGCAAAAATGCCAGGATAAGCACCATTGCACTGCTGGACTCTCCCATCATATGGAATCTAGCACAACCGCTGATTAAGAAGTCGTAACTCCTGTGTGAACTACAGCAGAAGACCGGCACTATGTGCCACTGTGTATATAATGTATCTAATTTGGGTGTTTGGGGCTTTTATTAAAAGTCTTTTTGCCTTTTCCTGGAGTTCTTTGTGGTAGTACAGTTGACTTCCTCGTACAGCTGAGGCATCTCTGCAGAGGCGGTGAGCAGAGGCAGGAGTGTTGGTGCAGGCTCTGCTAATGTGGTGGCAGAGATAGCATCTGCCAGGTTAGTCAAGTCAAAGTGCAGTTCTATTAACTTAGTATTTATTTATTGTGGTATATTTTTTTAATAACTTAGCTAGATCAACTCTACCTCCAGGAGAACACGGGTCAGAGAGCTGCATCTGCCTTCACGTAGAAGGGGTAATTGGTCTTTGCCTACCCCTCGTTTAACTGTACTCCTGCCCTCCTCCTGTTAATTATCCGAGCAATACCTGGAGAAGGGGCTGCCTTGGTCCCTTCTCGTGCCCACCACGGGTGAAGGGCTCCTACTGGGAGGGCTTGGGCGGGGAAGGAGCTCAGCAACGAGCAAGCGCCCTTCGGCTTGCGCCGGGCCGGGGCTGCCGCACCGCCCGGTGCCGCCCGCAGCGCGCCCGCCTCGGCCCGGCCCGGCCCCGCCCGCCTCGCCTGGCGGCCGAGCGCCGAAACGCCGATACAGAAGAAGAGGCCCATGACTGGCCAGGAGCGCGCGGGCCGCTGGCGAGCCCCGCCCCGCCAGGCAGAAGCAACCGCCGGCTGCGCTGCTGAGGGGCGCGCGCGGGACGTTTGAAGGCGCGGGCATGGAGCTGCTGCGGGCGGAGCCGGGCGCCGTGGCGGTGGCGGCCGAGGGCCGGTCGGTGGCGGAGGCGGACGTCCTCATGCTGCTCCGGTCAGCGCCGGGGGCCGGGGAGCCGCCGGGGGCTCCGAGCAGGCCGGGGTGGGCGCGAGGGGCGGTGGCTGCGGCGGGGCCCCCCCAGCCGCTGCCGCCCGGGGCCGCGGCGCGGGGTCTGACCGTTGTCGCTTTGCTTCTGCTGCAGCCTGAGGGACCTGATGAAGCAGCAGCTCACGGAGTACAGCACTGCGTTTCATGCCGGTAAGCTCAGCCCTGCTCCCTCCAGCTAGCTGGACTTCCTCCAGCTACCTCTCTGCTTCTTCTTAGTGCGATGTTACGGTAATGAAGAATGTGACACGGCTAATATAGGTATTTTTTAAAATTACTTATCAAAAGTGCTCGTTATAACAACGACGTGCTTTTCTTGGCTGAGCATCTGACTGCGTTTTCTGGAGAGCTCTCGGAGACGTGTTTGAACGCTTACAAAACCGCCGCGTGATTACTGCCCAGTGCCCTTTCCTTCCTCTTGGCTTTCGCTGCAGACCCCTCCAACGCTCCGACGCCTGAGGACGGGTCTGGGGAATCTGATCCCTGGGGCTGAAGCCTTACCAAAAGTCTGCCAAAGTGTTTGGCAGCAATGCTGATTTAAGGTGTTTCTTCTTGTTCCCATTGTGTTTCCTTTATTTACATCCTCTTCTACCGAACCAGGCAGCTGCATATGTAGAGCAATGCTGTGAGCCAGCTCTGGCATGTCTAAAAAGTGCTAAATGGAAATATTTTAAAGCCTAATTGTTTCTCTGATACAGCTGATTGATAGTGTGGTCCCACTAACAGTGGAAGAGATGGTAAGGTGTGGAGGTAGGAATAAGAAATACCTTGTTAGTATAGCCATCAAACTGCTTAACCTTTATGCTTTGCAGATTGTATTAAAAAGTCTCTGTTGTGCTTTTTTTAGTGACGTTCTTTCTTTGCAGGTCAAGAAAGTTACCTGGATCACACCACTGAAGAAAAGTTTATCAATAAGTATGTCATTGGATAATTTAAAACTTTTGATGTATTTTAAAATAAAGTTCAGGAGAACTGAACTTGGAGGTTCTCTTCTAGTTACTCATTCTTAGTAAATCTCTGCATTAATGATCAGTACTTTGCAGGAGTCTGGTGAAAATAAAGGAAATTAAGAGAAAATATGGGGAAGAAATATTTTACTCCGTCTCCTAATGTAGTTTTGTATCTGATGTGGCTTCTAAATTTGCGGTCCTTCTTGTGGTGGCTAGAATTCACTAATATAGTTCCGCATGCTGAAATACTCCTGGCCTTAATAATTTGTGGTTTACAGGAAAAACTCTTACTTTAGACATGTAGAGAGCAAGTTAAAAATGTGATATTGCTTTTAAATTTTTTGTTGTCTTCACACTGTTGATGATTTTTATTTCTTTCAGTGCCAAACAAAATTTGGAAAGAGATATGGAGGAAATAAAAGTCTCTTTTCAGAACAAGACGCTAGCATTGCAAAGGTAGAATTTTCTTCCTGTTTATTTGGAGGTTTTCTGTTTGTTTATGTGTGCACACAAACATGCACATATACATCCTTCTGATTAAAACAGGATGTGAAAGTGAGATGGTGTGTGTTACAAACATGAGAGATTTTAGTACCATTGAACCAGTAGGAATGTTGATGGAGATACCACAGGGAACAACAAAAAAAAAATTACAAGTTGAAACGTGTAAACCCAAAAGTTCCTGCAAAATTGTGAAAGTCTGACTGTGTAAATCAGTAAACATATTTCTTGGCAGTATTTTACAAATGCGTATGATAAAGTAGAAGTTGATAGGTGTTATGTGTCTCTCCTGTGTTACATGGCTGTTCATTTGAATTCCCGCCTTTGCCCAGCTTCCCTTCTGCAGACTCTGGGATTAATGGTGTCCAAGTATGTTTGGCAGGAGAGAAGGCAGTTGTCACTCTCACAAATAACCATTGATATGCCTTTCTTGTCCTGAGTTAAGCCCCGTTATTTAAGAAGTGTGATATTTGAAAGGTACTGAGTATTTTATATATGTAATTCCAATGTGAAAGTGGGCATAAATGGAACCTTGGAAATATCTCTCCCGTTATTTATCTAAATCTATTTCTGTCAGTTTCTTATCAGTTCTCATCAGTTATATGTTTCTTTCCCACACTATGCAGGATGCAGTTTATGGTTGCCCTGAGAAACAAAGTGAAGCAAAATGATAATGACTCTCGGTAAGGTGTTCTTGGGGAAAGGGTGGCTAGAAAGGAATGGACTTTACACAGTTTAATGTGACATGTTTCTACATTACTTCATTGCACCTTTTTTAAAAGCAAGCTTCCTTCTTCTAGTTTTGACTAAATGATAGACAGTCTGCTTTCTGGCTAGAATCAGCATGATCAGACCTCTTATACCCAGGGTGGATTTACATTTGGGCTCTGAATTAACCAGAATTTAATTACAGAGATCATAATTTTTTATTCGCTAGTGAGAACTGTTTGTAGTTAACAGTTTTGTGTCTTTAATGCATGAGTTAACCTGCATTTATAATTGCTGAGCACCTATTACAGTTTTGTAACAGAGCCTTGCCTCTGCTTTGCTGCCTTCATTAATTAATTGTGTAAGAGCTTAATGTCTTCGAAAAAGAACTGAAAGTTTCAAACAGGTTTAAAATTAGCTTTTAATTTCCTGCGCAATATTAACGGATGCACGCATATGAAGTGTAATATGAGAAATTTAATTTCTGTCAGAAATACAGCTGAAAACATTGCATCTCCATGATGTCCCTGCCACGCGCCAGAATTCAGGAGCTCCAATTGTTAGCCCTTCTCAGGGGGCTAGGCTTCCTTGATGCCTTCCAAGCTCTATCATTTGAAATGTTACACAGGCTTAACTGAAACATTAAGGAAATTGAGTGGGAAATAAGGAGACAATTTGGCCCCTACAACAATACTTACTATAATAACTGTAAAAAAGAAGGGCTGCAGTTTGTAAAAAATAAAAAAAAAAAAGTATGCTTTATTTTGCTATTAGAGGAAATGCGGATTTTTTGTCTAACCCACATAACCTTGATCAAAACATTTATGCTGTTGACTCATAATGATGGTCTTAAGGTATGCAACTGTATTTCCTTCCTTAGACTCATCATGGAAACTATGCAACACATAGTAACGCTCAGCAAGGCAGTAATTGAATATCAGCAGGTAAGAGGCAGTTGTAGCTTCAGTTGCAGTTGTGCGGGTCTACCAACCTCAACATGGGCAGGAGCGCAATTTGAAAGTAAATGGATTGCACAAGTCATTTGAAGCTAAATATGTGGCCCAAAGGGTGCGGTTTCTATTGGTGTTAAAATTACTGAAATGATTACTTAAAGTGAGTATGTAAGAAAGTCTACTTCTCGAGCTGCCCTTAACTGCTTTTGTGGATTGAATTAGCATCTTTCAATATTTTTTGGAGCCAAGAGTCTAGGAAATACTTTTTTTTTTTTTTTTCTTTTAGCAAGCACGGGAGAAGGAACAGAAATTGATTGACATTAAAAGGAAAAGATTCTGTAAGTGTGTTACCTATATTGACTTTGTTTTGTATTTGAATGTACAGTTCATATTTTAAAGTTCTTCTTGTAGCAATATTAATTTATATCTGAAGTAACTGCAAAATTCTCAACATAGTTATAAAAATTCTGAAAAGAGTAGGAAGTACTGTAAAAATGAGCTGGTGTGTTGTCTACCTGAGCATGAGACTGACACGTTAGAATGAGAGATGCAAGAAGATACTCAAAAAGAACGTGGTAGCATTTTATTATTTAGTGTAAGCTCCCCAGAAAGTTACGCATAATTTAGTAATTTAAATCAGTCCTACAACACCTAAAGGATTTTTTTTGTCAGACTGCACCTTTATGAAATGTTTGCAGAATAGGGGAGGGGGTTTACTTACAAAGAACTCTTGTAATAGTATATATGTTGGTATTCAGTAGGCTTGTTAGAGTGGGTCAAATTTAGATGTGAAGTCAATTTTCAGAACTTAATAAGGTAAATACGTTTTTTGACCAGGTTTGCCAACAGTTTTAACAACTGTTGTTTGTTTCATGGGTAGGAATTGGTGTATATGTTGACAGTTATGAACAAACACAACAAAGTATCTGTCTTCCTAGGAAAAATGAACATCCCTAATATTTTTGGAAATAAGGGAAGGAATGCTGTGTCAGCATTCTTTCAATGTATGAACTGTCCCTAAATGGTTTTATTCAGTCTAGTTTTTAGCCTGGTTTCCTACAAAAAAACTAGTAATATTCACTGGTGTTGTTCCTATGTTCCTTGTACAACTTCAGAATTTGGTTTCAATAAAATTTGAAAAAGGGGAAAGGGTCTTAAACATCTCTGACTATAAAAGTTGTGACAACCGAAGACGGGGTGTAGGACAGATGTTCAAATTACGGTCTGTGTCTGATGGAAATGCAGAGAGCATACAAAGTACTTTCTGTTTTGCTAGCAGCTAGGGAACCAATTGATGTGGCTACTTTGATACCAGGTAGCCACAGCACATGTTGCCTCCTGTGTGAAAGGAGTATCTTGAGGTATATTGGAGGGAAGGGATAGAGTGTGAAGTTAGGGTTATTGCAGTAGAAGTGCCTTAGATGTCTGTGAGGAAAAAAGCGTATCTTTAGTTCTACTGCTCACCTAACTACTTATGAACGCTTCATTTCCTAATAATGGAACAGCACTAAAAAAAGCCGGAGGACAGAAACTACTGCAAATTCATACCATAATGAAAATGCAAAAGGAGGAACGAGCAAGTATGAAAGTGAGCGAGAAGCTGGAGAATTTACGTAATAACTTACAAAAAGAAAGAGAGATGACTACAGTAATTCAAAATGTATTCCAGGTAATGTGTTGCAGCTTTTAGAAGCAAGTTTGCAGTTTTGCATTACAGTCAAGATAACATAGTGTATGGTAAATGTAATTTCAAACAAAATTGTGTTTTCTAAAAACTTTAAGTAATGATGGTAATGGAAAAACTGCTGTATGAAAGAAAAACGTTATTGCTTTAAAGGCTAAAAGCATGAAATTGTCACAAACTTCTTCAGAATAATTATTTATGGAGTTTAGAGATGGTCTATCAATCTGTCTTTAATCCTTTGTTCCCTTAAAGGTACAAAAATAATGCATTTTCCCAGAGAATGTCTGTCACAGCAGTGGCTGTATTTCCTTACACTGAGAGTTACCCCTACACCACTACCCCCCCCCCCCCCCCCAAATCAGTTCCCCCATCTCATGGTTAGGAAAAATAAGTAGGTCTTAATCCCATGATACCAGTGAGCCAGACTGCTGCTCCTCAGTCTGCCCCTTCTGACCGCATGCGCTTCTCTGTTTGTATCACCCACTGCAGCCTTGTGAAAGCCGTGGCATGCAGGCACGGCCAGTCTCCAAATACTTTCAGCAGCGTAGCCTTCAACCTTTTGGTTACCCAGTATCAGATGCTGCTGACTAGTCTGTATCTGTGCAGATGGCTGGCAGGTCATCTGGAACGTGGAGTCACGCAAAGCGAGGAAGAAAACCTCATGATTTGGGATAGGATGGAAGGGCCTCCTGCAGCATCCTGTGCTCAGAGGGGCTCTACTCAAGGTCATGTACGCTATGCTGCAGTCTGGTACTCTGCCTCTCACTGTGTGACTTGTCCTGGCTTCCTTCACCTGGCCCCACAGATCAGTGACTTAGGTACAAAGATGGGAGGCACAGTGAAGAGTAAATTGCAATTGCAGTGCTCTTGAGTTTATCTGCAAACTGAGTTTATCTGGGTTATGAAAACCCAGTTAAGCGTGCACAAAGTTTATTTTAAAAATTTAGACTGGGGAAAAGAAAGAACATGTTGGAGGGCTTCAGGTAGAAGACAGGATACAACCATGCTGTGAATTTGGATGATCAGAAGAATTTCAAGCACAGAAAAAGAGCCACATGTTTTTATTGCATGCTATATCTACTAGTTTGCAATGATAACAATGTTGCATCTCAAATTGAGAATGAGAAATTAAACATTTTCGTGGGTTTTAGATTAGATTCCTAGAATTATCTTCTGGTTTTGTATTCCTGAAATCTTCTGAGCCCTAAGTAGAGCAAATCTTCTTTGGTTAAATTTAATAATTCCCATTTTCAATCCAGAATGGCAGGGCTGAGAATGTTAACTGTGTTACCTTGTGTTTGAGGCAAACCTTATGTCATGTGTTTAAAAAAAAGAAAAAAAAAGTCCTCTAAATTCCTGTGTTTAAAATAGAGATGGCGTGCAAGCACCTCTAGGAAATTCAAAGCACCGCCTTTTTTTTTTTTTTTTGCCTATGTATTGACAATAGGATCTAAAACGATACTTCCCTTTCTCCTCTTTCCCCCATCCTGCCTACTTCAAACACTGCTGTGAATTTCAAGGACTTCCAAATTAAAAATTAAAAAACAGAGCTTTTGAGATATTTTACTAGGAATAATCCTTTTTGAAGGCTTTTTTTAACTGATAATCTTTCTTTCTTATAGAACATCATAATTGGAAGCAGAGTTAACTGGGCAGAAGATCCATATTTAAAGGCAATTGTTCTACAGCTTGAAAAAAATGTCTGTTTTATGTAAGTCAGGAGACGGTGTTTAAATTTATACAGTGTATGTAATCAATGTACTAAACTTGATAGATTAAGATGCATCATGAAAGCACGCTTTAAGAATTTGAAAATTTAACCCTTCTGGAAGTTGTTCTCCCTAGAGACTCAGAATATGGAGTGCAAGTCTCAGAGACTTGCAACTCTGAAATGAAATTTAATTCCCTGTACACAACAAATGTTTGAACAGGTAGCATAGCTGATGAAACTACCTGAAGAGCCACTTCATAGCTGTCCTGTCCCAAGTGCTCATCTCCCTCTGAAAGGCAGCAATAACACAAGAAAGAATAATAATTATATATTTCGAGCTTTTATGTAAAATTGTCTTAAACCGAGGCTCTGCCATTTCTGTCCTCGTCCTCTGGGCACCAGCAGGCTGCAGAGGTCAGACAGGATGCATGACCCTGCTCTGCTCCTGTGGAAAGCCCAAAGTGGAGTCTGGTTTGTTGTTGCCTTTTCCCTATTAAAGCATTATGTATCATTTTAAACACTGAAAATTTTATATTCTTAATTGTAACGGTCGCTTGTGATGTTGCTCTATGCTGATGAGTTAAGCAGAGCACCCAACAGTAGATGCAACCTGTAGATGCCATCCCATGTAGCAAAATATGACTGCCCTAGGGAAAATGCAGGTAAAATGGAGAAGGCAACTTCATGCTATCGACTATGCAGCTATGCAGTATTTTAAATATATTTTTTAATCGACAATTGCATTTTTGCTTTATGTTTGTAGACATTTTACCATGTCATAGCGTGTAACGTGTTAGAATATTGTCGCTTTTAATTTCATACGTGAATGTCATCCTTTAAAAGGTGGATGGGACGTGTCTCGATCGAGTAAAAATAAAACGCAGACATACTCGCACTTCTTTCTGTTGTGCCGTGTTTGTCTTTTGGCCCCGCCCTACCGCCGGGCCCCGCCCACAGCGGGAGAGGCACCGCCCACAGCGGGCGTGTCCACGCCCGCTGTGGGCGGTGCCTCTCCCGCTGTGGGCGGGGCCCGGCGCTGCCTCTGAGGCGCGGGCGGAGGGGCGCGGCGCCGGGGGTCACCATGGGCAGTAAGATGGCGGCCGCCACTAGGGTCGTGCAGGTAACGGCGCTCGGCATGCGGCCCGGGGCGGGGGCGGGCGGCTGGGGCCGGGAGCCCGACTCGGGCGGCGGGCCTCGGGCGGCGTGCGGCCGCCGGGGCCTGAGGCGGCGCCGGGGAGGCCGGTGTCCTTGGCGGGGGAGAAGGGGCGGGCGGTGAGGCCCGCCCGGTGTCCCGGTGCCTGGTTCTCTGCTACCGAAGGATGCTGCGGGGCAGCCCGCACCCTTTTGTGCGCTGTTCAAGAGGGGAGGGCGCTAACCGGCAGCTCCTTTCTAAGCCATCCTTCTTCAAGGTGAAGGTGAGACGTGGAGTCTTCAAAATACATGTTTCAAAAATAAGCTGTCTGGCTTCGACTACCAAGCTTTTTATAATTTATCGGTTTCTTTCTTAATGGAACTCGTCAATCCCGTCCAGCCACCTGAACTAATATTTACAGGCAGAGCACAGCTAGCAATTCCATGTGCTGAAACTTTATAATTGCATTTATGCGTCTGTGGTAGCCGTTTCTGCACACACACACGCTGATTGCTGTGAGAAAAGGAAGAGAACGCATTTTCCCGCTCAGGACATCAGGGTTGAGGAATGCCTTTAAAGGTGAAATTTCTCTGTGGGTGAACATAGAGCGTTAATAAGTAGTAGGCTTATCAGTGTGGTGGTACAGAAAGCAGTAGCATAGAAGCGGTGGTTTAATACATTGTATGTTCCATTTTATTATGGTAATGCGTGTCTAGAAATACATTTTACTCTCCCTGTTTCTCCTGCTACCTTGCCTTGTTCTAGGTAGTCAAGCCGCATACTCCGTTAATTAAATTCCCGGACAGAAAATGTAGTCCCAGACCTAAAAGTAAGTTATTTAATCTCTACATACAACTTGCGCCACCTTTCTTTGCATTAACAGTTTTATATAAGAACTAGCACACAATTTTTCTACTTCAGCTACATGACTCGACTGATTTGAGCCAGGTTTCGGAACCATAGTTGTTCTAGTTTGAAGGCAATGCTTTGAGTCTTCCTTTTCAGACTCTATACAACTGTGGGAATACACATAATACATGCATGTCTGTCTTTCTTGGTCAAGGCAGATTCACAAAGATTTCCAGTATTATTTTTCTACTTATATATATATAAGTGGGACTTTAGAGTCCCATTTTTCCAAATACTAATATTTGCCTGAAATGATTGTGCCCAAGTCAGCTTGAAGCAGCTTTAGGTATTCGGTGATATTTGCAGAAATGATGTTGCATTTTCCTTATTTCTTCTGTTCTTAGTTGGAGTGTGTGATGTCTGTGGCATTTAAAATCCTAATTATAGCTGGGAGAGCCATCCCACTGTACGTCTTAAGAAGTGTTTCCTTGTGCTACTAATTAATGCTGAGAAAAAATGATTTCATTGCAATCTTTGACATTAATTTTTATACCTACAGCTATGTTAATATTTATAGGGTTCCCAATACTGTTACATTTAGACATCAAAGCTATATGAGTGATATGTTTTAATATTCCTTTTGAGTCAACAAAGCAATTGAAACTAAAATAGGAGATGTCTTAAGAAGCTCTGTTATGTTGTTCTCACTTGTTTAGAAATTATACTATACCAAGTTATTTGCCACAGCATTGTGACGTTTGTGATTTAAGTTTAGTTTATCCATTAACATTACAAATTATCTACAATGCACATCAGTGTCACTTGTGACTTACCTGTGAACTCCTCAGGAACTACTTTCTGCAATAACTTTCTGTAAGAATTCTGTATGTTATGCACAATTCAGCCAATTGCACCACCTCTCATGCCAGTGAACTGCTTTCTCAAAGGCTTGAAAATGTATTACTTACCTCGTTTATCTCTGCATCAGAAGATTTTTGTGACTATTATCTTTTAAGCACGTTAGACTTTCTTACCTTTATCAGGTTCTGTTGTCTCATTAGTAAATTGCAATCTCCCTCATCTTTCTTGAATGCTGTAGCAATAACTGCGTTTCACTGTTGCTTCTGCGTAGCCAAACAGAGCTCTGCAGATCAAGACTAAACTTTTAGGGATGTGGGTGCTTGAAAGGCCAGCCAAATTCTTTTACCATATTACTGTAACATGGTCTCAAATGGGGAAGGGAAAATGTAGTAGAAACTATCTGAGCTAAAGCAACAGCAGTATTAAGCCTGGTACTTTTGAGTCTTGGCTGCTGATGTTTTTAATTGGCTAATGCGTCTACTCCAACTACACTTCAGACTTTGAAACATACAATAGAGGAAAATCCTTGGCAAATCTCTAGACATTTTTGTGGTGTATGAAACAAACTTGGAGAAACTGTTTCTTGTTTTTTTGTACATAAGGTGTGTTCTTTCTTGAAACAAAAATAGTTTGCCTCCTGTTCAGAAATCGATCCTTCTGATGGGCTCTCTTCTGCCTTGCTCTGTTTGGGACCTTCTGTTGTTCCTGAACCAGCTGATCAACTTGGGACTTTCAGATACAGTCTTCTGACTGAGAACTTCTGAATATGCCTCTCAATGGTGGCTTTTTTTTTTTTTTTTTTTTAACCAACCGTGGTTTGATCACATTGCTGCAGGTTTTTGATGTCCCAGTCCTGCTATTCACTCAGACTCACTATGGCTAAAACTGGTTCCTCCTCGCCTTTGTCCTTTGTCCTCATTGAGCTTGTTGGAGGCAAGAGGGATAGAGGCCGGCAACGCTGTGGTATTTTAACTCCTCGCATTCTTTAACTCGTCCAGTCTTGATGCTGCTTATTTTATACTTATATAGTCTTTCTCTCCCAGCTGTTTAGATGTTGCATTTGTCCTGCTCATTTTTCAGGAGCACTGAGAGGGACTTTCTGTGGAAGCATTCTGCTTTATCAGGTGTTTTAACCTTATATATAGCGGTCCGAGGCTTATGAAGTAAACATATTGCTATGAGACTCTGTCCTGCCTGGTGGGGTAATTGCATGCTTCCATTGTAAAATCAGCCATGGTGGGACAGGCCTAAGGTTCAGAATGCTGACTTTGACGGCAGTGCCCTTTTGTCATCTGTTCTCCTACCCTCAAACTCAAGGCGCCTTCTCTAATGTGAATTCCTTAAGCCTAGATCCTGGCGCTCACCTGTAAAGTACTTCATGCACTCCTTGGTCTCTGCATTTCATTAGCATTGATTGCTGATGCCCGATATTTGGTGGTCATTCTGCACATGGTTAACAAAATTTGATACTATGCCATTTTGTAATATTAAAAATGGGTACAACACTGCATTGCATGTTGTGGTATGTCACAGTTGTGAGCTTGCTTTCTGTAAGCCTCTGCCTCTTTTTCACTTCTCTGTCTTTTCAGTCACAGTAAACAAAAAGTATCATCTCAGTGGATCTTAGTTATTTATCTTAGTTATCTTTCTACGTAATTGCCTCCACACACACATTTATTATATTTTATGCTTTTTCTGTAAGTACAGCTTCCCAGTGAAAAAGCCTTTGTTAGGATATATGCTGATTTGTCTTCTGTTTCCACATCAGTATTTCTGCCACTCAGACATCCTTTCTTTCACTGTTGGAATTTTTTCACTATGCTCTTGATACATTAACAACAATAAAAACAGGTTGTGAGAAGTACAGTGTCTTAATTCTTTTAAGTATTTGTTATAATGAAGAAAATTGTCAATAACTGATAACTTTTATTGGCTGCTCATTAATTAATTTTACAGTCTTGTTATATTTCTGTAAATGGTTTTGCAATCTGGTTTTCAGTACAGGAATCTCTACAAGCAAGTGTGCCATCTCTCCATGCTTCAAAAGCACAGGAGTCTGCAGGAGGCAGGTCACTGGCATTTCAAAATATTTCACCTGTTAGTAGAGTACAAGGTACACCAGACACTTCCGAATTAGCAAGAACCTTACCTCAGAAATACAGAAGGAAACTTATGTCAGATGAAGAGATTGAATATATTCAAGTAAGTTTCATTTATTGGTGTGTATTGTCTGGATCTACCTAGCATTTAGCTTATTTCTACTCCTTCTTCAAAGTTTCAAATATGGTATTGCATTGTAACTCTTGGTAAGGGTGCGCTCCCAGCTTTCATAGCTCTGATGCACAATATCCAAACTACAAATTCTTAATGCATGAGGTACCCAACTCTCACTAATTAGTAGCTTGTGGTATCGCCGATTAGAGAGATACAGACTTAAAGCAGGCCTGCAGATAGCAGCAATAGTCATAGCCTGCGTTAATCACCGTCACTACCTGTTCTGTAACGGCTGTTTAATGTGTAATTTGAGTGTGCTGGCCAGGAGCACAGGAGTCTGCTCTTAGACCAGCAAAGACTATTACCCCATGACTGAAGTCCAAAATCTTTCTCAAACTCGTTTTTATAAGTTATTTATTAGCAAGTTAACTCTTGTATTTCTAGTAGTGGAAACATGTTATTAAACTTGATGCAGGTGTTTTCTGCAATGTGTGCAAATACGGCATTGTACCTGAAAGGCAAGAAGAACCTGCTTTTGTTCTGTAACAATTCTCAGTTGTAAACACTGATGCTGAAAAAGGGAGAATGCACAAAATTGGAAGAACTCGTGAGATGGGTGTGAGTTTGAAATGAAAAGACACTTGCATAGCTTTCTTACATGATAAGGACAGCTACAATGTCATCACGTTAGTAGAGGAAATCCATTTTCCTGCATGTATGTGGGTAGGGTATTATAATTAGAAACAAAGTGATTTCCCATAGTAATACACTTCTTGCCCTCTAGCATCAATTTTCTATCGGGGAGGTAAGTTGTGAAATAATTTTGTTGGGAAAATACTGAATTTAATACCTTTCTGATTTCTCATAAAGGTGGTAATGGCTCATCTTGGCTTTGTTTTTACTCTGCACTTTGGGATTTGGGCAGTGAAAGTAATTCTAAAACTTGGGTTCACTGCTGCTGTTTGCGTCAGACCTTTCTGAGGTGAGGAAGAGTCAGGTTTCTTCAGAGTGGGATTGTAGGTTGCAGGAGCTGTAATTGTAGGTTGCAGGTGTTGATCTTTTTGTATTCTGCCCTGAAGAAAATGGAGCTGTTACTGGTAGGTGCTGATATTTGGCACTCCACGCATGTTCTTATATAGATTAAAAAGCAATGTATAAATCAGAAATTAAAGCTAGAACTCCGTTAGTCTGTAACAGTGCAAAAGAAGATTGGATCTCCGTTTCTCGTCCTTTTAGTGGAATATATTTAACCGTCCGCTTTTCTTTTGCAGCGTGGAGGTCCAGAATAAGTATGGACGGTAGTTTGCTGGCCGCTGTTGGAGAATGAAGTATTGTATTCACAATAAAGGTGTTTCCTTAGCGTCATAAATGATGGTATACTAATAGCTTTAATAAAACCCTATCTGAAGGGTGAGGAGGTTGACACAAGACACCGTACGTTAATTTGTGATTGAGAAGGATTTTGTGTTGATGGCTAACTAGCAATTGCATACACTCGATGTCCACACCATTAAAATATTTTTCTAATTAGCCGTTTGCGAACTTGACAATAGAACCGAGTCGTTTTATTTCTCTGCTTCAGAAGATGGGGATGTCTCATCAGGGATGGTTTTACGGGCGGAAGGGGACACCGAAGCATCCTCGGGGGTCGCGGAGACTCTCTGGTCGCCCGTGGCGCTTACGCGGCCCCGCTCGGGCAGTTGCGTAGCAACCGTTTTCCCCGAGCGCCAGATCGGAGCCGGGAGGAAAACAGGAGCGGGCTCTTCGGGACAATTTACACCGTTCTGTTTCAGCAGACCGCCCTTGGGGGCCGGCGGCGGTTACGAGTGCGCGGTACACCGGATCTGGAGGCCTGCTTCTCCGTAGAACGGTGGCGCGTGGGCCTTAGCTACGGCCTTTGCCGCGCCGCAGGGAAGCGGGCCCGTGTCGCGGGCGGCGCAGCCGCCGCCGGTGCAGCAGCCGCGGGGCTGCGCGGTACCGCCGCTGCGCGTGCGCCGCCACGGCCGTGCCCGCCCCTGCGCCTCCGCCGCGTCACCGGGGTGGGGGCGGGGCCGGGGCCTCCGGCGGCTCTCGCGAGGCGCCGCCGGCTGCGCGCGCAGGGGGCGGGGGGAGGGGCGCGGTGACGCCGGCGGTTGCCAGGGGCGGGGCTGGCTCGCGGGCCGGAAGCGGCGCGGGGCGCGGCGCGGGCGGTGTCAGAGCCCCGTCGCCGGCCCGGCCGCTCCTCCGCCGGCCTCTGCCCCCCCTGCCCCCCCCCGCCGGCGGCGATGGACGCGCGGGCGCGCGCCAAGCGCTACGAGAAGCTCGCCTTCTTGGGGGAGGGGCAGGTGAGCGGCCGTGGGGGCGCGGAAGGTGCACGCGGGAGCCCCCTCGGCTGCCGCCGGCCCGCCGGCTGCGGGGGTCCCCGCTGAGGGGCCGGCCGGGCGGCGCCGGTGAGGGCCCTCTTGTGACTGGAGGGGCCGCGGCGAGGGGGGAGCCGCGGCCCCGGGGCTGCCCGCAGCCGGGCCCTGGCCCCGTCTCGCCTTCCGCACGCGGCGGCGGGGCCCCGCTGCGAGGTGGGGGGTGCCGCGGTTACAGAGCGGGAGGGGAGGCGGCCGGCGAGGCAGGTTGTCCCCCACCAGCGTGCTGGCAGCAGGGTTTCGTGGCTTCCTGCTGAGGGGAGGCCCTGGCGCGGGCAGCTTTCCGGCCTGAGGAGCTGGGCTCGGGGGGCGCCTCTGCCGCGGCGGCGTCCGAGCCCCCGCGCAGGCCGCGCCGGCACAGGGCTTGCGGCCGTCGGCCCCTGCAGTCACGCGAGCCTCTCTTTCTCCTCAGTTTGCTACTGTCTATAAAGCAAAGGATAAGAACACCAGCCAGATCGTGGCTATTAAAAAGGTGAGTGCCAGAATACTTTCCCGTTGTGTGATCAAGTGTCTGGTTGCTCTTGACCTGCCTCATGATTTTTTTTGACCGACTTAATGGGTAAGGGGAGAATATATAGTTTTGTTTCCAGAGTGTTTTGTTTAAATGATCTAGTGAACCTGTCTTTAATGCCTTCCCCCAACCCCCGGGAAGAGAGACTAGCTTCAGCCTTATTACATTTCTGAGTTTCTGAAGGGTTACCTGGTCTGTAACTCGAAATTTCAGTTACTTGTTAGATTTATTTAAAAAAAAAACCCTACACGTTTCCAAACTTCAGACTTTGTTAGGCCTTGATGGTGGCTTTTTTTTCAGTCTTTCCTCCTGCTGTGCCCGATTTCCTTCAGTCCAGGAATATTGCTCCTGATTAAGTTCTCCAGAATTGATGGTAGTGTTTTGGTAAAATTTGACAAAAGTGATCTTAGATCTGCAACTTACCTGTTTCGATACAAATATTGAAAATGTCTATATTGTCATAGTGTTTCACTTCATACTATCTGAAGAGATTGCAGGAAGTTTTTGTATTAAAAATAGGTGATTAGCTGTGCTTTGTGAGGGATGAAAAAAGCACATTACAGTGCTTTGGTTAGTTAAAGAGCCTACTTCACTAGGCAAGTTGAACCATATCAATAGTAAATAAATAATTTTGCTTGGTACATTAATCCCTTTTAGCATTACAATAATTTTCCTGTATGGTTGTGTTGTGGTTTAGCCCCAGCTGGCATCTAATCCCCACACAGCTGCTGGCTCACTCCCCCACAGTGGGATGGGGGAGAGAATCAGAAGAGTAAAAGTGAGAACTCATGGGTTGAGATAAAGACAGTTTAATAGAGAAAGCAAAAGCCGCACACATAGGCAAAGCAAAACAAGGAATTCATTCACTCCTTCCCATGGGCAGGCAGGTGTTCAGCGATCTCCAGGAAAGCAGGGCTCCATCACACATAACGGTTACTTGGGAGGACAAACACCATCACTCCGAACGTTCCCCCTTCCTTCTTCTTTCCCAGCTTTATATACCGAGCATGATGCCATATGGTATGGAATAGCCCTTTGGTCAGTTTGGGTCAGCTGTCCCAGCTGTGCCCCCTCCCAGCTTCTCGTGCGCCTGGCAGGGCATGGGAAGCTGAAAAGTTCTTGACTGGTGTAAGCATCACTTAGCAACAACTAGAACATCTGTGTGTTATCAATGCTGTTTTCTTCACAAATCCAAAACATAGCCCCACACTAGCTACTATAAAGAAAATTAACCCAGCCAAAACCAGCACAGGTTGCTACTAGTAGCAGCTGTTGTGAAAAGCGTTCTTGTATTTATCAGAATATTTTCTTAATTTTTATCATCTGGAAATATCAGTCGTGGGATTCTGGACTTGAAAATTTCAAGGCAGTAGATGATTCAGATAGAAGGACTTTAAGCCAGCCCAAGTTTACAGAGTATGCTAATTTTACCAGAATAATTCTAAGATGACTGTCGATTACTTTGCCCTCATTTCTCCCTGAGGAGAAGCTTGTTAGTGCTGTAATAAAGCTTTGTGGCTACAAAGCATTTTATGCTGCCAGTGTGCATTATGTCTGTTTTCAGTGCCATCGTGACTATTTTTAAGTTTTTGTAAAAAACAATGCTGTAGAGACAATTATTTTTTAAGGGGGAAAAGAAAAAAAAACAACCCTAGCTGGTAAAGTGCTTCATGGTACTGAAACTCATTCTGTCTTAGAACGGTAATACTAAAGAATGTATCCCCTACTGTCGGAGCAGATGGATTAACCTTATATAATACGAAACATTTCTTTTCAGATTAAACTGGGACATAGATCAGAAGCTAAAGATGGTAAGTTTTAAAACAAATTCACACTGCAGAAGCTGTGCTTTGCTTGCTTTGTTTTTGTAAATTGGTACATTAATTTCCCACACCATACCTTGGCTGAGAAAAATGAGCTCAACTCTCAGTGTAAGGCTTAGTAGAGGATTGCTTCCCAAACTGCAGGGACAGAAGAAAGCAGCAGAGATATCTGCATGTGTAGTGTATGTCTAAAGATGAGAATATAACCACTTAGCTGCTCAATTTAAGTGGAATACAAACATGAATATAACATAGAATAATAATCTTTACTGCACTGAGTTTAGAATACCTTTTTGTATTGATGCATCTCTATGCCTTAAATATTTAAGACAAGTGAGAGTATTTATCTCTGTTTTCAGATATTTCCTTTGTTCTCTTTTTGTGATTTAAAACTCTTGTCTCTGTGTGGGTATGTTTTATGTTGACAAATCAGGTCTACAGAGCAGTTTCTTTTGATGATGTGCTCTGACCAGCCACGTACCTTTAGGCATGGATATTGCAAGTAAAAACCCAGTAATCCTGGTCTTCTCTTACAGCCTGTGTGGTGCAGTAGAATTTTGTATGTGTAGGTTGCCATCCTTCAGGGATTCTGCATCAGGTTACCAGCTTTCCAGTGAAGAATCTTTGCTCTCAACTCTCCAATTCCGTTCTAAGGAAAGAATTTTTAAAGAGAAACTGAGCACTCATTCCAGAGTCTCACAGTTGAGCCAAGTGCCAGAGAGTCATGATCCACCTGGCCTTCAGTGGACTAATGTCCTTTAAGGGCTGTCATTACTTTTGGTCTATACAATGTCTAGCTATAGTTCAAAGATGTTATTAAAAATAATGATCATGTCTGGTTTCCTTGTGTTATCTGATAACCTGGCATACTTTTTTTTAATCTAAGGCTTTGCCCACCCAAAAGCAGCCATTGTCAACTTGATTTCAAAACAGGTAATTAAAACAGGCAAAGCAGGAGTGTAAAGTAGTCCATGTAGCTTTGCCCAAAATTTTGCTAGAGTTTGTTGAATCATATCCCAGGTTTTGGGAGAACGCTGTTTTTCAGCTCATGTGCAGCTGAAACTTCCTGCACAACATACCACAGGAGCATTTGCTTGCCAGTCAGTTTTCGTACAAGCCATACATACCAGCATTTTTGAAGGAGGAATTGTTACCCTGCAGGAATCATAGTTTGATACAGTGCAGTCAGTGCGACTGCCAAAGTACACTGCTCCTCCCACCCCCTCTCCACTTCCCCCCCAGTTTTTCCTCTATAAAATCTGGCTATTAAAGGATTCAAGCAAGGGTGAGCAGGTTTTGGCCACTGTATCTTTCATGTCACAGCATGAATATAGAAAAACATGTGCCTTGCCTTATTAAATAATGCTGTGTCAAAAAGAAGAGAGATATATTCATGAGGCTTGTCAGTGTGCCTCCCTCTGGAATTGAGACACATTGAAGAACTGATGATATTTGCAAGATGTAACTTTTCTTTAAAATAAAACCAAAGCTTACAATACCCTGAAAAAGGTGATTTTTTTTTTTCTAGGCTTTTGCTAGAACTTTCCCTTTTTGCCAAAAGGGGGACATGTTGCTTCATAATCTAAATCTGATTACTGTGGTGTAGAATTTACTTGCTGTGGAAGAAAGTGTATGTCCACTTTTGTTCTGCAGCAGTCTATTTATCTATGGCAATGTACTTGTTATTTAACAAATTGTTGAGTGGTGAGAAAGTAGTTTGTAGTAGTAAATCATCAGTGAGTAACAGAATGAGAGGTTTCTTCAGAGCAATCCAAAGTTTTCAATTTTGTTCTGTCTCTCATCTTCTTTTTTTTTTTTTTCAATGTAGGAATCAACAGAACAGCTCTCAGAGAGATAAAATTGTTACAGGAGCTAAGCCATCCGAATATTATTGGTGTAAGTAAAATGAATGCTACTTCTAGAATCAGTCCTCAAATACTTTTGATACAGGTTCAAACTGAGAATTAGGTGGGTCATGGAGATGCTACTTAATTTTATTTGAGCTATGTTTTCCAGCCCAAAATGGGCAGTAAAACAATTGTTATGGCAAAACACCTATTTCAATAACAAAGGCAACGTAGTTTCTTTTGAAATCTCTTACTTTCTAGCCTGGGGCTATGGGGATATTAATGGTGGGGAGAATTGTGGAAATTTAGATTACCTGATTTTGCATCTCTCTGATAGACTTGTAAATGAGTGCAGTGCTGAATTTACCTGATTGTTTGCTTCACATGGAACTGGTGACAGCCAAAAGCAGGCTTTTGTAAGCAATGGTAAAGTGGGATTCATGTAGCTTACTAGGTTTTAGCACTGATACCTAAAACCTCTGTTGGAAGGAGTAAAACCTGTATCTTTTCAGTTGCATTTAAGTTGACTTCCAGCTATAGATACCCAGCTGGAGCTAAAGATATTTTAAAATTAGCTAATAGTGATAATTTTAAGGTCTGCCATAAATATTAGACCAAATATGAATTTTCCAGATATTTTATTTAACTTTTTCAGAGTGGAAATATGGTTCTCTTCTGGATTGTGAACTTACTTTCAAAGTGGTTGCTTTACCTATCAAAGTCAGAGAATGTGCAGAGAAAAATGACTAAAATGGCAGAGGGAGGGAGCATCCTCTTTATTAAAAGTCTGGGACTCCTCACTCTGGAGGGGAAAAGGCTAGAAAGGGAGAGGTCTACAAAACTAAGGTAGTAGGTAAAGTGGATGCAGAACTGATATTTGCAAAACCCCACAGTACTAGAAATAAGAGACATGTTTAAAACATATTTGTGTCGGGGAGTGGAAATTGTACTACTTGACACAGCATGAATTTCTCAAACGTGTTTGCCATGGGCATTGTAGAGGCAAATAGCATCAGCAGTTCAAAAAGGAATTAAGACAAATTTATGATCAGCAGGTCCATAAGCAGGTACTAAAGGCAATAGACAAGGTTGTACCCCTCTTAGCAGTCCTGATAAAACTGTTGTGGATGTTGAAGTATAAGGGGCATGAATTGCAAAAAGTGGCCAAGCCTGTAGGCTCCCCTCCATAGTATCTCCTGTTACCATGGTTTCTGCAGAGGAAGAGCATAAGCACAGTCACTGCTGTTACGAACTATGCAAACGACTATCTTGCAGTTGGGTAATTCATGTGGTCATCATACTGAGACTGTAAGCAATGAGCCACACCATGGAGAGCATACCTTTCTGATCTTGAGGGTAGAATACCAGGCTAGATGATCTGTTGTTCTTAGTCAGCATCACGCTTGTGTTGTCTCAAAAACTGATTCTGTCGTTGTACAGCTTTATCTGAAGAAAGGGCTATTTGGATATTCTCTGAAGAGTTTTATTTATCCTAGAAGGCTTGCTACAGAGATAAATACATGCCTAAGAATATCTTTGAAAGGAAGTTAATAAGCCTAACGCTTAGAATTTCTAAATACTGTAGGCTTACAGGAAGCAGATACAGAGCTGAATTCATGGGAAAACTTAGTCTGGTCTCAAGAAAGGGTAGGAGTTTTGTAGAACAGCAAAGTTTGGGGAGAGGACAAGGTGTGTGTTAGATTATCTGTTGTAGCTAACATGGTAAAGTTAATTCTTTCTCAGTGTTTTTTTTTTCCTAACTCCAGGAAGGAGGGACAATTGTGTAAAATGTTATTACCATACTTAGTGGGGACTTTTTTTTTTGAGACTGAGTTAAGTAGCTAAACTGAGTAAGAATTTTTGTATTGCAAGTCAAAAAACTTGAACCAGTTCAGCAAGCTGAAAATCCACATGCAGACTACAATGGTGCAGAATTTTAGAAAACTGAAAGTATGAGAGTATGCTTCATCATAATGTATTTTGTTTTACAGCTTCTAGATGCATTTGGACACAAGTCCAATATTAGTTTGGTGTTTGACTTTATGGAAACGGATCTAGAGGTAAGATTTTTTTAAAGACTTTTTTATTTCAGTATCTTCAAATGGTTTTTGAAAATACTACTTTAACAGGCTTACATTTGCCCATATTAGAAAGGTGACTTTCATTATGTCAGTTGGTTAAGATCGTGTCTTAAAAGTAGTTTGAATAATTTGACAATTTTTGTGAGTTATCAGCTGATAATGCCTTTACTTTTAAATACTTGTCAGCATGATCTCCAAGAAACAGATTATGTTTACCATGTTAGTTTTCTGGGACTCCAGTCAGACTGTAGAACCTCAGTCATAGATCAGCATCTCAGAGTGCAGTTGCTAAGCGTAATATCATCAAAGATGTTCAAGTAAGTGTGATACTGAAGTATGCCAAGTAATGAGCTGGTACTAAAATCACATGCACACGAACTATTGTTTTAAATGTAACAATGACAGGTACTTGTAAATCAGCATCTTACAGATGTTCCATTCTCCAAGACCTTAAGTCAGTTTGTTGTTGCGGAATTCTTTGTATGAGATATTTTGACGCAAGATTCTTCATTTTGGAAGACTGTCCTAGATGGCAATTCATGTCAGATCTGTATATGGACACATTATACCTACTCTTGACTGAAATTAATGTTGTTAAGCTAGCTCATTACACATATGCTGTGAAGAACTGGGGTTGGTATTTAAAATATTAAAAGAGAACATTGACAGGCTTGCTGAAACCTTGATGAATGCAAGACTGAAAACGTTAGATCATTTTTTTGCTATAGAAGTTAAAGTAATGAGTAGACTTTCTGGAGGATGCATTGTGTTTACTTTGTAACTATGCAACATTTAGAGCTGAAGAATATACAGTATACAAAAAGGAATGAAATAGTCTTGTACTGCATAATGCTGTGGTACGCAGAGCATTTAACTGTATTGTGGTATCACTCAGGGCACCATTTGGGACTGCAGCCTGTTGTGTTTGGGCATGTGCTGCATACATGAAATTTTGTGTAGTCTTAGCTATTTTGTAAGTCTCAAACAACTTAAAGCTTAGGAAAGGCTATTTCTGAACTGGACAGTAATATTAACAAGCAAGTTCTGGGGAGTAGTGTAGAAAATACTTTCAAACAGGATGTTTACATAGAATTTTAATGTTAAAAATCAAAGAATGTAGAAAACACAAGTAGGTTTGTTAAAATACAGTAAAGTGGCCATAGCTCCTGGTCTTCTTGGAAATAGGAGAGGAAACCACTGCATTTACAAAGATTAGATGCTTAGGTTGCACGGAGAAGGAAGGAATAAGTGGGAACATAATTTCAAGTTTACTGACACATTTATCATTATTATGTGTACATCTTTGTCTTGTAAGTTGGGTATCAACCTGGAACTGAGATAAAATAATAAACTCATGTTTCCCACCCATTTTCTCATTTGCTGGTTATGCAAAGTTCATGTAGGCTATCTGGACTCCCCATTTCAATTTCCGATCTCCAGAATAGACCTATTTTTCTGGAAAAAGGATGAGAACGGTAGAGAATATGTAACTGCCAATTTGAACTTTGCCTTAAAGGATGAAATAAGTTTTGAGTGGAAAGAATGGAAGTAAGTTAATCTTGCGTGGTAAGCTTTACTATCAATCTAACACTTTACAGGTTATTATAAAGGATACTAGTATTGTGTTGACACAATCTCACATCAAGGCGTATATGCTGATGACACTTCAAGGATTAGAATATTTACATCAGCACTGGATTCTACACAGGGTAAGCATGTACTAAATTGACAGCCTTTATGCTGTAACAACAGTCACATTTGATAGAATTTGAGTCTAAAGTATAATGAAGATAGTTTTGAAGTTCAGATGTTCTTAGTCCATAAGCATTCATGCTAGATGTTTTGGAGAGGCAATAGCAGTACCAGAAATGTTAAGAATTACTGATCTGGTTATCATTTAGATATTTATGTAAAAGTGTCTCAAGTGACATGTGACTTTGATTAGCACTGTGAACTGGGTCTGGCTGGGATGGATTTAACAGCCCGTATGGTGCCCTGTTTTGGATTTGTGGCTAAAACAGTTTTGGTAACACACCAATGTTCTGGCTATTGCTGAACAGTGCTTGGGCACTGTCAAGGCTTTCTCTTTTTCCCACTCTGCCCCCCGCCCCAGCGAGCAGGCTGGGGGTTGGCAAGAACTGGGGAGGGGGCACAGCTGGGACAGCTGACCCAAGCTGGCCAGAGGGATATTGCGTGCCATATAACGCCACACTCAGCAATAAAAACTGGGATAGAGGAAGAAGGGGTGTTTTTGGCTTCCAAGGTGGCTGTTGCTTTGAGACTGGCTGGGCATCAGTCTGCTTGTAGAAGGTGGTGCATTGCTTGGTTTTTTTCACTCACTCCTTCACCTGTTAAACTGCCTTTATATTGCTCCCAGAGTTTCTTTGCTTTTGCTCTTCTTGTTCTCCCCCCTATCCTGCCTGGGGGGTGGGGGGGCAGGGGTTGAGAACAAAGTGAGCAAAGGGCTGTGTGGGTGCTTCGCTGCTGGCCAGAGGTCAACCCACAACACAATGTTACTGTATTGAACTGTATCACTTCTGTGATTTCTACAGTTATTTGAAACATTTGCAAGGTCTTTTTATTACTCATCTGGCAACTATGCAGTTAAGACAAAACTGGTGTTCCTGCAGCCAAACTAAAACCTATGAAGAGACAGGTTTTTTTTTTTTTAAAACTCTGCAGCTTAAATATGATAACATTCAAATGGGTGTGTTTCACTATGACTTTCATGTATGATGAAATACTTGATTTCCTGTTTTGTTTTGGTTTTTTAAATTTTTTTCCTCACAATGTAGACTTACAATAGAATCAAAAGCCTGCATTTTAGAATACTGTTAGAGCACACCTGCCAGGAGGTTCATTATATGTCTGTTTTTATCAACACTGACAAAATTCATTCTTTGCTTTCTGTACTGACAGGATCTTAAACCAAATAATTTGTTGTTAGATGAAAATGGGGTTTTAAAATTGGCCGACTTTGGCTTGGCAAAATCTTTTGGAAGCCCAAATAGAGTTTATACACACCAGGTAGTAACAAGGTAAGACATTCTATGTTGTTTCTTACATAATGATTGTGTAGCTGTTTTGCAGTGTCTCTTGAAATATGTCAAATCAACATGTTCAAAGTTTGACAACTAGCTCATGTGATATGGCTGTAGTGGCAAGAACCTCATAAAGAAAGCATTGTTTAGCAAAGTCTCCATAAGAACTGCTAGAATATGCATCCATGGGGGTTGTTCTGGGGTATGGTACTCTTTTGAAACGCATGGAAATAATATGTATCTGCCTATAAGCCTGGCTTTCAGAGCGAGACAGCAGTTACTTTCTGTTAATCATGAGACCTAGAATGTCTTTTTGTAGCTAGTCACATTACCTGTTACGAGACAAAAGCTTGAATGAATTAAAATATTTATTAATGTTACCTATGGCATGCTTATTTAAGGTATGCTTTAAAAAGCAGGACTGCAAAATATGCAAGGTATTTCCTTTTGTCTGCTCTAATGCTAACACTATTCAGGCAAAGCTGATTTGTTTTAACACCTTTATTCAAAAGGCAGAAATGCTACAGTAGTTTCAAATGCAGCATGTATCAGATCATTGCATTAAACTTGATTGTGCTTAGACAGTGGAAGTAGCTGTTTGAAACAACTGCTCTCAAGGTTAATTTTGCCTAAAACTAGTCTCTATACTTGGGTCTGTTGGTATGGAGATTTTTGGAAGCTGGAAGGAATTCTGTCTTTCTGTTATTTCTTCAACATAAAGTTTAAAGAAAATTTTGGTTTATAACATACAAAACTGCCTGTTAAATGCTTTTTTACTTTGCATATCTGCAGTTCTATTGCTAGTTATCAGCTACAGTTGAAACTGTAGTTAATTTGTGGTTATCTTTGACCCCGTGGTGAGGAAGGCACAATTTTGTTCAGTCTTTCTTAAACAAAACACTTCGCAGGGTAGAGTGCAGCTCTTCAGTGTCTGAAAAATATAAGGCAGCAGCAGTATCCTCTTTGTAGTTCTTGCATTGCTACAATATATGGCACTTGATGTGAGCAAAGCCAGGTGATTTTCCCAAAATGTGTTCTCTTTTCAGGTGGTACCGAGCCCCAGAACTATTGTTTGGTGCTAGAATGTATGGTGTTGGTGTCGATATGTGGGCTGTTGGTTGTATTTTAGCTGAATTGCTCCTCAGGGTAAGTCTTCAAATGTAAGCATTTTGTATTTGCTCTTCAGTGCATTATGACTTCATATGTGGGCTTTCTCTCTCCTGCTAACAGCAGCAGGCGAAGGCAGTTAGGCTATTTAGGAAAGGAAGAAGAGGAGGGAGAAAAAAGCTTCAAGAAGCTTGCTAACTGTAAGGGAAGTGAAGGTTTGGAATAGACTGAGGTTCCATAAGCATCACAATCATTGTAAGTCTTTAAAAACAGCTGGGTAAAAAAATGGGAACAAACTGTCACAGTCTTGCCTTGGGGAAGGTTGGGTAGGTAACTCTTCCAGTCCTCTGAGTGTTATCCTTCTAGAAAAGTTACATCATAGATACCTGCATACTCTGTCCCCTATACATTGTTCCTCAATAACTGTAAATAATTATCATCAGTACCTTAATTGTGGGTTTATTTGTAAAGAGCAGAAGACTGATGTTTTCCTAAGCTGTGGTTAGTTGACAATACTGAAACGAAGCTGAAGGTTAACATCAGGCTAATCCTATGCCACTCCTGAGTATGGTACACAGATGTAATGGTCCTTAAGTATGTTTTACTGAAGTAGACCGTTTATTGTGCAGCTCTTTGGAGAGGAACATGAAAGTGTGAGGTGGGGAGTGGAGGCTAAGCACATAGACAAGCTGATAGCCTGAAGTAGCCTGCAGTATAACTTATCTTCCATGAGTAAGTGGCTTCTGCTTGGTTTTTGCACTGTACGTTAAATGTTTGTGTGGCCATGTCATGAACCAGATTGGGGAACTGGTTGGTCTGAAAACACCTTGGAAGAAATCTTTTGCCTTGGTTTATCACACAAACAGGTGTACTGGTACAATTTGGTTGGCAGTTCAGAAATGGAAATGTACAGTGGCTGTTTAAGTAACACTAGTGATGTGTACATAAATATGCATTAGACCTGCTAAAGTTGGATAAACTCAAGGGAGGTCAGAAAGTAAATAAGAAATCATTTAATTCTGTTGATTCTTTGGTTTCTCACAATGCAGAAAATGTGTTATGGTTCAGTTTTATCACTGTGATAGTTTTAAATGTATCTGTCCTTTTTCTTCCTGAGTGTACTGGGTTGAGGGACAATGCAACTTCTGGGAGCTTTACAAAAGCAGTTTATGTTCAAGGGGCTTTCATGACACCAAAATTTAGTACACTGCCTAGCAGGGAGGTTCATTATGGTCTTTCTGTTCTACTTAGGTAAATACTGCCTCTGATTCTTCGTAGTTTTGCTTTGGTCACAAAGTCCCTTTTTTCTTGCATTGTGTGCCTGATGTGCAAGCTACAAGTTGAACTGGGCACATATCCCCTTTTCTGTCCTCTGCTTACTTTAAATGAGATGTGACACTGATTAGGCAGTTTCTGTCCTAGTGGGTCACTATTCTCCCTCGTGCTGCGATCTCATTCCATCAGTCTAACTGCTGCTTGTGTAATCCAGTTACAAGTCACTTTAAATGTTTTGAATATATATAAAACCTAACTTCAGGGAGCAGATAATGGGGTGGTGAGCAGATGAGGGTGGTGAGGCACTGGAGCAGGTTGCCCAGAGAAGCTGTGGGTGCCCCATTCCTGGAAGTGTTCAAGGCCAGGTTGGATGGGGCTTTGAGCAACCTGGTCTAGTGGAAGGTGTCCCTGACCATGGCGGGGGGGGTGGAACTAGATGATCTTCAAGGTCTCTTCCAACCCAAACCATTCTATGATTCTGTGATGGAAAGATCACTGACCAACTGACTTTAAACTGGCAGCTGAGGTGTAAAATCTTTCCTCTTGTGTTTAGCTATTTTACATTAATGTGGTGGTGGTTTAATTTTATGTCTAGCTCTCTGCTATCAAGTCAGTGATATTCAGAATTTCTTTGGACGTCACTAGAAAGCCTCAAATATTCAGTGTACCTCTTTGTGTGCAGCTAGTATACAAAGATGTTTTGCCCTGCAGTTATGAGGGATAGCTCAAAGCTCCTTTCTAGAATAAAAGTTTAGAAGTTAATTCAATCAAATGCTGTTGCCTTCTTCCAGGTTCCTTTTTTGCCTGGCGACTCTGATCTTGACCAGCTGACAAGGATATTTGAAACACTGGGCACTCCAACAGAAGAACAGTGGCCTGTGAGTCCTTTTGTTTAACAGATTGACATTAGTTTTACTTTATACTCTCTATTTTAGCTTTTGAAATTAAATTAAAGGGTATACTAGAATACTTGAGTAGATTTTCAGAAGGCAGCTGCCTGATCTTGCAAAGCGGAGGATAAGCAGCTGAGATTTATTGTTTCTCTTGGCAAATCTCTGGTCAATATAGCAGTGTTGTTAGCATTAAGCAACAATAATGAAACTTCTTGGTTTCCTTACTGTGTGTATCCACAGTTTCCTATGGCTATTGGTGTGAAATTATTGTTGTTGCTTAGTGTTTTTTAGATGCTTGATTAATTAGTCTGCTTTAACCTGAAAGGCTTTAAGCACTTTCAGAAGTACGAACAATTTGTAGGGACTTAGGTTGGTCTGGATAAGTTATAGTTTTGTGATACAGTAAGAAACACCAGACCAACAGCTTTAGGGATAAACAATTTATCTCAGACTAACAGTACTGTAACAAATACAAATTAGTAGTACAGTCATCTCTATTGAGATGATAGTAAATGCAGTAATTCAGAAATACCAGGCCAAACTTAGTGTCAGGGCACACAATGACCTAGCTAACCATGGTTATCAGGCAGACTGACAGGAAGTGGGACATAACTTCTGTTGAGTGACTTGGACCAGCTGATGGGCACGAGGAGTCCTGAATTCCCTGATCTGACTGTCCTCTTTTGTAGTTGACTTGTGGAAGCACTCTCTGGACTTGCTAACCAATTATCGCATCCCATCTCTGCTCTCCCTCTATGCCAGTTGTCCTTAGTGTGAATGGTACTTGGATGCTACCTTAAGGACTGCGCAGTCACCAATGGAGCTATAGCCATGTAAGATGCGTGGTCACCATATGGAGGAGACACTGTATAAGGCAATACTAGCCCCACGTTTTCACCCCTTGCTTATGCAACTGTGTGGGGGAAAGGGTGGTTGTCTTGCCATGGGAGCATAAGGCCAAGACCAATGTTGATACTACCCATGTCACTGGGAGGGTCAGGTGTAGAGACGAGTCTAGTCATGGAGTGATGAAGGGTTAAATTGAGAAAAGATGGTCATAAGGTGGTGTGCCAAGAAACGATCAGAACAGTGCGGGCCAAAAACCAAGTACAAATCTTTAATATGACAACTAAAGCAAGTAAGAAGCCACTCAAAATAAGGATAATGACTAGATAAAGAAGTATGATGTTCCATATCCCCCTAACAGTGGGAGGCCATCCCAAAAGGGATTCCTGCCAACTATGTTTTACTTTTTTTTTTTTTAAAAACACTTTCCAGGATTTGTTTGATCTCTGGTACCATGATTGTTAAAGTTTGTTGTGCCTGCTTCTTTGCCTGTTTCCATAGTCGATGCAAGACTTCATGTTGCAAAAACCCTTCAATTAGAGATAAAATCATACTGATAAGGGTATGGATGATGTGGTGGGTTTGGGAAGGGAAGTAGGAGAGGGACTTGGAGATGTGAGAATAATATTACACTTAAGAGAGCTATCGGAGCATTAGCCCAAAGGTATACAATATCAACACAGTGAGAAAATATAAGGGTCATGCTACAAAAGGGTTCATGTAGGCATACAACACGCTGATTGTTGATCCAGTGGTGTGTTGGTCCCTTAACTGATATAGAGGTATCTCCCATTTGAATTGTTCACAGTCCCACAGTTAACTGTGACGTTCTGCTCTTGGGTCATGGAGGTATAACATAGTCTCAAAGAAGGATTCCATACTGGGGAGCTGTGGGGTTTTTGCCCTGCCAGTGTTAAAGTAGCAAGTTTCCATAAGCCAGCTTTTCCCATTTGTCAATACAATTTGAATACATTCAGTTCACTACATTTGAAGATATATTGCACAGTGTGCTGCAGCCTGGGCTAAAGTTTTAATGGTGGGATAACTCCAGTGCTCATGCAACCATTGAGCTACCATGGTGGTTCCACATTCCAAGTTGCAGGTTTGGGCTAAGGTTTCCTCAGTTTCTCTGCTACTATTGGGCTGCTGTCAGCTTATCATGGGTGTCAGTGTCCACTGTCACTTCCACCCCTCTGATTGCAGCAGTGGCATCTGCTCAGTCATTCCACCTAGCCTCAGCCATGGGATGAGCAGAATGGGATCAACATGGCCCACAGCCGAAATGTGCAAATATCTTCCTAAAGAAGGTGGCCCCTAATTTCTGCCTAAGAGTGTGAAAGCAGCATGCTTTCCAAGAGGGGAAGCCACCAGGTGCACCTAGCAGAACAACCCAGGGGTCAGATGCTATGGGCAGAGGAGTGAATGGCTAAGCAAAGGGTCAGGAGTTTTAGCCATCTGGGCAGTACCATGGCAATTGGCCATAACGGTTTGGCCATCAGTGGTATACAGTGGTGTCACACCCAAACCAGGCATTACTGCAAAGGATTGCTGAGCCATCAGTAAACCAGGCACCCTCTTGCAGGGTGGTGAAAGGAGGGACTTGTGTAATAGGCAAATCTGAGTGATCGTTGGTAGCTACAGGAATGGGAAACGTGAGGTGGATGAGAATACAATGGCTGGGGCCTGAAGGTTGGGCTCCATCAGAGATGACAGGGATACCAAGAACCCAATGTTTAGTGGCAATGGATTGAGCTCATCTTTCAGGGAAAGGAATGTTGTGAAAGATGTCATAAAGAATAGGATGTAAAACCCTAAGTGTAAGGGGATAATCCCCAAGGAGTTCATCCATGTCAGAAAAGGTAGCAAGTAAAGCATACTCCCATTCACAACACAAGGCTTGTGCGTCTTGCCACCCCTTGCTACCAAAATGGATTGGTTTTGGGGTAGGG